>NC_134101.1:27278275-27588616 GCF_000715075.1 Nicotiana tabacum
CTATATGTATCTTCCAAGTCCATTAGCATGAGAGCTGGGGTTTACAAATATGGATTTTGTCCTGTGTTTGTGCAGTTATTACAACCGAGCCTGTTAGACTTGCCATGACCCTCCATGCCTGTCTCATGTTATCATTTTGTTGTGCAGGAAATAGTACCTTCGCCAGAGTCTCCTGATAACTCTGCTAAACATGAAAGTAATGAAGAGGAAACACCCAGGACAAGTGCAAAGAGAAAGCAGCATTCTTCAGGCAAGGACAAGGTAAGCATTTTAAATCGTTGTTCATGTTGTTTAATCCTTTCGTATTCTGTGTGTTTCTATCATACTAATGCTCTGTGCTATTCTTGTTCTATTTTGCAAATGTAAATTGTGTCTTTATGCTGCAATTCTTCCAACTGATTCTTGTTATAAAAGTCGATAGTGGTTAGCAAGTAGTATAGACTTACCATTTGTTGCCACCTGTTAAGTGCTTGTATACACACACACACACACACACACACACACACATATTTTGCTTGTTCTTTAAAATAGCTGTTTGTTTCATAACCTAACATTTGTGTTAGGAAACAACAAAAGCCAAATGCAAATGTCACCTGTTAAGTGCTTGTATACACACACACACACACACACACATATTTTGCCTGTTCTTTAAAATAGCTGTTTGTTTCATAACCTAACATTTGTGTTAGGAAACAACAAAAGCCAAATGCAAATGTCACCTTAATCTTGATGAATGCGCATTTTTTTTTTGCTCTTATGGGAAGGGGACTACTGCCCTTCTTTCTCCAACCGTCCCTCTTCTGTGTAACTGACATTTGTTGGCACTCATTTCTGATTGCTTATGTTTACTTGAATTCACTTAGGATGACGGTTATCGTTAGTCATGTTTTATCTTGACAAACTGCTTTATTCTAGATTAAATTCATTTAGCTTCTACAGTACTCCTGTGTGATTAACAAGTTGTTTGCCTGGGAGATTAATACCTAACCACACTGCCCCACTGTACTGCTTCTACTTGTCAGGTGAACGAGACTGTGCAACATGGCGAGAGCCTGGTTTGTAAAAAAATCAAAGTTTGGTGGGCATTGGATAAAGTGTAAGTATTTCTTACTTTATTATGCTGCTGCCCGATATGTTTTTCTGTCCAGCATGTTTTTCCCCTCATAACTGACTCTGATAGTTTGGAATTACTATCATATTGAGTTCGCTGAAATTGCTGAGTAATTTTTCCAGTTCTATTTTATCTTGAACCTTTTTATCTGCATTAGTATATGTTACATCTTAGAAATGATATTCCCATTTCAGCGTCAATATGGGTGCTAACCATTGTTATGCCTGCGTCTTGGGAAATGAGGATGCGAGTGTTGGGATACCTCAAGATATTGTATTACTCCCTCTATTTCAATTTATGTGAACCTATTTCCTTTTTAGTCCGTGCCATAAAGAATGACCTCTTTCCTTATTTGGAAACTATTTACTTTTATGCAATGATTTATAGCTACACAAAATATATGTGCCTCATTTTACACCACAAGTTCAAAAGTTCTCTCTTTTCTTAAACTCCGTGCCCAGTCAAATGGGTTCACATAAATTGAAACGGAGGGAGTAGAATTTATGCTGATATTCCTTTGTTGTCACAGATTTTATGAAGGTGTTGTTGAGAAGTTTGATTCTGCCAAAAAGTACAGAGTGAGTGCAGTTTGTTTTTTGCTGCGTAAAACTGAATTGTTTCGTTTGCACTAAGCCTTCTATATTTGAATGATAATTTCTTATTAGGTTGTCTACACTGATGGAGATGTAGAAAACATAAATCTCACAGAGGAACGCTGGAAGTTAGTAGAAGATGATCCAATGTCAGAAGGGGTTAGTTACTGGCTGTATTTTGCATTGTTATGATTTTGTTTCTCTTTGATACATTTGTATGTTCCTCTGTTGACAGGAACAAATAGCAAGTGCTGATGCAGCTTCCGAAAGGTAAGCATAGCCGTTTATCACCTTATTCTTATTTGGTTTTCAAGGCATTTATTCACACCTGAAGCTATAATTACTGACCATGGTAGAGCTAGGAGCATCCTAATTGTCCACCTTTCTGGAACCCTTCTGCATTTTCTATCTAAGATTGTCCTTCAACTGTCTCTTTACGCTATAACTACTTACAAATACATCTTAATTGAAGAAAACAATAAGAGATTCTCATTGCTGTTTTATTATTTCATATTTCTGTGAACCTTTGTTGCTAAAAGGGTTAGAGATCTTTGGCCAAGTCTATCACTTCAACTTTTGCTGATTCATGATGTGTTTCTTAATGAAGTTGTTTCATATGGAATACAAAGCTAGCTTACAATCCAATTTTGTTGTATTCTATGTGATGAGAAGCGATAATAGTTTGTCTACAGGAGGGATGGCTACCTTTTCTTTCGAAACCTTTTAGTTGCTTGGTTGACCAACTTTGAAATCTGTTAAAGGTTGTTGATTTCAAGTCTTATTGAGCACATGGTTAGCTAGTATAAATTGTTTTATTTTAACTTGTGTCTATATGGTTTGGCTTTGTTGGCCTGGTTTATGCAAGTTCTTGATTTCCTTCTTCTATTTGCAGCTATTCTGCTTTTTTGGTAACTGAAAAAAGTGGTAGGTATATGATAGGGGTGGTTGTGATTTTTTTCCATGGAAGTTGTTCTTTTTACTGTAGGATGAGCAAAGTGAGACCGTACTCATTTTGATGTCTGTACTCATTGCGTTATTGTATTTGTTAATGATTATGTTTTGGGAAATGTCATATTCATTCTTTTGTCTGCTTCCTTCCCTGGTTCTCTGGCCTATATTGATCTTGCTACACGGATGGGGCAATATGAGAAGCAGAATGTATAACCTATGCTTAAAAAGAAATTGAAACCTAAATAATTAAATGAAAATTAGCTTTTTTTCTTCTCAACCACTATATATTACAAAAATATTTTTTTAATGTTTCCACCTGGTGTCCTTTACCCGTGTTGGGACCCGACTAATCTGGATTCGTGCCGGGAAGTCCCACTTTGGGGCGTAAAGCTCTCCCTACCAAAGGAAACTCCGTACTTGGGGCTCGAACCTGTGACCTCATGGCTAAGGATGGGGAAGTATTTACCTCATGGCTAAGGATAGGGATGTATTTACCACTCCACCACAAACTTTTGGTGTTAATCCTCTATAAAAATGATCTTTTCTTCATAATCTAGCAGTACGACAATTCTTTGTGTTTCTTTGACTCTGCTTTCGCTATGCCAGGCAGAAGAAGAAAAAACCTAGAAATGCTGAATCATCAGCGAAGCATGAAAGAGTGGAGGCTTCACCTAAAAGGTTGTATACTCTCCTTAACCGTGTGCTTGTGTGATGTATTAACATGTTGTTGGGAAGCCTAACGGTTTCAGTGGTGGGTCTCTTTCTGCACCAAGTCAAAAGACACGGCAACAAAATCTGGACAGAAATCCAAGGATGATGGTAAGCTTAAGCACAACTTAAAAGATGGCACCTCAAAATCTGGCGGGAGAACTGACGGTACAACCAGCAGTAAATCTAGGGCCCAATCTAAAAAAAGCAGTGGCAAATCTGTTGATGATACTGAAAAGCCATCTGCTCGGTCTAAAGATGTTAGCAGTAGTACTCCCAAATCCAAGTCCAAGCAAGATACCCCGTCAACGACTGCCAACAAGTCCAAGCAAGAAACAGTTACAGCTGCCGTCAAGTCCAAAAATAAAACACCTCAAAGTGGCGGCAAGCCCAGTGCCAATGGCATGGAGAAGCTAAAATCTAGTTCGTCAAAGGTTAAAGGAAGCGGGAATTTGGCAAAAACCCCTGATAGCAGCTCTAAGGGAAAATTCTCTAGTGCGTCTAAGGAACGAGAAAGTGAGCCAAAGAGAGGAAAGAGCTGATTAGTTGATGCACATCTGTAATAGTGGAGTTGCTTTGTTAGTGCCTATGCTACATTCTTGGACCTGTTACAGCTCACTGAAGAGGCTATAGAGCCCAAGTATGCCTTGTATGCTATTTGCTGTCTGGCACAATCTGGAGTCACAGCTTGCAAATGTGTCTTATAACACGTCTGTACTATTTGCCAGAAGGTATATCTTTCCCAGTCTAAAGAGTTGATATATTGGTTTAAGTCTACTCACACTTCCTTGCTGCACGTATGTCTTGCACGCTCAAAGCTACAAAATATTTAGTTCTATCAATGTTGGAGGAATTCACTGGGAGTTGTAATATTTGCAGAAGTGTGATTGCATGAGTAGCATCTGGAAATTATCCCCTTTTACCAAGTGCTATACAGGGTTGGTCAAAGTACGAAAGTGAAGGATCTGTTGCTAATAAGACTTTTCAATTTCTATGACAAGAGGTGTTGGAGATACAATATTCTCCGAGTTCCTCTACTTTGTTTCCTCTCAAGTTCTTCTGAATTGGTACTGCTACCTTTTATGTCTAACGTATATTTGCAGCTAAGTTAATCAAAAAAGAAACTCCTCTAAGATTGTGTACTATGTAGTTCCATATCTTGGAGTCGCCAAATTTTTGAGCTCCATATACTACTAGAAGAAACATGCGATAAGATGTTGTCCAGAATCACCACTAATAATTCCTGTTAATCAACTCCTTTATATCTATTTTCTATCAAATGTTAATACCTTTTCACATGACTAAGTCGCCGAGGAAAATGGGTAAAAGCCTATAAGGGGCTGTCTATGTATTTGGTCTTTTATGAATGTTTTGGTCTAATCTCCCTTCATTTTCTGTTTTATTTTTGGTTTTCCTAAAAATACAAAACCAGCTTCTTATGGTGGCTATGTTTGTAATCGCTTGTTATAATTAAAAAACTACTATCTTTGCAAATTAAATTCAATATTCCTTGACCCGTGTAGAGAGAAATGTGCTCTTAAACCGAAAAAGATCAAGTCTCTGAAACCTGGCAGTTGTAGTTGCTTCATTCAAATAGTAGAAGCAATCAGTAAAACTCATTAAAACCCCTGAATACAGAAAATTTCGAAGAAGTGTTCACAAGCTATAATGCGCGAAACACTTTCTAGTTCAGCAAAAAATTAAATATAATCCACAAAAGTAGAAACTAGGAAAGGGTCTGTAAACTACCATGGTGAACACACACTAGACTACAAATGCTTGAGCAGTCACACCACAAAGAGAGCTCTAGCAGATTGAAACTATGATTATCGGCAATTGCAAGACTTGACTAGCCATGATTCCAAGATTCCATATCTGAAATTACAATAGAAAAGGACCATTAGCATTTTAAGAACAATATACTAGATTAGAGTTTACTTATGTTTATCCACCACAACAAATAAAAGATGTCTTGCATTTACATATCTAATGTTTATCCACCATAGAAACAGAAAATTTTTTAACTCCCCACCGCATGCTTAAAATACACCAAGCGACGCAAGATTGCAAGTGAGATACAGGTATCACCAATATGAGTTGCTCCTCTAACAGAAGTTTATTAGAACTGAGGTGTGAGAAGGATGGCTTGCCATTGATGACATACCAAATTTTGCAAGGCCGCCATGATGTGATCTCACATCAAGAAACTCTAAAGCAAGGGATTCATGCACCCTTCGAGAAAGCTCCAGCAGCAAATAGAAGATTTCTTCGAGAAAACTGCTCACAGAGTATAACATGCAACTTTTAGAGGATCCCATAATAAAACCATAGAGAGAGAATCATAATAACTCTTACGCGCAGAGCATAGACTGGAGTAGCTTTTGTAGGCAGGGTCTTCAATGATCGAAGTCTATTGTTAATTCCAGGTTTGCTGTTTGAGAGAGAGCACTTGGTATTAGCAATCTAAAAGAAAGTAAATGCCAGAGTATATGTTTGCTTAAGTCAAACTTACTTCTCTTCTTTCAGTGGCGCTTTTGTGCTTGTGGTTACATCCCATAATTTCACAGTGCAATCAGCAGAGCCAGATGCAAGAAGTGAACCTTCACCACTGAAATAGGACAAATAAGCTTGAAATATCAACCATCTTTCATGAACTTCATACTTGAGTGCACCTCTGAAAGTACACGGAGAAAAGGTTTAGTTCTATAACTGAAAGTCCTTCCCTACCTAAAAGCAAGTGACCATACACAGGAGGAGTGTCCAACCAAAGGAGTAATACAACGTCCACTTGAGAGATCCCACATCATGACTGTTCCATCTTCATCACCTGATGCCATATATCGACCATCAGGAGACATTGCCAATGATAGGATCATACTCCTATGACCAATGAAAATCCTGACACAGTCGCCACTTTGGACATCCCACAAGCGTACAGTTTTGTCACTTGATCCAGTTGCAATGTAATTGCAGTTTGCATGCCATTGCACACACTACATGGTGAATTCAACATGTTCTTAGATTTATGTTCATTGAAAGGAAATTACCAATTGAAAATGCTTCCAAGCAACATCGCAGAGCAACTGAACAGTTCTATCCTAACGGTATTTTACTATACCTTCTTAGACCATTTTAATGATCAATTGTAAATTCATTATGCTAATGAAATATAGTTTTTAATCCAATAAAATATAGTTTTAAATCCAAATTCAGAATATTCTGTTATGGTTATAGTAAGAGCATTTTATTAGTGCCCAATCTCTCCAAATAAAATATTCAACCTTCATTCCTTTTCTAGTATAATAGTGGTGGTCTCCACCAACGGAGAAGGAAAAAGAGTTGTAAACACTTACCCAAATGTTATCCAAGTTAAAAAAAAAAAAGGTTGCTCTTGTTTATAAAGATTCCAGTTAGCAAGCTACTTGATACCAAGGTAAAAGTTACTCTCCCCGTTCCATTTGCAGAGATTCTAAAAATAAAGATCGACGGATTATCATATTGGAGTTAGAGATACATTAGAAATAACAGTTCACATGATGAAGTGTCAATTATTGTTGAAAATATACCAAATCAACGCGAAAAGAAATATTATACTACCTCTGTCCCATTAGAAAACATCATAAAAAAAGTATTAAAATAAGAATAGTTAAACAAACTTGGATTCTTGTAATTTGTAAAAGTTGTATAAAGCAATATTAGCATTGGTATGATGTCGAACATTTTGGGGCATCCCAAAACGGAAAGATATCATATAAATTGGGACGTGAGGGAGTACTAGCTTGGATATTTGAACATGTAAAGCTTGCCATTTTATAGAAGTAGCCAAGTAATTATGGGGGACAAATATGAAAGTGGGTCAAGTAACTTAAGATGTATAATACCAGCCACATGGAGTGATATCGATGCCTACATAGATCAGATTAGAAAATAGTCGTCCAGTGAATGGGGCACAAAATAGGTACTCACATCCACATCTGATAAGTGTCCGGCCATTATTCTCAGAGGCTGTATTCTGTCCATAGACCAGATTCTTGCAGTGCGGTCATGTGAACAACTGGCAAAATAATGACCAACTGGACTAAACTGCACACAAAATGTGAAGTGAAAACCATAACATTTATTTGCCCATCTTGACTCTTGAGGACTCTTATCTATACTCACCATGAGCAAGCACCAACTGCTCAAGAGAGGAGACAACTAAAATATGTCAACAATAGAAATATGGTAATCTAGCTAGCTCAAGCTGCAATAAGCGGTAGCTATAACACTATGAAACTTCTTTTTGACATTAGAACATGGGTTCCCTGTCATTTATCTCCAAGGGAAAACTTATAATTTTTTGACATTAGAAAATGGCTTCAATAATGCATAAAAAATCCATTAAACTTGGGCTGTATTTCATTTGACGACCAATAAAACAAAGTCGAATAAGACATGCCCAGAAGAATATAGTCTTTTAGGTGAGTTACTCAAAGTGATTGCAAATATATTACTACCACATTTACAGTCAAAAAAGGAATCATCATACCAAACTTAACAAATGACAAACTAGCCACCAACCTGAACATCCCATACTGGGTAATTGTGGCCTTTGTAGCAAACAAGATTAGCATTTAACCTTGTGCTCCATAAGCGAACTGCATAGAAATATTTAGCAAAAGGGTCATACGAGCTCATGGTTAGAGTGTGCACACCAAAACTGCAGTAACTATCAGAATCTAAATGAATAAAAAATGACATAGAGCAAATAGCAAGAAGAGTCGTATGATATCATACTTGTTGAATCTGATGAAGAAGATAGAAGAAAATCCCCGTACGGACTAAAGGACGCAGAATAAACAGGCCCAGAATGGCCCTGAAATAATGTATAACATCTTCTTCCACCACTTGAGCCAAGCACATGCTCACTAGAAGGTGAATCAGTTTCCCCCTGCAAAAAAGCTGGTTCTAGTACTGTTCATCAACTATTCCTTTTTCATTTGGGGGGGGGGGGGGGTGTATTTTTTTTTTGGGGGGGGGGGACATTAACAATGATTTCTTTTGTAAGATATTAAATGCGTACAAGTTTACACTCTGCTAAGAGACAAGGTTACTTATTCTAATTTAGGACATCATAGAGTTGAGAATAACACACACTTCCAAGTTTCGATTATAGCTAGCATAACTAGAGCTCCACAAAAGAATCCCTTCCTGGCATCTAAATACTACTTTTACGTAATCAACTATGCATGAGTACATTTTCAGCTCAAAAAGAAATCTTAATCATCACCAAGTAATGGCGTTAGCATGGTCAAGACTTGAGTGTCACAAGTTAATACATGCGCTTGCACGTGTAAAATGAGTTCCACCCTACATTACCATGACTATACATGATAATGCTCATGGCAAAGCAGGTAAGAGCTGCAAACAGGTATGCATGCTTGTCTAAGGAAGAAGTAAGACTGTCTTTGGTTATAGAACCAGCAAGACAGAGTGGGACATCTATTAGACCAGAAGGTTGTTCAATTAATATTTTGGGGTTGAGCATGTGATATCTAACATTAATCCCGTTCCAGAAGGTTGCTAGACATTACGCATGGAAGCAGGGGACAAAGTGGAGAACAATGGTCAATGGGTAGTTTGTGACCAAGTCTTTTTAATTGTTCTTGAAAAAGTTGGGCCGCAAAGGCACCTAGAACAATACTACCTTGGCCCGAAAGTAGTTGTCTTATTTTGCTACTAGAGAGTCGAACAAATCGATCCTTGATTGAGACTTTTATATATTTTCATAGCTTTGAAATGAAAGAAGAGCAACTTGTAATCTTTCAAATGGTTTTGATGGCAAGAACAACGACGACTACTCCCTCAATCAAAAACAGTAGCCTTTCATATAGTCTCGGAATATGTAGATTCTAGTTTTGATGGATGAATTATTCAAAGTTAGCAGCCTTTAAAGGGGCCTAGATTCGCCCTCAGAAAACAATTAGCATGGAGATAGTATTTTCTTTTCTTTTTGCTTTTCTGCTAACCGAGAAATCCTTGAGGGCTAGCTGAAGCCCGGTTCGAAACTCGGTAGATAATGGGTCCATCCCTCTCCCCCTCTCGACTTAAATACCAGGCTTTTGTCTGCTATGGTTCGAACTCGTGACGTGCGTCTAACTGACACATGACGCGCAACACTCTTACCACTTAGACCAAAGCCCTATGGGCTGGAGAGCGTAATTTCTTATCTAGTGGAGATCAGTTTAAGAATTAATCTCAACTGCTGATATGACATAAAGAATAGTGTATCAGCTGATTTCACAGGATTTTGTAGGGAACTATGAGATATCTGTCTATATCCCTTCTGCAAGGTGAATAAGAGCTATCAAATCCAGTAGCTTAGAGGTAGTTAAGCTTTACTGTCCCCTATCCCTCCCACCAACAGTCTTTGTGATGTAACTAACTTCACAACCCTACTGCAGTTTTACAGTGAAATAATATTTTATCTACTTATCAAAGGAAACTAAAAAAAAGGACAAGAAAAATTGCTGTCTGGTTTGCCAGTTGTACTCTGACTTGCCGAGGTATTACAAGGCACCCATACCACCTCATTGACTAATATACATCTTGAAACATGAAAATAGCAATAGCATTGGGAAGGACTATCATGTTGGACTTACATGGACCAGTTTGTTGCCCAAGCTTTGCCATGTCCCAAACCTGTAAAATGTGGGACTTAGATTAGAAGGTGTTCAAGGATCAACAGATACATTAGTTTGTGATAACAAAATATCGACGCTATTCAGAAGCTACAAACACCTTCAAAGACGAGTCTGAGAATCCACCAGCCACCAGTGATCCGTCATGTGATATTGATGCACAGTTTAGTCTACAAAGATTTACAGGTAAACTCAACTAAGAACAGGATAACTGGAAAGAAATTCCACACCTACAAGATTCAAGATCCTGAAACTTACCCATTATGTGTATTAACAAATGTATAGAAGCTAACAGAGGGCAATGCTGCATTACTCAACTGCACACGGTTCCTCAAGTCTTCCAGAATAGAATGTTCTACCTCTGCAGGACTGTGACAAATATTTTCTCAGTTATAAGAATGATCCAAGATCCTAGAAATAGGAAGCAGCATATGTTTTAGATCAATACTGTCGAAGATTTACCAACTTCAAATCAAGGAAAAGTCTCAGAGAAAGCTTTAACTAAAGTAGGATTTTTGGGAAAAGAAAACAAAGAGAAAGAATCAAGAGCAAAAGCCATCTAATATATAATTTCATTTTTTAGAGAATGATAACATACGTAAAATATAATTTCATTTCATGAAAACATGCTCCCCTTCCCAAAGATATGACAAATAATATTGTTGGTACAAGCATACAAGAAAATACTTTATTTATCTGTTCTCTTGCATCCATATTTTTCATGCTTAAAGACCGCAATATATTGGAAGAGAATGTGAGTGAACATACGGAAATATACTATGAGCATGACATGCTGCAGCGGATTGCTGGTCAATCCTATTTTTCTCATCCTATGCAATATTCCTTTTTGATACAACTCCTTAGCAGTATAAATGTTTCCCTAACGGATCAACAACAACAACAACAACTACGCCTCAATTATAACAAGTTGGAGTCAACTATATGAATCCTTACTGGCATGTTTCCCTAACAGATCATAACAGTATTTGAAATAAAATTACACCTCCAAAAGAGTGTCTTTTCCAAGTGTGGGAAGGGGAATGTAGAAGTGAGAAAAATAATAGGGCATTCTCTTTTTTTCTTTTGGTAAGTAAAATAAGAGGACATTGTGAGGAATACATAGCAGGTAAAGCAAGTTCCGGTTTGACACGTGGTGCAGTTGTCACTGTGCTGCCCTCTGTACGAGAAGATTTCCCTGTTGCAACCCCAACTTTGTCCTTCTTTTGCTTTTTAAGAGATGCACCTTGTTTTCCACCTTCAACTGACTTCTTCTGAAAAGAAAGCAGATACAAACAGTAAATGACGAAGGATGTCATCTTTTCAGAAAAAAAAATGTGGAAGGATGTGCACCAAATTAAATTTACGCCAATAATGAAATAGAAGATAAACAATAATTTAAGTGGGAAATACTTATCAATTAATTTAAGTGGGAAATGAACTGACAGGAACTCAATACCTTGTTTTCTTCCACTTCTCCTTCCTTAGGATCTCCATCAAACTTTTCCGAATCTGGAACCATACCTCCTGTCTTTTCTAACCGTTCTTCTAAAGAGTCTTCAAGCAGCTGCCACAAGTTAAATTGTTAACACATCTCCTGGGAATAAAAATTTAAAACACAGAAGACCTACAGTACACAGATTCTTGAAAGAGCGTGAGATATGATTCATGTCAAGGTGTCAGGCTCGAAAAGTTCTGTCTAGGATATGTGGATACCAATAGAATATCAAAGGTAGGTCATGTTATGAATCATCATCACATTAGGCCTGCTACCATACTTTCGCATTACATATTCAGCCTATCACATATTTGAGCCAAAAGTTATGTAAAAAGCCCATCTTATAGGAAGAAAAAGCTACTATTGCCCCCCCCCCCTCCTTCTCACTCTGTAATAAGTAATAACAACAAAAAGAGAATGAGAAAGAGAAGGGGAAAACCCATCTCTCCAGTCTCTTCATCTGCCAAATTAAAGTCAAACTGTCCACGTTATTTGACCAGATCCAACATGAATTCCACCCGCACCAGGTGTCATGTCAACACCAGCCATTTGGCCAAAACGCTTAGTCCAAGTAACATAGCAGCACTAGATACTAACACTTTCTCTTAACAGTTCATTTAAGCCAACACTTTTCAAAAGCATAACCCAAGCAATCCTCAATATCACAAAACACGAAACTAGAATGGCTACAATCAGCATGCCATATTCACCAGGGTCTTTTACACGCCCGCCTGTCACACCTTGGGAATTGGTTTCGCCCGAAGCATCGGAGCAATGATCACCCAGGACTTCTCTCATTAGCCAATATTAGTTGATACGCAAAGGAGTAAGCTTATCACATGTCAACAACTAGTAGCTCATTTTTATATATAAAAAAGGTGTCGGACCAGCTTGTGCGCACCTCGCCTAGTTCCACGGGGTACCTGCTACCTCCCACCGGCACTGGATAACTCTATCTACCAAAGCTTAAATAGATGAGAAAAATCACGTGCTCCACCCTCTACTTTTTCTCTCCTTTTCCCCTTCACTAATGATGTTATTTGGGCCAACTTGCGCACATCACGACTATTCCACCGAGTATCTACTACCCCCCACTAGCACATGTTCATGTAACCCTATACATCAATACTTAGGCAGATGTGATGGAATCACCAAGTATTTTTGTCTCTGTCCAGATTTATACTTTAATCTCTCACGGTTTTTACCAAAAAGAATTTGATAATGGGTCCGGATCCGAATGCAAATGGTCTCTGATTACTTTGATGAACTATAGGGCACCTTTTTTTCCAAACGAATCCTGGAAGAACAACTCAATGCACTCAGCCCTCCACTATCTGCTGGTTTTGCTATTCTCCCACTAATTACCCTCCTCTCTCAACAACTCAATGCACTCCCTCCACTATCTGCTGGTAAGGGAATTTGATTATTTTTTATTTTTTATTTTGGTTTTTTGTATTTCAATCTTCCACATTAGCATGAGAAGATTTTTCAGCTATTGTTTCATGGGCAGCTAACCAACAAACAAGAATATTCATCAAATAGCTTGAGGTATTGACAGATAAAATAGTCTAAGCTGATAGTACTACATCCTCCATCGAAAAGCATAAGCTTGCTTTATTGGTACGATCATTTGCTTACCCCCCAATGAATTTCTTTCTGATTTAAGAGGCTAGCATCAGGGCCACTTCCAACGAGAGTTACAACTTCTGCATCATCAGATATGGAGCCAGGCTGTCCAGGAGAAACTGCCATTTGACAGAAATGAGCTTAATATTGTACTTAATTTAATAAATACATAACTCCAAACTACAGCAGATGATTATATAATGATTGAGGAACAAGGTACAGGATTCTGTCACATGTGTGGTTTTCGAGGGTAAAGATGGTTAATGATCATTGGAGGGACAAAACAAACAATGATTTGAAAGAAAGGAGGGGACTTGGAATTGGTACGTTTCCTTTTCCCTGTCTTTCTTCAGTGGATGCACTAATGGGCATTTGTTGTATCAGGGGAAAGGGATCAGAGAAAAGAGGGGTTATATGTGGAAGGCTTCAGCTTCTCTCGCAACTTTTTTCTCTTCTTCCTTCTCATCCGGTTGGGTTATCTTAACAAAGAAGATGGAAAGATGTTATTGCTCCTCTTTATAAATTTAATGGTGAAATAAATATTTAAACTAAATGAAAATGGTCAATTTAAAACAGCTGAAAATAGAAAGGCTGAATGCAGCTGTGCAGAAAAGGTGGGAACTTTGTTTGTCAGACGAAGTGGGAACTGCACCTTGAAAATTTATGCGCTCATTGATGATTCCAAGCATTGTAATAGACTCTGTCTTGTGCAAGTATTGCAGCAAAAGGTCATAAGAGTACTGTTCAGAGTAGCAAAGCAAATCAAAAAGCTAATCAAGTTAAAATCTACATGTGTGCATGGTGCAAAGGCAGAAATGTTTAAGGTGTTACACTACATACAAGAAGTTAAGAGTTTTCTTTGAATTGGACAAGAAGTTAAAGTTAAATATTAAATGGTGTTAGATCTGTCTCATTCGCCAAGAAACAGTTATCAAGCTGCGTGTAAAACCACCACACTAGACAAACTATTAGGCAGATGACTTCTCCTTTAATGTGCATAATGACAATTATACTTGGTCATGAGAATAGCACATAAAATATCATAGTTCAGTTCCACAAACATACATGACCTTGAGATGAACTAGTCACTCCCCCCCACCCCCACCCCAACCCTCCCATCCTATTTCTCATTAAGTCAAAGTAGTGGCCTTCACTATGTTATCAACTTAATGAATAGGAGTTTTGCTACTGCACCAACCAGGAATATTTTATGTGAAAGGAGAAATGGTGAGAAAATTAAAGGAGAAGGACAATATGGCAAATGTTACAATTTCAAGCTCTTTCTTTTTAAATCAAGTTGTTATGAATTTCATGCTTTAATGTTCCAAAAAAAAAAAAGATACAGATCTTTAAATCAAGTTGTTTCATAGCAGAATAAAGGTGGTCCAAATCAGGAAGCAAAAGAGAACACAATCTAAATTAAAATATCACATAAGTTCGTTTTGTTCCCTCCTTTTTAATACAATATGCATTTGTCACCAATTGCTAACAACCCCAGACACGCTTGGCTTGCACAGTTGAGACATTAGCAGGCACAATAACAGCATATGATAATTTCAGCCTGAAAAAGCAGAGGGATCTAGAGAGTACCTGACACATCTTTATGTTCACTTTGCTAAGCCGTATAGAATGAGCAAATTCCATTTCCTGCATTTTAAGATATTCAGTAAGCATATGACACACTTAAGCATGCAAAAGGACGTCTGTATAGGTGCTAGAATAGTGATGTACCTTTAGATGGGACGGTGAGAGAACACCTTCTAACTTCTGCAGATCACGCAAATGCATCATCTCATGGTCTTCACGGTAACTATCAAAAAAGGCTCGAGCTGGTAATAGAAGAACTGTGTTTTAATTTTTCTCCCAATGATCCAGAAACAACCAAAACGTAACTGATAAAGTATACCTTCTTGAATATGACCTCTAGCGACAAGTTCCATGAAACAATGAATAAACACAGGATATAAAACACGAAGCAACTCATGCTGCAAGATTGAAATATAAATGTTCAGATGAATCCCTCATTAACGAGTGAAAGAGGATAACAATAATCAACAAAAATAAGGTTATCTTAAATGAGCCTACACATTAAAAAACTGAGTCTACATATTGAAAGATAAAGACTGACAATCCCGATATAGGAAACAATGGTCAACCTGTTAGAATTAACAAAGGTTAAATATCAACTCTGCGAATCAGAAAGGTATTGTAACCCGTAACCGCACTGCAGGAAGAGAAAAGACCAAAAGGAAAAAAGGAAACAGAATACTCGCCATTAACATTGCTTCATGTGTATCTCTAATAGCTCCTATGGTTCTTTAGGATATGAAATTCCTTCCATTTGAACAGAAAGGCTTTTATGGAGAGAGATGGATGAATGACAGAAAGAGCTGATAACAAACCCTAAAAGGTAAACAAAAATGGACAATAAATTGAAGGTAGCTTCAATGATTACCGGAAAACACAGAATAGTGAAGCCTAAAGAGATTAATTCAACAGAAAGGATCATCCTTGTACAATCACACAGCCTAACATGTACAAAAACAGCAGAATTGTCATGCTTTTTTTTTCTTATTGATAACCGCGGTGTTCGGATCAGCTTGCGTACACCTTGATTAATTCACTGGGTACCTGCTAGCTCTGGAGCAAAGGTACCGAGTAACTCTATCCACCAATACTTGGACAGATGGGAAGAAAACACCTTGTGTTTTTACCTCCACTGGGACTTGACCTAAGACCTCATGGTTCTCAATCTACTTCATTAACCACCAAGCTGTATCCTTGGGTGCCTTGGAATGCTTATGTTTAACCTAAACTCTAAATTGACTCACTGCTACGCTTATAGCACAGGCAATAAACCAGAGATGAGAATCGGAAATATGTGAACTCAATTCCAAAGACCTCACTGCCAGAAAGGCATAGCACCTGAAGAATTAAGAGGTCAAGATGCTCACTTAATCGCCCCAATACATTAAATTGAGGAATAGAAATACTTAAATAACAGAGGGCCTCTACTTTCCATATGTGTTCATTTTTTATTTATTTTACTTTAATTTTTTTGATAGGTCTTTTCCATATGTGTTTATTGCCTATGCTTTTTACTGCTGACAGGCCTTTTATTTATTTTTATTTTTTATGAAGTAAAGGTGTTTCATAAATAGGCATCAAGCAGATGCAAATGAGTACAAAAGATAGGCAAAAGTTAGCTCCAATACATGAGGACAAAAAAACTATGCTATGACCAGGGAGCTAATAAAGTACAAAAATTCATCAGGACTATTTAACAGGGTAAATTGTTCCAGCAAAAAAAACTAACTAAACATCTAGCTTTAAGAGTGTACATAGGGGTTAAATTGGTGACAGACCTTATATTAGTGCATCACATGTGATTTGATCAAGGAAACATCCATCATTATACTACATCAAATACCTCCTATGTATACTGTTCAGCACAATTCAAGGGACCAACCTTATATAAATCCAGTGAACTATAAGCCCATGATCGAAGCTTGCTATATTCTTCTTGGTACCGTTCAGGACCAGTTTCAAATCTGAAATCATGAAAATTAGATTCAGAATGCTATCAAAGACACGTGTAGGAAAAATTCCAGAAAAGCTTTGCTTTATTACAACAACCAAGACTTTCACTTAGAGTCGGTGAGCGTTAAACCGAAAATCTTCTCGCAAGTCTTATAGTAAAACAACCCTTTCCATGTGTTCGTTTCATTTAGCGAGCACAATCACTAGATTGAAAATCCAAAGTTCCTAAAGGAATCAGGAAAATGGTACAATGTTATCACTAACATATTATGATACATGTCAACAGAAAAATTGTGAAGCAGTATCAAGAAAAGTTCAAAATGAAAGGGATACGTCATTACTTGGAGGATTGGTTCTAGATCATAATGTTGCAGTTTCTTACCAGTAAAAACAACTAGCAGACCCCTTATATATCAACCAACTAAGAAGCTGTTTTGCCTTAATTGAATAAAAGTACTCTTAAGCACTAAGTGCTGGAGTTGATTTCATGAATAAGCAATTATATGTCAGGATAGAAATGTTGAAGCTGAAAATAAGCAGTCATATGTGTTTGGTAAAAAGGTCCTGATAAACAGCATTTAAAATTGTTTATTAAAATGAATTGGGGTTGAGAACCATGAGGTCTCAGTTTCAGAGGCAAAAACACGAGATGATTTCTTCCCATCTGTCCGATCCTTGGCGTGCAGCAGATACCCCATGGTACGCGCAAGCTGGCCCGGACCCTACGGGTATATGAAAAAAGTACAGCTGAATTGCACTATTTGACAAATCTTCTAACCACTATAAGAGACAAACAGCGTATAATTTAGAGTCTACATTGTCCTATTGTTTACCTCAGATTAAAATGATAAAGCATATTGAGTTTACAACTTAATCCAGGCAGTCAAACAGTAACATTTACGGAAAAGAAGAGACTTACTCAGAGAAAGAGAGGATTTTTTTGGTAACGTCAGGGTCAACCTGGGAATTTGTGTTTTTATTAAGTTGCTGTTCTTCTTGAAAAGCAAGCTCAGTTTGCTTGAAACCCTTCTTCTTCAAATACGCTACCACTGCTTTCTCTATTTCTTCTTCGTCCATGGCGAAAAAATATAAGGACTCGTGAAGCAGCAAATTGGGGTTTATAGGCTCACAAGTAAGATGAAGAGGTTTGATTTGGGTTTTCTGGAGGGAGTAATACGTCGTCGTTGTGGGTCTGTGTTCAAGAAAGCTAAGTCGAGACACTAACATTTAAATATGGAAATACTTTAGAACTTTGAGAGAATGACAAAAATGATCCCTTATGATTGGAGGAAGGTTTAAGATAGTATTCAAATATATACTTTTAGAGCATTTTTGTAAGGACCAACCAGTCGTTTTGAGCATATGCACTTCGCTCGGTAGTTTACCGGCGTGAGTAGCTCCGTAAGATGTATTTTGATTTGTGTGAATCGTCGGTTTGGTTTTCAGGTTATTCGAGACTAATTTGGAAGAATGATTCTCAACTAGGGAGCTTTAAATTTTAAAGAGTTGACCAAGTTTGACTTTTTAGCATTTGACCTCGAATTGGAATTTTGATGGTTCCATTAACTTTGTTGGATGATTTTGGACTTAGGAGCGCGTCCAGATTGTGATTCGAAGGCCGTGGTTGAATTTAGCTCAAAATGGCGAAAGTTGAAATTTTGGAAAGTTTGACCGGGAGTAGATTTTTTTATATCGGGGTCGTATTCCGATTCCGGAAGTTGGAACAAGCCTGTAATGTTAAATGTGACTTTGTGCGTAAACTTTGAGGTCAATCGGACGTGATTTGATAGGTTTCAGCATCGGTTGTGGAAGCTTGAAGTTTCAAAGTTCATTGATTTCGAATTGAGGTGTGATTCGACGTTTCGATGTTGTTATGTGAGTTTTGAGGCCTCGAGTAGGTCCGTGTTATGTTAGGGGACTTGTTGGTATGTTTGGACGTGGTCCCGAGAGGCTCGGGCGTGTTTCGGATTGATTTCGGATCATTTTCCTTCATGTTTACATTGTTGTGTCCTGCTGATTTCTCGTGTCTCAGTCCTTCATCGCGTTCGCGTGGCAAGTGTCGCGAACGCGTAGTGTATTTTGATGGCAGCAACAAATTGTTCTTCGCGATCGCAAAGTATGTCCCGTGTTCACGTAGAGTTAGGGCAAGTCCTCTTTGCGTTCGCGTATGGAGGATCGCGTTCGCGTAGTGTTGAGGTTGGCAACTAGGAATTTGAGCGTTCTTCTATGCGATCGCGTAAGGTTTGTCGCGTTCGCAAAACTTTGGCAGCAGTGTTCGTCGCGTTCGCGTGGGGTGTATCGCGAACGCATAGAGTATTTTGGTGGCAGGATATTTTGTTCATCGCGAACGAAATGGGTTTTCCGCATTCGCGAAAAAAGGCGTCTCGGCAAATTATAAGAACTCTATTTCGAGGGTTTTGGTCATTTTTACATTTTTTGAGTTATGGAGCTCAGATTGAGGCGATTCTTGGAGCAATTTTTATCTTGTGGACTGGGGTAAGTGTTCTTTACTCGATTTTTGGTTATATTTCCTTAATCTATCTTCGTTTTTGGTAATTGGATTGTGAATTTTAAAGAGTAAATTGGGGGGTTTGGCCTAAAGTTTCATAATATGAATTTTTGAGTTTTGAACATCGAATTGGAGTCGGATTTGAGTGAAACTAGTATGGTTGGACTCGTAATTTAATGGGTTGTTGGATTTTGTAAATTTTGTCGGGTTTCGAGGTGCGGGCCTGGTTTGGGATTTTGGCCGATTTTGGGCTTTTGATTCAAGATTTGATCTTTTTCGATCGGGATTGCTTCATTTAGCATTGTTTGATGTACTTGAGTTATTTTTAGTTAGTTTCGAGTCGTGCGGAGGTCGAAGCGCACGTGATAGCATCTTTTGAGCATCGTCTGGCTTGCTCGGCATTGGTATTGGCTTGTTCGAGGTAAGTAACTCTTCTAATCTTGGAGCTGAGGGTATGAACCCCGAATATACGTGTTATGTGTTTGCTTTTGAGGTGACGCACATGCTAGGTGACGGGCGTGTGGGCGTGCACCTTGTGAACTGTGATTTTCGTTATTTTTGTGGTATTGTGTAGTTAACTGAACTTGTTTGAAATCATGAAATCTCTATGTACTAGAGTTATCGAGCTGTGATTATGTTAGAAATCATGTCTAGGCTACATGTTTATCATGTCGGGACCTACTAAGGTCATTTCTGTTATTGAGTAATCTGCTTTCATTGCATTACATACTCAATCACACGCATTCACATGCATATCATATCCCAGTCTCTTTTGTTATTTATTGATGCTTTATATCATTGTTTTCTGGCTAGTATCATGACATTGTGAGCTCGATAGACTGGAGAGATTGATGACTGAGTGAGGCCAAGGGCCTGATTGTGAGGATGATTATGGGATCGGGTTGCACGCCGCAGTGGGTCAGATTGGCTTACTATAGCACGTGAGTTGTCCGTGCAGTACGTGAGTTATCCGTGCGATTCCAGATATTGATATTATGGCATGTGAGTTGCCCGTGAGGATTATGGTGCTTGGGTTGTAGGAGCCCCTCCGGAGTCTGCACACCCACAGTGAGCGCAGGTACTTACTGAGTGAGAGTGTTGAGTACCGAGTGCGAGTGTCGAGTACCGAGTGCGAGTGTCGAGTACCGAGTGCGAGTGCCGAGTGTTGAGTGCCGAGGAGGACGGAGTGAACATATACTCTGAGAGTATGCATATGATCTTTATCACTGATTTACATCGCATTTGGCATGCGCACTTGACATACAAGCATAGAGATACATTTTTTCTCATGTTGTATAGTATCACGTCATTTATGACCTCTCGTACATTTTGACATATGGGTATAGAGAGACATCTTACACTTGCTATATGAAAGGAAAATGAAACATCTTACTTATTGTTGAAAGGACTTTTGGGAAAATTCACAGTTTTCAAACTTACTCGTATTTTGGCTTTTTCGGTAAAAGATTTAGGTTTTTACTGAGACACTTGAAAATAAATACCTATTTTTCTGGAACTGTGAACGGACTGAGCATTTTACTTCTGAGATATATCTTTTATTACTTGTATTATGTTGTTATGAACTATTGTGGGATATTGGTATTGGACCCGATTTTGTGTTAGCTCGTCACTACTTTCAACCTAAGGTTAGGTTTGTTACTTACTAACTACATGGGGTCGGTTGTACTCATATTATACTTTTGCACCTTCCGTGCTGATATTGGTTGTTGATGTTGCGGTGTTCGATGGGAGCTGGATTGAAGATGTACCTGCGTCCCGGTTGTAGCTGCCCCTTGTTCGTGGTAGCTTTAGATCTATAAAACTCTGTTTGTGTACTTTTCAAACAAACGATATATTTATTTTATTTCAGTTTTGTAAATTCTATTCTTAGAAGCTTATGATTTGTACTACTAGTCCTTGGGAAATGTATAAAATTCAGATAATTTCTTTACTTAATTGTCTTATTAAATATCATTAGAATTGGATAGTTGTTAATTGGCTTACCTAGCGGGTTGAGTTAGGTGTCATCACGACTAATGGGATTTTGAGTCGTGATAGGTGGTATCAGAGCTCTAGGTTCATAAGTTCTACAAGTCATGAGCAAGTGTCTAGTAGAGTCTTGTGGATCGGTATGATGATGTCCATACCTAACTTCGAGAGGCTACAGGACTTTTAGGATATACTTCCCATCTTTCTCTCTTTATCGTGCGGCATTGATTCAGCTTGAAGTGTAACTCTTTGAATTCCTTCCACGCATTCGTATGCGCATGTGAGTGCTCGGTATCGGCTGTGCATCGCCGGCTTGTGATTCTATGAACGAGGTTCGAGATGTGTATTTTGTGTTTTGGTGATGGGCCAGTCTGGAGGACTTGAGGCCATGGTTAGACCGCATCTTAAGCTCGGTAGCTTCAGTTGTAACTTTTACATTTTGATTCATATGTCCGGTAATGTACCTACGAATGGAATTTGTGGCTCGATGTGCGATGGAATGGCTTGTGAAGAGTATGATGTGACTGCGGGATGTGTTAAGACGATTTGAATACGACGAGAAGTGTTTCCTTGAAATGTAAATGAGGGGCCATTGGGTGCTTGATTTTCGTTTTGATGTGACGTACAACCTCGAGTATAAGTGCATTGAAGGATCCTTTCTGTTGCTTAATGCTAGAACGAAATATGTTCTCATGTCTTATTGTCGAGATCAGACTTAGGGAGATTAAGTGATTGCTTAGTAGTTGTGGCTGTGAAAGGGTATAAAGAGATGTCAGTTTGAGGCTAAGCATATGGGTTATAACCTGCGAGGTAATCTACGGATGTGTGTTTTTTATAACATTGTGTGGGGGCTTTCTTTTCTACCAGTGGGGTATATTTGTGCGATTTGAGTTTGGATCGGTTGTAACAGTTGACCTGACTATCACGAGGATGAATGCGAGATTTGAGGTATTATATGGTTTGTGTTACATGAGATTACGAAGGATTTAGTTGAATTTCTATGCGGGATTCTGGTAGTAATAGAGTATGGGTATCGTGATGTTATCGAGTCTTTTGTTATGTGGCTTTGAGCCAAGTGGGGGAGTCTGCTATCGATGAGTTGATTGCACGGTTATATGTTGTATTGGTTTCGATTCGGGGTATACTAGTGAATCAGTTATGACTTGCAGAGGTTGGATGAGATGAGGTCATTGGACCTAGAATGGATACTATCGGAATAAATTACAGCATGGTTAGAAGGATAATATCGAAAGTCGGCTTAAAAATTTGCTATAGTTCTTGTCGAAGGAGAGGGAGTTCCATGACTAGTTGATCTGATGAATGGTTATGAGTTTCTGCGTGTTCCTTTCATCATCGGTAGTGTATGAAGGTTTCAGAATGGAGTCTTGTTTGATATGAGGTTTATTGGCACATTGGGTTGTTTTGAGCAGCTACTGTGATTAGAAATCATAGCTTCGAGTATCTGTGTTATGTGATATATCATGCGATTGTATCTTGGGTTATAGTTGCGGCTTGGTACAGCTTGTTCAGACTTATACAAGGTGTATGTTGCGAGATTCAGATCTTATAAGAAATTTCGGATGTTAGAAGTTAGATTCTAAGGCTTGTCGGCTAGGTTGAATTGAGAAATATCAGTTATGTTGTGTTATTGGACCTGTATGGGATAGGGTGACGTGGGATCACCCCCGGGTATGTGCATGGCAAGGTTATATGACGGTTTGACGGCTTTGAGAACAACTCTAGACACGTTCGGGGACGAACGTATGTTCAAGTGGGGGAGAATGGAATGACCCAAACGGTCATTTTGAGCATTTGCACTTCGCTCGATAGTTTACGGGCGTGAGTAGCTCTGTATGATGTATTTTGATTTGTGTGAATCGTCGATTTTGGTTTTCAGGTTATTCGGGAATGATTTGGAAGAATGATTATCAACTAGGGAGCTTTAAATTTGAAAGAGTTGACCAAGTTTGACTTTTTAGCATTTAACCTCGAATTGGAATTTTGATGGTTTTGTTAGCTCCATGGGTGATTTTGGACTTAGGAGCGCGTCCGAATTGTGATTTGGAGGTCCGTGGTTGAATTTGGCTCGAAATGGCGAAAGTTGAAATTTTGGAAAGTTTGGCCGGGAATGGACTTTTTGATATCGGGGTGGAATTTTGATTCCGGAAGTTAGAACAGGTCCGTAATGTCAAATGTGACTTGTGTGTAAAATTTGAGGTCAATCGGACGTGATTTGATAGGTTTCGAAATCGGTTGTGGAAGCTTGAAGTTTCAAAGTTCATTGATTTCGAATTGAGGTGTGATTCATCGTTTCGATGTTGTTACGTGAGTTTTGAGGCCTCGGGTAGGTCCGTGTTATGTTAGGGGACTTGTTGGTATGTTTGGACGTGGTCCCGAGGGGCTCGGGCGTATTTCAGATTGATTTTGGATCATTTTCCTTCATGTTTACACTGTATTGTCATGCTGGTTTCTGGTGTCTCAGTCCTTCATCGCGTTCGCGTGGCAAGTGTCACGAACGCGTAGTGTATTTTGATGGCAGTAGCAAATTGTTCTTCGCGATCGCGAAGTATGTCCCGCGTTCACGTAGAGTTGGGGCAAGTCCTCTTCGCGTTCGCGTATGGAGGATACGTAGTGTTGAGGTTGGCAACTAGGAATTTGAGCGTTCTTCTATGCGATCACGTAAGGTTAGTCGCGTTCGCGAAACTTTGGCAGCAGTGTTCGGCGCGTTCGCATGGGGTGTATCGCGAACGCATAGAGTATTTTGGTGGTAGGATATTTTGTTCATCGCGAACGCGATTGGTTTTCCGAATTCACGAAAAAGGGACGTCTGGGCAAATTATAAGAACTCTATTTGGGGGGTTTCAGCCATTTTTACATTTTTGGAGCTATGGAGCTCAGATTGAGGCGATTCTTGGAGCAATTTTCATCTTGTGGACTGGGTAAGTGTTCTTTACTCGGTTTTGGTTATATTTCCTTAATCTATCTTCATTTTTAGTAATTGGATTGTAAATTTTAAAGAGTAAATGAGGGGTTTTGACCTAAAGTTTTATAATACGAATTTTTGAGTTTTGAGCATCGAATTGGAGTCGGATTTGAGTGAAACTAGTATGGTTGGACTCGTAATTTAATGGGTTATTGAATTTTGTAAATTTTGTCGGGTTTTGAGGTGCGGGCCTGGGTTGGGCTTTTGGCCGATTTTGGACTTTTGATTCAAGATTTAATCTTTTTCGATCAGGATTGCTTCATTTAGCATTGTTTGATATACTTGAGTTACTTTTAGTTAGTTTCGAGCCATTCAGAGGTCGGAACGCGCATGATAGCATCTTTGGAGCATCGTTTGGCTTGCTCGGCATTGGTATTGGCTTGTTCGAGATAAGTAACTCTTCTAATCTTGGAGTTGAGGGTATGAACCCCGAATATACGTGTTATGTGTTTGCTTTTGAGATGACGCACATGCTAGGTGACGGGTATGTGGGCGTGCACCGTGTAAACTGTGATTGTCGTTATTTTTGTGGTACTGTGTAGTTACCTGAACTTGTTTGAAATCATAAAATCTCTACGTACTAGAGTTATCGAGCTGTGATTATTTTAGAAACCATGTCTAGGCTACTTGCTTATCTTGTTGGGACCCACTGAGGTCATTTCTGTTGTTGAGTAATCTGCTTTCATTGCATTACATACTCAGTCACACGCATTCACATGCATATCATATCCCAGTCTCTTTTGTTATTTATTTGTGAGCTCGATAGACTGGAGAGATTGATGAATGAGTGAGGCCAATGGCCTGATGGTGAGGATGATTATGGGATCGGGCTGCACGCCGTAGCAGGTCAGATTGGCTTACTATAGCACGTGAGTTGTCCGTGCAGTACGTGAGTTATCCGTGCGATTCCAGATATTGATATTATGGCATGTGAGTTGTCCGTGAGAATTATGGCGCTTGGGTTGTAGGAGTCCCTCCGGAGTCTGCACACCCTTAGTGAGCGCAGGTACTTACTGAGTGCGAATGTCGAGTGCCGAGTGCGAGTGCCGAGTGACTAGGAGGACAGAGTGAATTGATACTCTAAGAGTATGCATATGATCTTTATCACTGATTTACATCGCATTTGGCATGCGCACTTGACATACATGCATAAAGATACATTTTTCCTCATGTTGTATAGTATCACGTCATTTATGACCTCTCATACATTTTGACATATGGGCATAGAGAGATATCTTACACTTGCTATCTGAAAGGAAAAAGAAACATCTTACTTATTGTTGAAAGGACATTTGGGAAAAATCACAGTTTTCAAATTTACTCGTATTTTGGATTTTTCGGTAAAAGATTTGTGTTTTCACTGAGACACTTGAAAAGAAATGCCTATTTTTTTGGAACTGTGAACGAAATGGGCATTTTACTTCTGAGATATATCTTTTATTACTTGTGTTATGTTGTTATGAACAATTGTGGGATATTGGTATTGGACCCGACCTTGTGTTAGCTCGTCACTACTTTCAACCTAAGGTTAGGTTTGTTACTTACTGAGTATACGGGGTTGGTTGTACTCATACTATACTTCTGCACCTTGCGTGCTAATGTTGGTTGTTGTGTTGCGGTGTTCGATGGGAGCTGGATTGAAGATGTACCTGCGTCCCGGTTGTAGCTGCCCCTTGTTCGTGGTAGCTTTAGATCTATAAAACTTTGTTTATGTACTTTTCAAACATACGATGTATTTATTTCATTTCAACTTTATAAATTCTATTCTTAGAAGCTCATGATTTATACTACTAGTCCTTGAAAAATGTATAAAATTCAGATAATTTCTTTACTTAAATGTCTTATATCATTTGAATTGGATAGTTTTTAATTGGCTTACCTAGCGGGTTGTGTTAGGTGCCATCACAATTAGTGAAATTTTGGGTCGTGATAATTTTTAGTCCTTTATTTTACCAAAAGATTAAGAGCTCGTTTGGACATAAGAATTTTCTCACTTTTTTGATTTTTTTTCTTACTTTTTTTCGAAATTAGTGTTTGGCCATAAAATTTCAAAGTTTCACTTGAAGATGAATTTTGAAATTTTTCGAAAATTTTAAAAACTCTAAAAAGTTATTTTTCAAAATTTTCACTCATACCACTCACAAAAATTCAAAAACAACCCAAAATTATATTCATATCCAAACACAACTCTAATTTTCAAATATCATTTTCACTTGAAAAAAATATTAGTTTTTTTGAAATTTTACAATTCTTATATCCAAACCCCACTAAGTATGACAGTATGTTTGGCATGTCAAATATTTAACAAACTCTACATGTTATATTTAGCATGCAACTATGACATTTCTCTTTCCCATTCTTGTTCTCTATGATTATCATACTTCTTCTAAAATCTTATCCTTCTCCTTTTGAACTTCTTTCTCTAAAACTAATGTTGGAAACATATCATTCTCATAAAACTTTAGCAATGGCACTATTATGCCCATTACAATATAGCCTTGAAGTCGTCCATGTTAGGAAAATCAAGATGGCTATGTTGAAAACACCTCTATCACTAACTACATTTTGAATCTTTACTAAAGGTTACTCTTTTATTCTGTTTTATTTTATATGATTTCATATAATTGGGTTCAAACCTTAAGAATAAAAAAAAATGTTAAATCTCGTGATCTTAAATTAAAAGTATGGATAACACACTAAAATACCTATTGAATATTTGTCTCCAACATGACATATCATTGCTATAAAAGAGTGGCATTGAGAATAAGATGAGAATGTTGTTATAAAAGGGTTTTAAATATAGAAAATGGCTTTTTTAAACAGACTAAATGTAAGACAAATAACTAAAATGAAGAATAGTACTATTTAACCAATAACTATTTGATAGCAAATAATAATGTAGTCTTTTAGAATGTAACATCGAAAGGATATCTAAATATGAGAGACATGAAGAATGGTGTATAACTTACCTCCATGTATCTGACTGAAACACAATTCAATATAACGAGTAAATAAGAAATTAAAATTTGTTGAATCGGGATCTGAAAAATTGTGGAAGAAAATTGCAAATAAACGTGGAACTCAACAATACAAGACAATAACTATGCTTCACTCCAAACAATTTGAGGTCAAGATGAATCCTCACTAATTATGTTGTTCTATATATCTAAACTCATCTTATGCCAAATTTACGAGAATAAAACAAAGAAGTAATATATATATATATATATATATATATATATATATATATATATATATTGTCTCAAACATATAAACCTCTAAGGGGTCAGTTGGTAGGGTGTATAACGAAAATAATATATGTATATTAGCTTTGGTATTAGTAATCCCTATAGAGCACAAGTTAACTACCTATTAATTTATTATTTTTGGCCACTTCTTTAGCTAGTAGTTAGGATTTTGTTAGTCCTTTATTTTCTCAAATAAATATCCTTATTCAAGGAGTTTGTTCAGCAAGTAGTTTAATCCTCCTCTTCCAGAGAAGTTAGTTTATGTTAGGATCGGGAACCTGGGTAGTGTGGAATTTAGTCGAACAATGTTATAATGATAATAACTAAGACAATGTAAGTTGATAACAACGATAATTAAAGTATATAGAGAAGACACAAATTTAACGTGGTTCAGCCAAAGTGACCTACGTCCACGAGCAAAAAGGAACAAATTCACTATAGCAATAAGAGTACAGAATTAGAGTAAATACTCTAATTAATCCCAAATACTCCCAAAAGAATAACTTCTCAAGATCACTCCAGAGAAAGGGGATCACACAAGTGTTTTCCAACACTCAACTCTCTTACAAACAACTCTCAATAAATAAAGAAGGAGAGGAAGAATCAAGAAATGAATACTCAAATCTTGTTGGTATGTTGAAAATGAATGAATGGCCTTTCCTTTTATAGGCAAAAAAGCCTTGGCCTCCAAGCTGTAAAAGAAAAGATACAACTTTTGCAAATGGTATCCAACACACAATGCAATACTTTGGCCCTAAAGAATATTGCGAGCAAAGTCTACTTGCAAATAGGCTTATGCTTATGTGAGATGGACTCTACTAGCTAGACTATTGGCCATATTACAAATCTCTACCTTGGCCTAATTTTGGCTGATATAGTAAATTTGCTCCACACTCTCCGCAAAAGACCATATGGGCTAAATCATTCTTCATAAATAGCAATCAAGTTCAAGCAGATTGTCTTTGGTGTTGATCTTCTGAACAGAAACTTTTCCATCAACAATGGTTTTCCGGATAAAATGATACTTGATGTTAATATGCTTCGTCCTCTCATGATACATTTGGTCTTTAGTCAAATGAATGGCACTTTGACTATCACCAAAAATAGTAATACCACTTTGGTGTGAATTGAGTTCATGTCATGCCCCAAACTTAGGGGGGCGTGGCTGGAACCCGGGCCGTGCTGGTCCTAGCGAATCACTATGTAACTCATGATCGTTAGACCAAAACTAGAGCATACATAGGTTGAGTTGGATAAACTCATTTTTTTGTAATTATCATGGGTCAACATGGCCACAACTCAAAAATGTGTAACTATAAGTGGGCAAATGTTGTATCAATGAACCATCGTACTTAAAATATGAATACATATGGGCCTCAAGGCCTCTGACATACTGTACATAATGAACCTGTGTCTACAAAGCCTCTAAGAGTATTTGACATCAAAATATGGTCGGGACAGGGACCTGGCCCACCCATAAGTCTGTAGCAAAACTGTGACATGATGACTTACAGACTCGGCTGCACTCCGAATGAAGTGGAGCCTTACCGATCCTTCGCTGAATGCTAACCTCGTCTACTATAAGGACTCGTCAAACTGATTATCTATACATGCAGGCATGAATGTAGTATCCACAATAAAAGGACGTCAGTACGAATAATGTACCGAGTATGTAAGGCATATAAACTACTATATAAAGGACATGAAAGAAACATGGAATAAAGGACCCAACCTATAAGTCTGGATAGCTCTATAAATCATGAAATATTTATAATGTCATGCATATGCGTATAAATATCATATCATGCATATGTATATGCGTACATAACATCATCAAGCTTCTGAGGGCATCCCATTATATCATCTCGGCCTCTGTGGGCGAAATCATCAACGTATACCAACTGATCAGGCGGTGGTGCATATATAATGCCATAACCTTTCCCCGTACCCCATATACATATAATATATGCGTATATAACTCCATCTGTTCATGAGTCAATGTACATGTATAAATGAATGCAATGCATAAGAAGAAAGTCAATAAGATCTCTCGGAATGTCATAAGATCATTATACCTTCGGATAAACTTTATCAACTACATATTTTTCTGAGACCCCTAGTACTTCTATGAATAGAGTCATTTATAAAAGTTGTGTGTTTGCTCGCTTCGTTTATATCATATGGATCATGCCAAAAGGAAATAAGGAATAGCCTTAACATACCTCAAATCAATCTTTGGACGACTTCACGTTGTTGCTATAAATGGAAAGAGAATGCTACTATTATGTTGGAAAGGAAACAATGTTGCTACTATATCTCAAATCATAAAATATTGAATTGAATAGAAGAAGATTAAATTAAATGGTGATGCCTCTATAAACTCACATTTCCACTACCTAATACCAAGTACTACATATGCGTCCCTTAAGCCCTCCATCTCCTAAAGTGAAATAAGATACATATGTATATATATATCACTTCCTCCTTCTTACACGTGGGATCCCCCCACCCCCCACTCTTTCCTTAATTGATGACACATGGTCATCTAATAAAATAAAATAATGATATATATAAGATGATAACCCCTCTTATATCCACTCACATAGTTATTTGACTCCTCTAGTAATTTTATTAATATATGGATGTCTAATTGAATAGAAATTATCACGTGAGCTAGCATGGATAATATCAAGAAAACTTAGAGATCTTGTCCTCATCCTAAAGTACTACTATTAAAATAGTAAAATATTAATAAATCATGATACCGTATAAAATAAATACATATACTATTATTTTATTAAAATATCCATGTAAAAAATATATATATTATCAACTTCTAATTTTGCTAATCTCGTATAAAGAGTATAATTTTTCGTACATTTAATTCTTAAAATGGTAAAAATATAACCTTCTTTTCTTGTGAGAAAATAACTTCTATCTTTACAATAAAAAAAATCTCACAAACTTTTTTATATTATGTGTATAATTTAAAGCATATTCAGAAGTAGTAATATTAATAATTATATAAAATTATATTTTTCAAAAAAATGTTCCACTCAAAATAAATACCATATCAAAATGTATCTAACGATATCAAGGTTGTTAAACTTACAGGGTCTTACAATAACATAGTCACAAATCCTCTATAATCTCATGAATGGCCTTAATCCCTTGAAATATTACGTTAATGAGGTATGTATCTCCATTCACGTTTTGAGCAAGTATCTTGCTTAAATGAAAAGTTAAGAAAGTCATCTAAATTTATTAAGTAATAACTTTATCTATACACGTGTCAATCACAAGTCATCCTTTTAATAAGATGCAATACACCTTTTAAATCACATGCATTCATCTACCTTATGCAAGTCACAACTTTTATAGACAAAATAAGTATCCCATCTACCTTATGCATTCATGTCTCCATCCCTTGGCTACCACCTATTCCTAACCCATGTGAATCATGCCCATATAATAATTATTCAATAATCTTGATTTATTTCTCATCTTCCTACTATAATCTCCAATTTAATTAGTTACACATAATTCCTTTCTAGATCGCATTTCACTTAAATACTAATAACTTTTAACATACTTCATATACCATACTATCATGATCATATAATATAGCACTAGTCCATAAATATAGGGTATTATAGTTTGGACCGTATTTTATCCCAAAATACAAAACATCAATGAAACTAGCTTTCTTTGATTTGTTTACCCTCTGGCCTTCACTACACTTATCATTTGTTAAAACTAGCATAAATATTTATAACCTCAAAAATAATCTTGTCCTTGAACGTATGTCAATTATCTTATGACTAATCCAACATACAAAAGTACGGGATGTAACAGTTCAGCAAATAGACCCTTCAACCATAATGCTTCTTTGATAGCCTCGGTCACTGCCATATATTTTGCTTCAGTAGTAGATAAAGCTACTATATGTTGTAATGTAGCTTTCTAGCTTATAGTGCAACTACCAATGCAAAATACATAGCATGTTAGTAATCTTCATTTATTAAGACCACCTGCATAATCTGAGTCTACAAAACCAACCAAATAGTTAGTATATCATCCAAACTCCAAACATGTGTTTGAAGTATCTTGCAAGTATCTGAGAATCTATTTCACAGTCTGCCAATGTGCTTTACCAGGGCAAGCCATATATCAGCTCACTACATTTACTTCCTGGGAAATATCTGGACGTGTGCACACCATTGTATATATAATACTGCCGACTGCACTGGAATAAGGTACATGTTCCATATACCTCTCTTCTTTATCTGAATGCGGTGACTGAGCAGCTGATAACTTAAAATGAGCAGCAAAAGAAGTACTAACTGGTTTAGCATCTTTCATGCCAAACCTCTCCAAGACTTTCTCCAAGTATTTTTCTGGGGAATAGCTTGTTGGCTCTTCGGTCTCTTTTGATCTCCATGCCAAAGATTTTTTTAGCTGCTCCCAAATCTTTCATATCAAATTCACTTTTAAGCTGACTTTTCAAATTGTGAATTTCTGTAAAATCCTTAGCAGCAATGAGCATGTCATCAACATATAGTAATACACAAATGAACTATCATTTAACTTCCGGAAGTAAACACAGCTATCATACATGCTCTTCGAATAACCATGACCCAACATAAAGGAATAAAACCTTTTGCACCATTGTCTTGGAGACTGTTTTAATCCGTACAGGGATTTCTTCAACAAGCAAACATAATCTTCTTTTCCTTTAATTTCAAATCCTTCGAGGTGATTCATGTATATTTGTTCCTCAAGTTTGCCATGTAAGAAATTTGTCTTAACATTAACCTATTCTAATTCCAAATCATACATGGCAACTAAGGCAAGCAAGACACGAATAAAACTATGTCTAATAACAGGTGAGAAAATATCATTAAAATCAACTCCTTGTAATTGTACATGACTATAGCCCTTTGCTATTAATCGTGCCTTATACCTCGCACCTTCAACCCCTTAAATGCCATCCTTTTTTCTTGAAAACCCATTTGCAACCAACAATTTTCTTACTGATGGCGGCTTCACAAGAGACCAAGTACCATTCTTGTGGAGAGACTCAATTACTTCATTCATTGCAATCAGCCACTTGGCTGAATCAGTATCAGAAATTGCTTCTGAATATTTTGATGGTTCTCCAATTTCTTCAGTTTCCTATGCAACTGAAAAAGCAAATACAACATAATATCCAAACCTTTATGGTTATTTACTTTCTCTTCTTGGTCTATGTTTGGCTATAGAATACTCCTCTTCTTCCGGTTCCACTTTAGGTGTCTCAACTTCAGGAATTTAAGCTTCTGGATCAACTTTAGGAGTTTCAACTGTATTTTGCTCCAAAGTTGGTAAGCTTGGCCTAGAAGGAATGTCAATCTCATACTCCACCTGCTTCTGTGTACTCTTCCCTTTATTATTATTACAAGAACTAGAAGACTCTTTTCTGGGATGTAACATAGAGGATTCATCAAAGGTTACATATGTGCCAATTATAAATTTTGGTGCCATGGGATCAGAATACCATAGTTGGTATCCTTTTACCCTAGATGCATACCAAGAAAAATGCACTTTTTATCCCTTGGCTCTAATTTTCCATAATTTACATGCATATATGCAGGGCAACCAAGTATCTTTAAATCAGAATAATTAGCAAGAGTACCTGACCACATTTCCTTTGGAGTCTTAAAGTTCAAGGGTGCAGAACGAGCACAGTTGACAATATAACAAGTTGTAGAGATAGCTTCTGCCCAAAAGGCGTTTCTCAACCTAGCATTTGAAATCATGCAACAAGCCCTTTCCAAAAGAGTTATATTCATCCTTTCCACCACACCATTTTGTTGAGGTGTCATTCTCACAGTACAGTGTCGAGTAATTCCTTCATTCTTACAAAATTCGTTGAATTCATCATTACATAATTTCACACCATTATTTGTTCTAAGCCGCTTAACCTGTTTGCTTCGCAATAAAAACTTTCTATTGTTTGAAAGTTAAGAAAACATCACTTTTATTTTTCAAGAAATAAACGCAAACTTTCCTAGAATAATCATCGATGAAAGTTAACATATACCTGGAACCACCTTTTGATGGGGTACATGAAGGACCCCAAAGATCTAAATGAATGTGATCCAAAGTACCTTTTGTTCTATGAATTGCTGGAAATTTGAAGCTGACTCTTTTCTTCATCCCAAACACACAGTGTTTACATAACTCTATATTTCCGGTACTTTGGCCACATAAGAGACCTCTTTTGTTAAGGATGGAAAGACTTTTCTTACTCATATGCCCTAATCACATATGCCACAATTTGGTGATGTCAGAATCAGATTTATCTGATGTTGAAACTGCAGCAACACCTGTAACAGTAGATCAAAATACAATGTACCAGATCTGCATACTTTCATGATCACAAGAGCATTATGAGAAACTTCCAGAACTCCGCCTTCACATGTGTACTTGCACCCAAGAGATTCTAGAGTGCCTAAAAAGATGAGACTTTTCTTTAAGTCAGGAACGTGTCTAACATTGGTGATAGTTCTCACCACACCATCGTGCATTTTAATTCGGACAATACCTTTTCCAATAACTTAAAAAAGGCAGCATTATTGCCCATCAAGACAACCCCACCTCCAATGGATCATATGTGGTAAATAAATCCCGTTTGAGACACATATGATAAGAACAACCCGAATCTAAAATCGATTCATTGTTAGATTTAAAACTATTATTAGTTGCTAAAAAAATAGTTCCCTTAGTCTCATCAACAACTACACTTACTTCGACAGTGTCAATATTTTTGTGCTCATTTTTCTTTTCTATATGCTTTTCTTTATTTTTCAACTTAAAGCATTCAAAATAATATGACCTTTATTATGAAATTATTTGCACATGACATTTCTGTATATGAATTTTGACCTTGATTTAGGCCTCTTATTACTTAAATTTTTCTTATTGGATCTACCTCTTATAAATAAGTTTTCCTCTTGGCTCCCACTAGTTTCTCCACTAATATATCTATCTATTTGTTATTTTAATTTCAAAATAGCTTTGATATCTTTATAAAAGATATTATCCTTTCCATAAAGTATAGTATCTCTTATATGTTAAAAACGACTGGGTAAGGAAACAAGCAATAACACAACTTGATCCTAATTTTTTATTTCAACATCTATGTTACTTAAATCAATAACAAGAGAATCGTATCAAGATGTGTAAGTATAGAGGTACCTTCAGCCATACGAAAAGTGTAGAGTTTTTGCTTTAGGTAAAGCCTGTTTTCTACTGTTCTTTTTATATACATGGCTTTCAGCTTTTTCCATATGCCTTTGGCTGAGCTTTTTGTAGCAACTTCACGCAAAACCTCATTGAGAGATTTAAAATAATACATTCTTTTGCCTTTTTGTCAATGACGGCAAACTCATCGTCCGTAGTTTAATCTGGCTTCTTTTCCTTTTCTTGCAGTGCCAAATCTAAGCCGTCCTAAATTAGGATAGCTTCCATATTTAATTGCCACATCCCAAAGTTTGCACTTCGATCAAATTTCTCAACATAAATCTTTGATAGAGTCATATTAACTACTAAAACTAATCTGGTTAGATCCGGCTCTGATGCCAACTTTTTAGAATGGGAAATCCAGGTAGTGCAGAATTTAGCCAAATAATGCTATAATGACAATAACAAAGACAATGAAAGTTGATAACAATGGCAATTAAAGCATATAAAGAAGATACAAATTTAACGTGGTTCAGTCAAAGTGACTTACATCCACAAGCGAAGAGGAGCAAATTCACTATACCAATAAGAGTAGAGAATTAAAGTAAATACTCTAATTAATCCCAAATATTCCCCGAAAAAATAACCTTCACAAGATCACTCCAACGAAAGGGGATCACGCAAGTGTTTCCCAACACTCAACTCTCTTACAAACAACTCTTAATAAATAAAGGAGGAGAGGAAGAAACAAGAAATGAAGACTCAAATCTTGTTGGTGTGTTGAAAATGAACGAATGACCTTTCCTTTTATAGGCAAAAAAGTCTTGGCCTCCAAGCTGTAAAAGAAAAGATACAACTTTTGCAAATAATATCCACCACACAATGCAATACTTTGGCTCCAAAGAGTAATGCCAGCAAAGTCTACTTGCAAATAGGCTTATGCTTATGTGAGATGGACTCCACTAGCCAAAATATTGACCATATTACAGTTTAGAGAATTGATTTTTCACTCTTGTATTTAAAGGCTTTTTTGATTCAATAAACATATGAGCTTTTGTGCTTTACTCTTGTTCTTATACGGTATCAAAGCTTGTGACCGGGGCACCAATAGTAGAGAGTTCGTCAACCATGAATCGAATATTTTACAAATATTCAGTGACTGGTTGAGAGTCTTTTGTGATACACCATCCAAAGAGTCGCTCTTGCCGAAAGACGTCACAAAAATATTATTGAAATGGTAAGAAATTTACTTCATAAAACTTCATTTCCACCGACTCTTTGGTCTTTTACTTGTCAACATGTGGTTTATCTTATAAATTACTTGCCAACCTCACTTTTACAAAATAAATCACATTTTCAAATATTGTTTGGTAACGTTCCAAATTATAATTTTTTAAAACATTTTGGGTATCTCTGTTATCCCTCGCTCAAACCATATTCAAAAAATAAATTAGCGTTGCGGTCAACACCTTGTGTTTATTTAGGTTATTCTTTAAATCATTATTGTCATCAATGTTTTGATCCAAAATCTTTCAAAATATATTTATCTCGAGGTGATTTTCTTTTTTGAAAATACTTTTTCTTATCAGAATATATTTTTCAAATATTTCCTTAAATTTTAAAACCATTGCATGGGAAAACCTAGCTGAAACTAACCCAATAAAATCTCCTATTTTTTCTCCTCCCATAATCAGTGAATTAACCAACCAAATACTTATCCTAAATACAGATAAAATCAACGCTCACATAGACATCGTCTCCTCTGCCCGTGCTCCAACAGAATCTGCAATTAGAGGCACGTCTTCTACTTCTCCTCCTACAAATTCTAGTGTTCCTTCTAATCTTAATGATACCCAATCTTATCCCTCATTGCCATCCCCAACAGTTATCCCAAGAAATTCAAATATCTCCTCTCTTCTGCAATCAATACGTGCATTATCACCACTCCCTTTCTCAACATCTATATATTCTCAACAACTATTCACCTTCATTCCATAACCTCAATCACCATCTTTTCCAATTATATACACTCACAAAATGACTAAAATGACATCTACTAGTCAAATATTTGTTGCTTGTACCACTGCCTCAGCTGCGCAACCCCCACAACCTTCCCCCTAATCAGTTCCAGTCACAAAACAATATTCAAAGACCGAAAACCATCCTTGACTTCATGGCTCACTTATCCCCCATCATCACCCCTATCAGTTTTAAAAAATCTAATAAATATCATAGCGATAGAGAGCAATAGAAAGTGAATTTGATGCATTATTGAATAATTAGACATGGGAATTGGTACCACATGACCCCACCAAAATATTATTTCTTACAAGTGGTTATACAGGTTAAAGAGAAAAGATGATGGGACAATCAATCACTACAAGGCTTGTCTTGTTGCAAAGGGATTTACACAATGATCTGGAATTGACGTTCACGCCACATTTAGTCATGTTGTCAAACCAACTACTATGCTCTTGGTGCTTTCGATTGTTGTCCAATAAAATTGGCCCATACATCAGCTTGATGTCAACAACGCGTTCTTGTTGGGTCACCTAGAAGAAAAATTCTACATGGTCTAATCTCTAGATTTTGAAGACGAGCAGTTTCCCTCACATATATGTCGTCTAAAGAAAACCATATAAAGACTCAAGCAAGCTCCTCGGGCCTAGTACAATGAACTTAAGACGTTCCTCCTATATGGGGGATTTGTAAAGTCAGAAACATATGCATCACTTTTCATTTGCAAAGTGTTAAACAACATTTTGTATGTGCTGGTTTATGTCGATGATGTCATCATCACCGGGAGCCACAACTCATATGTAAATCAAGCTATCTTTTGTCTTGATGGGCGTTTTTCCATTAAGGATCTCATAAACCTTAACTTTTTTCTCGGAGTTTAGGTGTTTCGTGTTGCAGATGAAATTACTTTATCACAGTCCAATTACATCAGTGAAATCCTCTCTAAAGAAAATATGAAAGACTGCAATTTTGCAAAAACTCCAATGAGTTCTAGTGAAGTGCTTCAACAAAATGATGGAACGAAACCAACTAATGTCACTCGCTATAGGGGAATTCTTGAAAAACTCCATTACTTATCGTTCACTCGTCGAGACATAAGTTTCTTTGTGAATAAATGGTCTCGATTTATGCCATCCCCATCTGAAGTACACTGGAAAGCACTCAAACGATTACTCAGGTATCTCCAAGGAACAATTCAGTTTGGTCTTCACATTCAAAGAGATAATGATTTCAAGCTACACATGTATTCTGATGTGGATAAGGCTGGAGATGCGAGTGATCGAGCCTCCACTACTGGTTACATATTGTTTTTTGGCCAAAATCCTGTGAGTTGATCATCCAGGAAACAAAGAACAGTTACGCGCTCATTAACCAAAGCAGAGTATCGAGCGGTTGTAAGTGTACTTGCTGAAACAAATTGAATATTCTAAAGAACTACATGCCTCACTTCCACAAGCACTAACCATTTACTGTGACAAATATTGGTGCAACTTATATGTGCGAAAATCCAGTATTCCATAGCCGTATGATACACATTGCGGTGGACTTTTACTTTGTTCGCAAGCAATTCCAGCATAATCAAGTTGACATTCTTCAAATTCATATTGCAGATCAACTCACGGATAGTCTTGCCAAAGTGCTTCCAAAGCCAACCTTTGACATACACTTATTCAAGCCACGCATTGTTACACACTGCCTGCCTTTGGGGGGGAGGGGTATTAGAGCACAAGTTAAGTGCCTACTAGTTTACTGCTTTGACCACTTCTTTAGCTAGTAGTTAGAATTTTGTTAGTCCTTTATTTTCTTAAGTAAATCTCCTTATTCAAGGAGTTTGTTCGGCAAGTAGTTTAGTCCTCCTCTACCAGAGGAGTTATTTTAGGGAATTGATTTTTCACTCTTGTATTTAAAGGCTGCTTTGATTCAATTAACATATAAGCTTTTGTGTTTTACTCTTATTCTTATAACCCCTAGCTTGGTAGTGTTTTACGTATGTATAATTAATACTTGTATTAATTGTACACCATATTTAGTAATATTTCTATATATAGCAAACCATTACATTATCAATTTCATAATTTTAATACACGGATAAGTATGTATAAAGACCTAACTGTCATTTAAAAACCTTTAATATACTAAACCGAACAGTCGATAAGAAATATATAATTCCAGCATAACTAATCTTCGCACAAAACTAATCTCAATTTTACTAATTCCAAGTTCCAACATTACCCTATTCGATATTATTCTAATATACCATACCAAACGACCGCTAAAAGGCTAAATCACTTATAGAAACCACATGACTTACAATAAAAGTGTTAGCATGTTTAAAATATATTCTTGACTAATAGATATCGTATGTATAGATCTTTTTGTTGTTGTGTTCTATATTTTTACTAATTCAGCATGGAATCCGCACAGTTCGTAGATCAACAATGGTGTAAGGCTTAGAAAGGTGAGATGAAGGAAGACTTGAATAAGAGTTTTTTCACACATTCACAAACTTCTAATTTGTGGTATTCATACATATTTTGCCATATACACATACACATGATGAACGGTCAAAGGAGTTTATTATGCGGGTTATAACAAGTATATGTGTGTTTACCCAAAAAATTAGATAGAGTTAAATTTGTATATGGTTCTAAGGATACATGATATAACTTGATACAAATTGCAGAGTGAAATAAAAATATATATATTCTTTGACAGATGGAATAAAATATAAAGCAGAAAAAAAAGAAAATATTGATGAACAAGGCAAAGTAAATGAGCCCAAAAATGTTAATCTCTCCGAAGTTGTCTTTTTTACCATATGTCCCCCTTATGCTTACAAGGATTTCCCTCCCTCCCTTTATATTAGAGTGATCCTACTTTATTTATAAAAAATATATAGTGGAGAACCCATGATGAATTGTCTTTTCCTGGATTCCTACCAAGATTGTCTCCACTAGTGCGGTTGTAACGGCTCTTGTCTGTGAGCTCGATACCGGCTCGAGCTCAGTATTGGATCGAGCCCTCGGCCTTGGTTTGAGCTCTAATCTGACTTGGAGTCTCGATATTCGGAGTGAGTGTTGGTCGGTCTATGCATCTTCGATAATCTCCTATTTTCCTCGTAGTTCGATTTAGATATGAGCTAGATAATGATACCGAGCTTGTCGTTAATCGGTCTTAGAGCTCGAAGCTCGATGCCCTTACTTTGGACCTCGACCCGTCGTCATGCAGATACCCTTAGATCGAAGTATTATCACTTCGACCAGTCCGTATGACTGACTTAATCGGTTTTAACCGTACACAGATAGTCTCATCGTTTCTCAAAAAAGGATGTGGTGAGAAATGATATGATTTCCCAACAGCTCGATCAGATATATGCTGACGTGTGCATCGATCCCGACCATGACGTACGTGATAAATGTCTCATCGGTTCAGTTTTACCAAGGCATTTAATGTGTGTCAGACGGTGGTCAGCCACCGCTGATATTGAATCTTCATTGCTTCAATCTATAAATAACACTTCCTTCCACCACTCATCACTTTTGCGTCTTCAATCTTCCAAATTTTCTAAGTTTCCTTACGTCTTTTTTGAGTTTTCTGCCTGTAAATCTGTGAGTTTTATTGCAAATTCTTTCTTAAAACACCAAATACTCTTGTTCTTTGTTCACAAAATTTTAAATGGCCAAAACATCTAAAACAGTTTCGCAAAAAGAGACCGCTTCTTCATCTCGACCTGCTGGTGGTGAGGATGTAGAAGAGCCCCGCCCTGAGGAATTCGTTCCGGTAGGGTGCTCGACTGTAGGTGATTTTAAAATTGAAAAGCCTTCTCCGATATCGGGTCGGTGTGAGCCGATGTCGAGGTACAAATGTTCAATTACCGAGAAAGTTTTCGATAAAGTCATACAAGAATGCAACAGGGATAATAAACTCGTAGTAATCCCATTGCATGATAAATCAATTACTATCCACGTCGAAGGGTTCTTAAGTGTTTACACTTATCCTTTTGCATTGGGCCCTCTAGACCCTGCCATCGTTGCCTTCTGTAAGAGGTACGATATGACCTTCGGCCAGATCCACCATTCCTTTTGGAGGATAGTGATTCTTCTTCGATTTTTCTCGAGCAAAGTCGAGGGGCGTATCTTCACCCTCGATCATCTTATGCGCCTCTACAATCCCCAACTTTATCGAGGAGGGTTGATCAAGCTTACTCGCCGAGCAACCAAAGCTCCAATCTCGAGCATAGATGAGACTCGGGATCCGGTTTGGATGAGCCATTTTGTTTGAATCAAAACCTCTGACCTGATCCATGCCGATGACTTACCATTTCCCGAGAAATGGAATATGAGTCGTGAGTAAACGTTTCCTTTTGCCCATTTTGATTTTGTGATTACCTTTTATTTTGTTGATCAATTTATCTTTTCTTATCACAGCCGTAGCTCGGATGCCGGAACCGATCCCGGATCTTAAACAATGGGTCGAAGGTCTGGTGTTGCAGAGACCGTACTCTGAGCGTGCTTGGGTCGAATTATCAAAGGGTCGATGGGAGGCCCGCAGTGATGGTAAATCTTTTTATCGATTTGTCTCTTTATCAGTTTGTATGGTAAATCTCCCTTTTCCCCCTTTGTAGGACTCGAGAAAGATGTAGTCACGAGGCCTCCATCTGGTGGTGAAGAAGTTCCTGCCCTGAGGCAGGTAAAAGAAAGGGAAAAAAAGACGTATCGGGCTCCCCAAGCTCGGAAAAGAAGAAATCGGCCAAGAGATCTCGAAAGCCGAAGGGGGGCTCTGGTGTTATGTCTTCGGAAGTGGCCCGCCATTTAAGGGACTATCACGACCCGAAATTTCCACCACCGGACCGTAATGGCGTCTAACATTTCACTTGCTAGGCAAGCCAACGTTAGAATAACATTATCCATTTTTAAAACAATTTTTAAATTTATCAATAACAAGGAAGCAAATGCGGAAGCAATTTTGAAATAATCCATAATAATAACGATGTCTAAATACCATCCCAGAATTGGTGTCACAAGTGCACGACCTTCTAGAATAAATACAAATAAAGGTCTGAATAATATAAAGTTGTCTGGAAATAAACACACAGCTAAAGTACAATAAATGGGGACTTCAAAACTGCGGACGCCAAGCAGTTATACCTTAAGTCTCCTCCGAGTAGTTGAAATCCTAGCAAAACTATGGCACGCCGCTGGGACCAACTCCAAAATCTGCGCAAGAAGTGCATAGTATAGTATCAATACAACCGACCCCATGTACTGGTAAGTGCTGAGCCTAACCTCGACGAAGTAGTGACGAGGCTAAGGCAGGTCACTTACATTACATGTACGCAATATTAGATACAACAACAATAATAGAAATAAATCAAGTAACTCATTTATAATAATTGAAGCCAACTCAGCAGTCATAACAAATTATCATTTCCATCAATTCAGTTGCAGCATGCAATCCGCTCTCACAATATATTCACATTTAATTCTGTTGCAGCGTGAAATCCGCTCTCACAATATATTCACATTCAATCAAGTCTGTTACGGCGTGCAACCCAATCCTCCAATATTGACTTTTAATAAGTCTGTTGCGACAAGCAACCCGATCCTCCAATATTAACTTTTTAATAAGTCTGTTGCGGTGTGCAACCCGATCCTCTAATATTGACTTTTAATAAGTCTGTTGCGGCGTGCAACCCGATCCTCCAATATTGAGTTTTAATAAGTCTGTTGCGGCGTGTAACCCGATCCTCCAATATTGACTTTTAATAAGTCTGTTGCGGCGTGCAACCCGATCCTCCAATATGGACTTTTTAATAAGTCTGTTGCGTCGTGCAACCCGATCCTCCAATATATTCATTATAATCAATCCTGTTGCGGCGTGCAACCCGCTCCTCCAACATATTCATTTACCAATCAATTCTTATAGAAGTAATTCTAAACGTAACAATTAATATAAAATCATAAGACAACAAGCATACAATAATTATGATTTAATTATGAAGCAAACAATGACAAATAGCAAATTATTATGGAAGTCAGGGAGCAAATAGGAAGTTTAAAATTTAATATGCTAAATGTCAAATAACAATTAAGGCACATAATTCAAATAACATGTAACAATTAATGCAGGAATTCAAGAATTAATATTTGACAAAGAATAAGAGAGAAATAATTATTATAATAATTAATTTATGATTAAAAATAATTTATGATTTTTCAAATAAGCAGGCAAACATTTAATTTGATGACGTATAGACACTCGTCACCTCGCCTATACGTCATTTACATGCAATTCACATAATAAACAATTTAAGAGTTCTATTCCCTCAAGTCAAGGTTAACCCCGACACTTACCTCGCATTGCAAATTCCAATCAATTATTCAACCACAACTTTTCCTTTTAAATTTGTCTCCTAAAGCTTCAAATCTGTTCACAAACAATTCAATATATTCAATACTAATCATAGGAATTAATTCCATATGAATTTATAAATTTTCCGGATAAAAATCCAAAATTCATTAAAATATTCGGCAGTGGGACCCACATCTCAAATCCCGGAAAAACTCACGAAATCCGAACACCCATTCCGACCATACCAAATTTGTCCAATTCCGATATTAAATGGACCTTCAAATCTTAAATTTTTGTTTTTGGAAAGTTTTACAAAAATTCCAATTTCTTCCATCTAAATCCGAAATAAATGATGAATATAGACATGGATTTGTGAAATACAATCACTTTATGATAAAGAACAGTTACCCAGTTCAAAGTCGTGAAAATCCCCCTTGAAATCGCCCAAATCCGAGACTAAAAACTCAAAAATGAGTAAAAATGGCTAAGACCCGATTTTATGTATTCTGCCCAGTATTTTCGCATCTGCGGTACCTGGGCTCACACATGCGAGCTCGCATCTGTGAGAAAAATCTCGCATCTGCGAAAAGGGGCTGCCAGGCGAGGTTCCGCATCTGCGGACAAAATGTCGCACCTGCGACGTCCGCTTCTGCGCACAAGGGCCGCACCTGCGAAGGCTGCGTCTGCGATGGATGTCTCGCTTCTGCGAGCTCGCACCTGCGGTCAAAATTCCGCAGGTGCGATTATACCAGAACCTAAATTTCAGATTTTTGCTTAAGTCCAATTCTTGTTCCGATTTCAATTCGTTTCACTCTCGGGGTACTTGAAACCCCGCTTGAATATACCAACAAGTCCCGTAACATAATACGGACTGACTCGAGGTCTAAAATCACATCAAACAATACTGAAATAACAATTCACACCCCGATTCGAACTTTGAGTTTTAAACTTTTAATTTATAAATCTCATGCCAAAACATATTAAATGAATCCGGAATGACTTCAAATTTGGCACACAAGTCATAAATGACATAACAGAGCTATTCAAATTTCCAGAATTAGATTCCGGCTCCGATATCAAAAAGTCAACCCCGTTGTCAAACTTGGAATATTTAGCCTTTAAATTGCTAGTTCCGTTAAATGGTCATAACTTGAGCTAGGGACCTCCAAATTAAATTTCGGGCATACGCCTAAGTCCTAAATCATGATACGGAGCTACCGAAATTTTTAAAATACTGATACGGATCTGTTTGCTCAAAATATTGACCACAGTCAACTTAGTTAAGTTTTAAAGCTCTATTTTCCATTTTAATCCATTTTTTCACATGAAAACTTTCCGAAAAAATTAACGGACTGCGCACGCAAGTCGAGAAATGATAAATGGTGCTTTTCGAGGTCTTAAAATACAGAATTACTTATTAAATTTAAAGATGACATTTTGGGTCATCACATTCTCCACCTCTAAAATAAACGTTCGTCCTCGAACGGAGTTAGAAAAAGTACATGAGCTGGAGAAAAGGTGTGAATATTTACTCCGCATGCCTGACTCGGACTCCCAGGTAGATGCCTCTACCGGCTGACCTCTCCATTGCACCCTTACTGCAGGATAACTCTTTGACCTCAACTGTCGGACCTGCCGGGCTAGAATAGCCACCGGCTCCTCCTCGTAAGTCAAATCTTTGTCCAATTGGACTGAGTTGAAATCTAAACACATGGGACGGATCACCATGTTTCCGGAGCATAGACACATGGAACACCGGATGAACCGCTGATAAACTAGGTGGTAATGCAAGCATGTAGGCTACTTCACCCACCCTTTCAAGAATTTCAAAGGGTCCGATATACCTAGGGCTCAACTTGCCCTTCTTTCCGAACCTCATTACACCTTTCATAGGTGAAACCCGAAGCAATATTCGTTCTCCAACCATGAATGCAATATCACGAACTTTACGGTCGGCATAACTCTTTTGCCTAGACTGAGCTGTGCGAAGTCGATCCTGAATAATCTTGACCTTATCCAAGGCATCCTGTACCAAATCGGTACCCAACAACCGAGCCTCTCCCGGTTCAAACCAACCAACTGGCGATCGGCATCGCCTTCCATATAATGCCTTATATGGAGCCATCTGAATGCTCGACTGGTAGCTATTATTATAAGCAAACTCCGCAAGTGGCAAGAAATGATCCCAAGAACCTCCAAAGTCTATAACACAAGCGCGAAGCATATCTTCCAATATCTAAATAGTGCGCTCTGACTGTCCGTCTGTCTGTGGATGAAATGATGTACTCAACTCCACCCGCATGCCTAACTCACGCTGTACAGCCCTCCAGAAATATGAGGTAAACTGTATACCTCGATCTGAAATAATAGACACGGGCACACCGTGAAGGCGGACAATCTCACGAATGTAAATTTCAGCTAATCTCTCTGAAGAATAGGTAACTGCCACTGGAATGAAATGGGCTGACTTGGTCAACCTGTCCACAATGACCCAAACTGCGTCAAATTTTCTCTGAGTCCGTGAGAGACCAACAACAAAATCCATAGTGATACACTCCCACTTCCACTCAGGAATTTCTAACTTCTGAAGCAAACCACCCGGTCTCTGATGCTTGTACTTAACTTGCTGATAATTCAGACACCGAGCTACATGTGCAACTATATCCTTTTCATTCTTATCCACCAATAATGTTGCCGCAAATCTTGATACATTTTAGCGGTACCTGGATGAATAGAATACCTGGAACTGTGTGCCTCTTCGAGAATTAATTCACGAAGCCCATCCACATTAGGCACACAAATACGGCCCTGCATTCGCAGAACTCCATCTTCCCCCACAGCAACCTGTTTGGCATCACCGTGCCGCACCATGTCATTAAGGACAAGTAAGTGAGGATCATCATACTGCCTCTCTCTGATGCGCTCATATAAAGAAGACCGAGCGACTGTACAAGCTAGAACCCGACTGGGTTCTGAAACATCTAACCTCACGAACTGATTAGCCAAAGTCTGAACACCTGTAGCTAATGGCCTCTCACCAATCGGAATATACGCAAGACTGCCCATACTCACAACCTTTCTACACAAAGCATCGGCCACCACATTGACCTTTCCGGGGTGATACAAAATGGTGATATCATAGTCTTTCAACAACTCCATCCATCTTCTTTGCCTCAAATTAAGATCCTTTTGTTTGAACACGTATTGGAGGCTACGATGATCAGTAAATACCTCACACGAGACACCGTAGAGGTAATGCCTCCAAATCTTTAGCGCATGAACAATGGCTGCCAATTCTAGGTCATGAATAAGATAATTCTTCTCGTGAACTTTCAACTGTCGCGACGCATATGCAATTACCTTGCCATTTTGTATTAATACTGCACCAAGCCCAATGTGAGATGCGTCACAATATACCGTATACGATCCTGAGCCTGTGGGTAATACCAATACTGGCGTCGTAGTCAAAGCGGTCTTGAGCTTCTGAAAGCTCAACTCACACTCGTCTGACCATCTGAATGGAACACCCTTCTGGGTTAGTCTGGTCAATGTGCTTGCTATAGATGAAAATCGTTCCACGAACCGACAATAATAACCTTCCAAACCCAGAAAATTTTGGATCTTTGTAACCGAAGTAGGTCTAGGCCAATTCTGAACAGCCTCAATCTTCTTAGGATCCACCTTTATGCCTTCTGCCGATACAACATGTCCCAAAAAGGCAACTGAGTCTAACCAAAACTCACATTTTGAAAATTTGGCATATAACTGATTATTCTTCAAGGTGTGAAACACACTTCGGAGATGCTGCTCATGCTCCTCTCGACTGCTGGAGTAAAACAAGATATCATCAATGAATACAACTACAAAAGAATCCAAATAAGGCTTGAACACCCAATTAATCAAATCCATAAATGCTGCTGAAGCATTTGTCAACCCAAATGACATCACTAGGAACTCGTAATGCCCATACCGAGTCCAAAAAGCTGTCTTAGGGACATCAGATGCCCTAATCTTCAATTAATGGTAACCAGATCTCAAATCTATTTTCGAAAATACCTTGGCACCCTGAAGCTGAACAAATAAGTCATCAATTCTTGGCAACGGATATTTGTTTTTGATAGTGGCCTTGTTCAACTACCGATAATCTATACACATCCGCATCGAGCCATATTTCTTCTTTACAAATAATACTGGATCACCCCAGGGCGAGACACTAGGTCTAATGAATCCCTGATCAAGCAAGTCTTGTAACTGCTCTTTCAATTCTTTCAACTCTGGCGGGGCCATACGGTATGGTGGAATAGAAATGGGCTGAGTACCCGGAGCCAAATCAATACAGAAGTCAATATCTCTGTCGGGTGGCATCCCCGGCAAATCTGCAAGAAATACTTCCGAAAATTCACGAACAACTGGTACTGAGTCCATAGAAGGGACATCTGCACTGGTATCGTGAATATAAGCCAAATAGGCTAGACACCCTTTCTCTACCATACGCCGAGCTTTCATATAAGAAATAACCCTGCTGGCAGAATGGCCAGGAGTTCATTTCCACTCTAATCGAGGTAACCCCGGCATAACTAGGGTCACTATCTTGGCATGACAATCTAATATAGCATGATAAGGAGACAGCCAATCCATACCCAAGATGACATCAAAATTTACCATATCAAGAAGTAGAAGATCCACAATAGTTTCAAGATTACCAATAGTAACCACACACGAACGGTAGACATGATCTACTACCACAGAGTCTCCCACCGGTGTAGATACATACACAGAAGCACTCAGAGAATCACAAGGCATAACCAAATATGAAGCGAGATAGGAGGACATATAGGAATAAGTAGATCCTGGATCAAATAGAACTGAAGCATCCCTATGGCAAACTGGAATAATACCTGTGATCACAGCATCAAATTACTCGACCTCAGGCCTAGCTGAAAAAGCATAAAATCGAGGCTGGGCCCTACCACTCTGAACTGTATCTCTGGGACGGCCTCTAACTGGCTGGCCTCCACCTCTAACGGTCTGACCTCCAACTTTAATGGCCTGACCTCCACCTCTAATGGCATGACCACCACCTCTAACTGCCTGACCCCTACCTCTAGCTGGCTGAGCAGGCGGTGAAGCAACCGGTGCTGGTATAATGGCACGAGAATCTTGCCGAGATCTGTTACTTGCCAATCTAGGGCAATACCTCCTGATGTGACCAATGTTCCCACACTCATAACACCCATCCTGATATCGTGGCTGCTGAAGCTGAAGCTGACCTAGATAGGCCGGATAACCACTGTAGTAACTCTGGAGTGGTGGTGCACTGATATGAGCTGAATGTGCACTAAATACTGGCTGCCCAGAGTAAGGCATAATAGGACCGTGACTCCATGAAGCACCAGGAGATACATGAAGTGCTGAATGAAACGGTCTGGGAGGATGACCCCTACCAAAATTACCCCTGCCTCCAGACGAGGCACCACTGTAACCACCGAACTGACGAGGCCTCTTATCACACCTATGCCCTCTTTCCTGTGTAAGAACCATCTCAATCCTCCTTGCGACATTAGCAGCCGCCTGAAAAGAAATCTCACTTTCGGTCTCCTTGGTCATCTGAAGTCTGATAGGGTGAGTGATTCCCTCAATAAAACTCCTCACCCTCTCTCTCTCTCCGTAGGTAGTAAAAGGATAGCATGACGAGCCAAATCCACAAAACGGGACTCATACTGAGTAACGGTCATACTGCCCTGCTGTAGACGCTCAAATTGCTTACGGAATTCCTCTCCCAGTGTGATAGGGAGGAACTTCTCCAGAAATAGCTGAGAGAACTGCTCCCAGGTAAGTGTAGGTGATCCGACTGGTCGGGTCAATGTATAATCTCTCCACCACCTCTTGGCGGAACCCGTCATCTGAAATACAGCAAAATCAACCCTATTGGTCTCAACTATACCCATGTTCCGCAACACCTCATGGCAGTGTTCAAGATAATCCTGTGGGTCTTCAGAAGGTGTACCACTGAAGTGAACTGGAAAGAGCTTAGTGAACTTATCCAGGCTCAATAAGGCCTCAAAAGACATGGCGGGCCTATCGCCGGTCTGTGCTGCAACAACTGGCTGAACTACCCCAACTGGCGGGGCTGCTGGAGCCTGATTCTAGGGAGCCATATGCTCTGGGGCGGGAGTAGTGGAAGTTTGTGCTCCTCCCCCAGCCTGTAAGACGGCTGGTGCCACTAGAAATGTACCATTCTGGGCCACACCCTCCATAAGACTTACCAATCGGACTAGAGCATCCTGAAGCACTAGAATGGCTATGAATCCTTCCGGGACCTGAACTAGTCCAACTGGTACATTCTGAACTGGGACCTCCTCCTGAAGGTCTACCTGAGGTTCTTCAACAGCTGCAGCTGCTCGAGCTCTGGACTGAGCTCTACCTCGGCCTCTGCCTCGGCCTCTAGCACGACCTCGGCCTCGACCTATACCCCTGGCCATAGTTGCCATCGGGGGTTCTGGTCCCTGTCCATCGGTAGAAGTATCACGTGTTCTCACCATCTGCGAGAGAATAAGAATATAATGGTTCAATCATCGATGATAGAATAAAATCGCACGACAGAATAAGAAAGAAGTGATATTGTTCCTAAACTTCATAGCCTCTGAGAGATAAGTACAAACGTCTCCGTACCGATCCTTCAGACTCTACTAAGCTTGCTCGTGACTCGTGAGACCTATGTAACCTAGTGCTCTGATACCAACTGTCACGACTCGAAATTCCCACCTCCGGACCGTGATGGCGCCTAACATTTCACTTGCTAGGCAAGCCAACGTTAGAATAACATTATCCATTTTTAAAACAATTTTTAAATTTATCAATAACAAGGAAGCAAATGCGGAAGAAATTTTGAAATAATCCGTAATAATAACGTGTCAAAATACCATCCCAGAATTGGTGTCATAAGTGCACGAGCTTCTAGAATAAATACAAATAAAGGTCTGAATAATATAAAGCTGTTTGAAAATAAACACACAGCTAAAGTACAATAGACGGGGACTTCAAAACTGCGGACGCCATGCAGTTATACCTCAAGTCTCCTCCGAGTAGCTGAAATCCGAGCAAAATTATGGTACGCCGCTGGGACCAACTCCAAAATCTGCACAAGAAGTGCAGAGTGTAGTATCAGTACAACCAACCCCATGTACTGGTAAGTGCTGAGTCTAACCTCGACGAAGTAGTGACGAGGCTAAGGCGGGTCACTTACATTACCTGTACGCAATATTAGATACAATAACAATAATAGAAATAAATCAAGCAACTCATTTAGAATAATTGAAGCCAACTCAGCAGTCATAACCAATTATCAAGTCCATCAATTCAGTTGCAGCGTGCAAACCGCTCTCACAATATATTCACATTCAATTCTGTTGCAGCGTGAAATCCGCTCTCACAATATATTCACATTCAATCAAGTCTGTTGCGCCGTACAACCCGATCCTCCAATATTGACTTTTAATAAGTCCGTTGTGGCGTGCAACCCGATTCTCTAATATTGACTTTTTAATAAGTCTGCTACGGCGTGCAGCCCGATCCTCCAATATTGACTTTTAATAAGTCTGTTGCGGCGTGCAACCCGATCATCCAATATTGACTTTTAATAAGTCTGTTACGGCGTGCAACCCGGTCCTCTAATATTGACTTTTAATAAGTTTGTTGCGGCGTGCAACACGATCCTCCAATATTGACTTTTTAATAAGTCTGTTGCGGCGTGCAACCCGATCCTCCAATATTGACTTTTTAATAAGTCTATTGCGGCGTGCAACCCGATCCTCCAATATTGACTTTTAATAAGTCTGTTGCGGCGTGCAACCCGATCCTACAATATATTCATTATAATCAATCCTATTGCGGCGTGCAACCCGCTCCTCTAACATATTCATTTACCAATCAATTCTTATAGAAGAAATTCCCTAATAAACGTAACAATTAATATAAAATCATAAGACAACAAGTATACAATAATTATGATTTAATTATGAAGCAAACAATGATAAATAGCAAATTATTATGAAAATCAGGGAGTAAATATGCAGTTTAATATTTCATATGTTAAATGTCAAATAACAATTAAGGCACATAATTCAAATAACATGTAACAATTAATGCAGAAATTCAAGAATTAATATTTGACAAAGAATAAGAGAGAAATAATTATTATAATAATTGATTTATGATTAAAAATAATTTATGATTTTTCAAATAAGCAGGCAAACATTTAATTTGACGACGTATAGACACTCGCAACCTTGCCTATACGTCGTTTACATGCAATTCACATAACAAACAATTTAAGAGTTCTATTCCCTCAAGTCAAGGTTAACTCCGACACTTACCTCGCTTTGCAAATTACAATCAATTATTCAACCATAACTTTTCCTTTTAAATTTGCCTCCGAAAGCTTCAAATCTATTCACAAATAATTCAATATATTCAATACTAATCATAGGAATTAATTCCATATAAATTTATAAATTTTTCGGATAAAAATCCAAAATTCATTAAAATATTCGGCAGTGGGACCCACATCTCAAATCCCGGAAAAACTCGCGAAATTCGAACACTCGTTCCGATACGAGTTCAACCATACCAAATTTGTCTAATTCCGATATCAAATGGACTTTCAAATCTTAAATTTTTATTTTTGGAAAGTTTTACAAAAATTTCAATTTCTTCCATCTAAATCCGAAATAAATGATGAATATATACATGGATTTGTGAAATACAATCACTTTATGATAAAGAACAGTTAACCAGTTCAAAGTCATGAAAATCCCCCTTGAAATCGCCCAAATTCGAGATTTAAAACTCAAAAATGAGTAAAAATGGCTAAGACCCGATTTTATGTATCCTGCCCAACATTTTCGCATCTGCGGTGCCTGGGCTCACACATGCGAGCTCGCATCTGCGAGAAAAATCTCGCATCTGCGAAAAGGGGCTGCCAGGCGAGGTTCCGCATCTGCGGACAAAATGTCGCACCTATGAAGGCCGCATCTGCGATGGATGTCTCGCTTCTGCGAGCTCGCACCTGCGGTCAAAATTTCGCAGGTGCGATTATACTAGAACCCAAATTTCAGATTTTTGCTTAAGTTCAATTCTTGTTCCGATTTCAATCCGTTTCACTCTCAGGATACTCGGAACCCCGCTCGAATATACCAACAAGTCCCATAACATAATACGGACTGACTCTGGGTGTAAAATCACATCAAACAACACTGAAATTATAATTCACACCCCGATTCGAACTTTGAGTTTTAAACTTTTAATTTAAAATCTCGTGCCAAAATATATTAAATGAATCCAGAATGACTTCAAATTTGGCACACAAGTCATAAATGATATAACAGAGCTATTCAAATTTTCAGAATTGGATTCCGGCTTTGATATAAAAAAGTCAACCCCGTTGTCAAACTTGGAATATTTAGCCTTTAAATTGCTAGTTCCGTTAAATGGTCATAACTTGAGATAGGGACCTCCAAATTAAATTCCGAGTATACGCTCAAGTCCCAAATCACGATACGGAGCTACCGGAATTTTTAAAATACTGATCCGGATCCGTTTGCTCAAAATGTTGACCAAAGTCAACTTAGTTGAGTTTTAAAGCTCTATTTCCAATTTTAATCCATTTTTTCACATGAAAACTTTCCGAAAAATTTTATGAACTGCGCACGCAAGTCGAGAAATGATAAATGGTACTTTGGCCACCACATTGGCCTTTCCCGGATGGTACAAAATAGTGATACCATAGTCCTTAAGAAGCTCTAATCATCTCCGCTGACGCAAATTAAGATCCTTCTGCTTGAACAGATGCTGCAGACTTCGGTGATCAGTATAGATCTCACAATGAACCCCATACAAATAATGACGCCAAATTTTTAATATCCATTTTCCATGTTGAAAATAATGAGATCAGTTAAACCCATTGACTATATGCTACATCATACACTGCTATTAGTTTTAATATACACATTTTGTTTAATCATATAAGATTTTACAGCGACAAAAGAAGAATAGAAATTTCAATGTATGAAAATTTTGAAAGAATTAACCAAACAAATAAATAAATAAAAAGAAAATATACTTAATTAATATGCAAAAAATAACACCAGACACGCCCTTCTCTCGTGAGCGTCTACTTCTAGAAAAAATAGGAAAAAATAACAAGATTGACATAAGATTTGAACTCACAGCCTCACCTAGAGAGGTACACTCAATAACAATTATACTTTGAGCATGGGTGCACACATATATATTTAAATATATTTTGAAAAAAATATAACATTACTATACATGATTTAGGGTGGGGAGCTTGGGTTCACGTGCTCCATGGAACCCCCTCCCCCCTAGATACGCCTCTGGGGGCGAGCTCCGAGGTGGGGCGTAGTAAGAATGCTCCTGCGGATGAGTGAGATGAAAGTATTGCAAGGCGTAAGCCCCATTGTTCTGGGGCGAGTTTCTTTTTCTTTTGGGGAGTAAGCCAAGAAAATCTCTCCAAATTAGAATTAAAATTACTAAACAATTGAAAATTCTTAATTTAATATAAAAATCACAAAATTTAGCTTGTTATTAGATTTTTAAAAGTTAAAAAACTTAAAAGTCAAAATATTTGTATGTTCTTAGCCCTAATTTTTTCTTCGTCTTACACTAGGTAAAGGAAAAATAATCAATTCACAAACTACAACGCCAAAACGCATCATCCTTCATCACTTGCTGTGATTCGGCTTTTGATTGTAAATTTCTTCTTTGCTTTTCTTTCTTTTCAAAATCGTTTGATCTTTCAAGTTAGTTTACAAATTCTAATCATTTCAAAAAAAACAAAAAACTAATTAGGTTTTTTGGACGAAGAAGTTATGATCTTTAGTCAATTAGAGCGTTTTAAGAAGAAGCAATTTTATGTATATTTTTATTTATTTTATATTTTATATTTTTTAAGAATTTCTATAATTTTTATATAGTTTTGACTTCTTTTAATATTTATTTTTATTGTATTAGTTTATAAAATATTTATAATGAAAGATCCACGAGGCTTATGCGCGATTTCTCGAGGCTTACGCCTCGCCCCTTATTAGGTAAAATGCCTCGCCTCGCATGTGCGCTTTTTAAAATACTGGTTATAATTAATTAAGTTGTTTTACTTTTAGAGCTTTCAAAATACATTTTATATAAACCGTAGTTAGCAGAGGTCAGTCTGTCTAGCGTTTCCTAGCGTAAAGGACTACCTTTTAGTTTAGATACATGTATTTCGTCCAATCCAATAAATCATGAAATTTGTGATTTGACAATTAAAAATCCAAAATGGCATCATTGGGTTCGTGGATCTACAATTGAGAAGTCAAGAATGATGTCATGGAGTTTGTGGTTTTACAACTGAGAACTCAATGATTATGTCATGGAGTTTGTGGTTCTACAATTGAAAACTAAAGGATGGAGTCATGGAGTTCATGATTCTAAGATTGAGAGCTTACGAATGGAGTCATAGAGTTTCTGGTTCTACAATTTAGAACTCAAGGATAGCATCATGGAGTTCATAGTTTGACAATTGTGAACGTAAGGATGAAGTCATTTTCGTGGTTCTATGATTGAGAACTCAAGGATGGAGTCATAGAGTTTGTAGTTCTACAATTGAGAACTCAAGAATGGCATCATGGAATTCGTGGTTTGACACTAAAGAACTCAATGATGGAGTCATGGAGTTCGTGGTTTGACGATTGAGAACTTAAGGGTAGATTCACGGAGTTCGTGATTTGACGATTGAGAACTTAAGGATAGATTCGCGGAGTTTGTGGTTTGACGATTGAGAAGTCCATAATGGAATTATTGAGTTTTAGTTCTATAATTGAGAACTCAAGGGTGGCGTCATTGAGCTCGTGGTTCTACAACTAATAACTCAAAGATGACGTCATGGGTTTTGTCGCTCTACAATCGAGACCTCAAGGATGGCATCATAGAATTCATGGTTCTACAATTGGGAACTCAAGGATGGTATCATGGAGTTCGCAGTTTGACAATTGAGAACTCAAAGATGGAGTAATAGAGTCCGAGGTTCGACAATTCATAACTCAAAGATGTCATAATTGAGTTCGTGATTCTATAATTGAAAACTCAAGGATGGCATCATGAATTTTGTGATTCTACAATTGAAACCTCAAGGATGATGTCATGGAGTTTGTGGTTCTATAATTGAAAATTCAAGAATGAAATCATGGAATTCGTGGTTCTACAATTAAGAACTCAAGAATGGAGTCATGGCATTTCTGATTCTACAATTAATAACTCAAGATGGATAATGGAGTTCGTGGTTCTACAATTGAGAACTCAAGCATGGTGTCATGAAATTCGTTATTCGACAATTGAGAACTCAAGGATGTAGTCATAGAGTTCGTGATTCGACAATTGAGAACTTAAAGATGGATTTATGGAGTTCGTGATTCTACAATTGAGAACTCAAGGATGACGTTATTGAGTTCGTAATTCTACAATTGATAACTCAAGGATGGCGTCATTGATTCTGTGGTTCTACAATCGAGAACTCAAGGATGAAGTCAAGGAGTTCGTGATTCTATAATTGAGAACTCAAGGATAAGATTATGAAGTTCGTAGTTCTAAAATTAGGAACTCAAGGATAGAATAATAGATTTTATAGTTCTATAATTGAGAACTCAAGGATGATCATGAAGTTTGTGGATCCACAATTGAGAACTCAAGATGGAGTCATAGAGTCATGGAGTTTCTGGTTCTACAATTGAGAGCTCAAGAATAGTGTCATAGAATTCGTGGTTCCCCATTGTCAAAGGATCGGTTCATTGGAATGTTTGCTTGAATATAGCTACTCCTAATAAAAGGAACTTTTATCTCTATACGGCATGGCTACAAACCCAATGAAAAGTCGGAAGCAGTTCATCGCCTATGGGAGCTTGTTGATAGTGATGAAGCCATAATCTATCTATCGGATTGCCATAATGAAATTTGTGATTCTAAAATTGAGAACTCAAGGATGGTATAATGGAGTTCATGGTTCAAAAATTGAGCACTCAAAGATAGAGTCAAGGATTTTGTGGTTCGACAATTCAAAACTCAAAGGATAGAGTCATGGAGTGTTTGGTTCTACAATTGAGAACTCAAAAAAGGCATCATGGATTTCGAAATTTTACAATTAAGAACTCAAGAATAACATCATAGAATTTATGGTTCGGCAATTGAGAACTCAAGGATAGAGTCATTGAGCTTGTGCTTTTACAATTGAGAACTCAATGATGGAATCATGGCATTTGTGGTTCTACAATTGAGAACTAAAGTATAGCATCATAGAGTTTGTAGTTCTATAATTGAGAACTCAAGGATGGTGTCTTGGAGTTTGTAGTTCTACAATTGAGAAATCAAGGATAGAGTTAGAACACAGAATTACTTATTAAATTTAAAGATGACATTTTGGGTCATCACAGGGACGATCCCAAAGAAGGAGAGGAGAATTTAGCCCGCGTACGGGCTAATGTTGTGATTCAACGGTTTTCCAATTTGGTGGAAGCAAATCAGGGAACCCTGGACATAATCTCATAACAAGAAGAAGCCGAGATTATCCCTTCTCGAGCTAAGATGATTGAAAGGTATACCGAGAGTGGGTCTTCTCGGCAGTAGAAGATATTTCAAGGGATGAGTTCGGGATAGTTGACATTAATGGATCCCCTCAGATTTCGGATGACATGATTCGAGAAGCCAACATGTTGGAGGATCGGTCTTATGAGGGTATTCAGGAGTCGGCCGATATCCACGGTTTTCTGGAGAGGCTTAAGTCAAGTGCCTCGGAGGAGGTTACCGGTTTTGGTGGAATGCCGGCACCCAAAAAAACATCGTGGTCGGGTTTTATCGAGCCTTTATCTATTCACAAACTGGTGGACCGATTCCCAGCCCCGAGTATCGATCCCGACCGAAGGCGGAAGATAGTGCTCTCCGTACTTGAGGATACCCAGATTTTTTCCCCCTGTGGGGATTGCCAGTTACCTTCGGTCCTTGGTGACCGAAGAAGATCAATCAGAAGATCAATCAGTGATGAATGTGGTTGGGCCCGCCTGTCTCTTTAACGAGGCCCAACATGCTTTAAATCGGGTAACTCTGATGGCGTTTTTGCCACTTTTTTTAGAATTGTAGGTAATTCTAATGTTTCTCCTTCTGTTTATAGGGTTCAGTGTTGTATCACGAGGCCTTTCTTCGAATCCGGGAGGAGCATGATGCCAAGGTTCGAAGCCTCACTGAGAAGAGTGACTCGTACAAGCTCCTTGATGAAAAACTTCGAGCAGATTTGACAGCGGCTCGGGAGGAGAATGAAGAGATGATTGAGCAGGTATTTCGAATGTTCCATGATAGTGAAGATGAAAAAGAGATAAACACTAATGATCCAATTCTGCAGGTTCAGCAGAGGATCGAGCAAATTGGACGACTTAACTCATAGGTAGATGCGCTACTGGCCGAGGCAGAAGAATTTAAAAAGTGTATGGATATCCTTGCCTCAAAAAAGGAAGTTGTTCAAGCTTAGTTGGAGCTGTCTGATGCCCAACTTTTATCTGCGAAAGAAAATGCTTCGGGGCTGATTGAAAAGATGAAAGAGCTTCAGTATCGGTTGGATTTGTCCACTTCAGATAAAGCAGATTTGGCTAAAGAACTTGAAGTGGCCGGATCTGAGGTGATCGGGGCCAATAAAAGGGCCGATGCAAAAGTGACTCAGTTCAGGATCGATGTTGAGGTTAACCAAGCCAAAGCTAAGAGCATGGTCGAACATGCAAAATGGCAAGCTCGAAGATAAGCTCTTGAGGAGGTCAGAGCTTAGGGCTTCGATATTGGGGCCGAGATTGAAGTCGCCAGGGCGGAGGAGAACAAAGCTCGAAGGTTGGCCTTTCCTGAGTAGGATTCCGATGACTCGGGGGAGTCTGAAGATGAGGAAGATGCCGAGAACACGGCCTCTGATGAAGATTGAATCATTTAGGGCCTTAGGTCGTTTGCTGCTTTCTTTTGATACCGCTTTTAGTTTTTGTATAAAGAACTTCCTTTTGGCTGAGTTGCCGCCTTTGTACAAAAATTTGTAAATAAAAATCTTTCTTCCTTTTGAAGCAAAATAGCCTTTTAAGCTAAATAGATAGTTTGAATTTTAATCTCTGTTGCCTTCGGTCCTTATGGGTAGTCCCCTTTGCTTTATCGGGCTCGAACAACCTTCAACCTTTAAATGGTTACGTATTCGTTTGAACTCGAAGTAATGAGTAATGTTACTCGAAGTAATGTAGCCCGTAGGCGTAATGATCGAGTGAGTGCTTGCTCGAACTCGAAATAAAAGTAGCCCATAGGCTTAGTAGTCGAGTGAATGATTCGAACTCGAAATAATGTAGCCCGTAGGCGTAATGGTAGAGTGAGTGCTTGCTCGAACTCGAAATAAAAGTAGCCCCGTAGGCTTAGTAGTCGAGTGAATGATTCGAACTCGAAGTAATGTAGCTCGTAGGCGTAATGGTCGAGTGAGTGCTTGCTTGAACTCGAAATAAAAGTAGCCTGTAGGCTTAGTCGTTGAGTGAATGATTCGAACTCGAAATAATGTAGCCCGTGGGCATAATGGTCGAGTGAGTGCTTGCTCGAACTCGAAATAAAAGTAGCCCGTAGGCTTAGTAGTCGAGTGAATGATTCGAACTCGAAGTAATGTAGCCCGTAGGCATAATGGTCGAGTGAGTGCTTGCTCGAACTCGAAATAAAAGTAGCCCGTAGGCTTAATAGTCGAGTGAATGATTCGAACTCGAAATAAAAGTAGCTCGTAGGCTTAATGGTCGAGTGAGTGCTTGCCTGAACTCGAAATAAAAGTAGCCCGTAGGCTTAGTAGTCGAGTGAATGATTCGAATTCGATGCAATGTAGCCCGTAGGCGTAATAGTCGAGTGAGTGCTTGCTCGAACTCGAAATAAAAGTAGCCCGTAGGATTAGTAGTCGAGTGAATGATTCGAACTCGAAATAATGTAGCCCGTAGGCGTAATGGTCAAAGTAGCCCGTAGGCTTAATGGTCGAGTGAGTGATTGCATAATAAATTTTGGATATAAGAACGAAGAGAGCTTTCTTTGCAAGTCATTATACATGTGTTCATGTTTTGCGTCAGGGCTCGAGCCAATTACATGAGTATGGTTCATTTTGACCATTTGGCTCTTACAATGTTTCCTGTCGAGACACTGTTTGTCATGAAATAATGAAGTAACTTCCTTTGCATCGTACTTGATAATTGTCGTTGATATGTTTGATGACGATGGTATGCCCCCGGTATTCGAGGTTAATTGTAAGGAGGCCTCGAATATTGTTGAATTTTTCAGAGTTAGCACGATCAATAGTTGCCTCATTAAAAAACCTTGCCGAAAAACCCATTTGGGACAAAACTGGTCTAAGGAGAAAAAGAGTGCAACGCGTGCTTTCAAACCTAAGGCTTCGTGTTGAATAATCCATCTTTGTTCCTGATCGAGTTCATTATTCCTCGTCTTTGGTCGAACACCTGCATTGGTTAGTTTTGAAATATAATTGAACGGGGAGGGGGGTCGTACCTTAGTAGTAGTATCATTTTAGCCGTTTATCACAACAAGCTCATAGGATTTCCATTATAGGGCCGGTATCGATTTTTGATCGATCTCCGTTCTCGGTTGGCAACCCTTTTAATAACGGATCCAGAACCCAACTGATCATCTTCGATTCTTATTTTGGATTGATACCGATTATGCATATCGGCCCAAGTAATAGCTGGGTACTCGATCAGGTTATGCTTCAACCGCCGTGAAGCCGTCGAGCTTCGTTCGTTTAGTCTTTGAGTGAAAGCTTGAACAGCTCAATCGTCTGTGACTTGAGGTAGATCCATTCGTTCCATTTGGAAATGAGATACGAATTCTCTTAGCGTTTCGTTATCCTTTTGTCTTACCTTGAATAGGTCCGACTTCCTGGTCTCGACCTTTATGGGCCCAGCATGTGCTTTTACGAACGAATCTGCAAGTAAAGCAAAAGAATCGATAGAGTTAGACGGTAAATTATGATACCATATCATTGCTCCCTTTGTCAGGGTTTCACCGATTTTTTTCAATAATACAGATTCGATCTCATCGTTCTCTAGATCGTTCCCTTTGATGACACATGTGTAAGAGGTGACATGTTCGTTGGGATCGGTCATTCCATTATATTTAAGAATATCGGGCATGCGAAACTTCTTTGGGATCGGTTTAGGAGCCGCGCTTGGGGGGAAAGGCTTTTGCACGATTTCTTTTGAATCCAACCCTTTTATCATTGGTGGAGCTCCCGGGATCTGATCGACCCTAGAGTTATATGTTTCTACTTTTTTATCATTGGCTTCGACTCACTTTGTGAGTTCTTCGAGCAATTTAGCAAATTCGGGAGCAGTCCCCGATTCTTGCTCATCTGACTTCACTATAGCTGGCTCCGTTCTGTGGGTGATTTCTCGAGATAGATTGGGCTCCGACCTGATTTGTACCTGGGTTTGGCTCTGCAACTGAGCTATTGCTGCCTATTGAGCTTGCAATATTTCGAAAATCATACGCAAGCTAATGCCGTTTTCCTCGACGTTATGGGTATCTCGAGCTGCAGATCGAGTGCCTCCATGGATGCTATTTTCGGGTTCAGAATGTAGGTTCGCCTCAATGTCCACATGCGAATTGATATATATCGGTGCTCCAATTCAGGCTCCAACAACGTTGACAAGTGGTCTTTCGGTATTGGGTGTCAAGTTATTGTTCTCATCTTGAAGACCGGCTTCGTTGTCGATCGGCGTGGCCATTTGACCGATAGTTAGTCGTTGCTAATTCGAAATCCAAGATATTTTCGGAAACAAGCGCAAAACACAACGGTGTGTTTTTGCAGATTCGTATCAAATAACCACTGTTATCCTTAGCCCCACGGTGGGCTCCAAACTGTTTACCCGAAAAATTGGATAGAGTTAAATTTGTATATGGTTCTAAGGTTACGTGATATAACTTGATACAAATTGCAGAGTGAAATAGAAATATATATATTCTTTGACAGATGGAATAAAATATAAAGCAGAAAAAAAGGAAATATTCATGAACAAGGCAAAGTAAATGAGCCCAAAAATGTTAATCTCTCTGAAGTTGTCTTTTTTACCATCTGTCCTCATTATGCTTACAAAGATTCCCCCTTTATAGTAGAGGGATCCTACTTTATCTATAAAAAATATATAGTGGAGAACGCATAATGAATTGTCTTTTCCTCGATTCCTGCCAAAATTCTCTCCCTTAGTGCGGTTGCAACGGCTCTTGTCTGTGAGCTCGATACCGGCTCGAGCTCGGTATTGGATCGAGCCCTCGGCCTTGGTTCGAGCTCGACTCTCACTCGGAGTCTCGATATTCGGGGTGAGTGTTGGTTGGTCTATGCATCTTCGATAATCTCCGCTTTGCCTCGTAGTTCGATTTGGATATGAGCTCGATAATGATACCGAGCTTGTCGTTGATCGATCTTAGAGCTCGAAGCTCGACGCCCTTACTTCGGACCTCGACCCGTCATCACGCAGATACCCTTTAATCGAAGTATTGTCACCTCGATCAGTCCATACGACTGACTTAATCGATTTTGACCGTACACAATGTGCTAATTTGAGATAAGTTTAAAAATGCCGGTTTTGTAAATGACTAAATGCATGCAAGTTAGCGATATATTTATAATCTTTTTATTCTCCTTAGCATAATTCTCTGTAATTGTTTTACTCCTAAATAGGTGTGAAACGCATTAAACATTCAAATTCTTCTTCCCTCAATACCAGTAATGAAAGGTTAAACAATAAATCAATTTTAAGAAGAAGAAATTAAAATAGTAAATATTATACGTTTAACTATTAATAAATAAGCAGATTGAAAAAAGTAGGTTTTCCTGAGGTGGTTTTAGTGAACAGAGTTATTCGTTATATGTGGTGGCGAGAGATAATCGATACTTCAAAATTTATCATGCGTGATCAGTGTCATCCGTGCAAGAAATATGTATTCATCTTCCAACTCGTCTTATAACTGATTAAATAATTGAGGTACACGCAAACTACTCCGAACACTGTCTGTCTTAAACATAATAGTATTCTAAACTAAAAAAATACCAGAATTACATGTGCTACTTTTGAAAATAATATATCATAATAAAAAGTTAGATTGGCTATATCTTTTGTGAACTGTATGTATACTATATGCAACAAGAGGGAGAACTATTATTATGCCAAAAGATAAAGAATTATTTGTACGTCTTGTTACGTGCGTCGATTTGTACGATATGGTATGTTATTTTCACATTTCAGGAGTAATTATTGATATCACTTGTAATCAAATTGCATCATACAAATAGTAGATGGTCTAATTGTAGCTACTTTAAAATCAATATATTGTGCTTTATCATCATTTGATACCCTTTTCTATGTAAAAATTGTCTGTACTTATTTTTCGGATATGCAACATCACTCTCGTATAGTCATATGCATATATTAAAAGTTTTTTCTTTTAAAAAGTAAACAACATTGCGTAAAAACACAAATGAATTGAGAAAGGAAAGCATTAAACAACTAAGGGATCGTTTGATTGGAAACACGTTATTTCATGATTAATTATAGCGGGATTAGTTAGTCAATATTGTTATCTCACATTCCCATATAAATAAAAATAACACTATAATCCCGGAATAATTAATTTCAGGATTAGTTATACCATAATTTGTCCTAATCAAATATGAAATAAACTCATCTTAAATTTAATCTCAAAATTAATTATTTCTTATCTTTCGTACCAAACGAATCCTAAGGTTATAGTCTAGTGTCAATGATATTCTTCCTCACAAATATACTTGAGTTTATTTTTTACCGTTTCTCTCCTTTTTCTTGATCATTATGTTTTTTTTTTCAAAAAAAGAGCATTAGCAGTTTGAACAACATCTAGGAGAATTTTTTTAAAAGGTTTTTGAAGGAAAGGTTTGTGTGAAAAATAAATTTTTTGGTTCGTTATAGTTTTCCTTTTAACATTGATGAATATTTTTGTATTAATTTTTTTCGGAAAACACCCTCAAACCACTTTTAAAAATAATTTAGAATCTATTATTCAAAAAATTAAACAAATAATTCTTGGATAAAATTTGGTACGTTTTTTTTTTCAACAAAAGAAAAATGGCAAGATCGAAGAAGAAATAAAGTTAAGAAAAAATAAGCTTAAAAAGAGAGGATATTTTTCAAATTTGTGTGGTTACTTTGCTCTATTTACATTTTTCTTTTTTCTTCCAGAAGGCCAAAGCTGAGAGGCTGAGACCCACCTGTATTCTCTCAGAATAAATAAGGAAGCAATAAAACTATCTCACGAATCGAGAAGAAAAAGCAGAACATTATTGTGAAAGAAATAAAAAGTAAGCCAGTCATTCAAATTACTGCCTTTATTTTTTTCACTTTTATTACAATAAAATTAATGTCAAAAAGATACAAACAAACAATGATGGACTTTCACCATTTCTCCTCTGCCACCATGCATCTTCGCCAAGCTTCATAATTAAGCTCTGAAACCCACTTACCTTACCTTGTTCCCTACCCACCCCTACCCTTTTACCCCACCACCCACCACCCCAAACCAAAAATTTCCTAATGAAGAAGAAAGCTTTATTACAGCTTGTTTTTCTATATGTATTTATATCTACACATGTATAGATATACATAGTACTAAGTGCATGCAGACATGAATGATGAATGGCATTTTTGTTTTGTTTTCTTGAGCCTTGTTATCAGCATCTGAATCTCCTTCCTCCCCTACCCCCACCACCCCACCACCCAACCACCTCACAATTCTGACAACCACCCACCTCCTCTCTCTGTAATATCTGAATCTTTTTTTATATGTCTATATAAATAGTTCTTCTAATGAATGTGAATGAGATCCAGCCTCTCTCTCTAAAGAATCCAAGGCTGTAGAATTGAGCAAAAAGGTTACAGCTTTACATCATTCTTGCATTTTCTACAACCTTTTTTTGCCTCTTTGTAATCAAGATCTGAACACCCTTTTGCTCATTTTGAGGAAAGATTTGATTTTTCTTCCTTCTTGATGAAGAATATAGTACCCCTTTTCGTTATATAACTCAAAGTTTACTGATTTTTTGGTCAATGGGGTTTTGGCTTAGATCTTGGACCTGTACTAGACATGGTACAGCTCTAGGGTTGTTGCCCTTTACCAGTAATATCTTGATTTGAGTGTGTTCCTCCCCCCCTGTATCTCTTTGAGTCTATTGCTGTGTTATAGATTGTGAAAATCACCATGTGGAAGCATTTCCTGAGTAAGCTTCCTAAGAAAGCACTGAAATCTGAGTCAGTAGATTCAGCAAGAGGCAATTCGGGCTCTCACGGCCCGAATGCAAGCCCGAATTTGGGTTCTGGAAGGCCTAATAGTAGTGCTCTAAGGAGGACCTCCTCAGTTGTGTTCCCAGCAAGTGTGATTGCAGGGATTGAGCCTCTAATTTCCTTCAAAGATGTGCCCAGCTCTGAAAAAATGAATCTTTTTATCAGTAAGTTAAGCCTCTGTTGTGTAGACTTTGATTTCAGGGACCCAACTAAGAATGTAGCAGAAAAGGAACTTAAAAGAGCCACATTGTTTGAGCTTTTGGATTTTGTATCTTCTAATCCACCCAAATTTTCAGAACCTGCAATTCTTGCAATGTGTAAAACTTGTGCTGTTAATTTGTTTCGGGTTTTCCCTCCTAATTATCGGTCTAGCAATTCCCACGCCAGTGAAAACGAGGATGATGAGCCTACTTTTGACCCTGCCTGGCCTCACTTGCAAATTGTGTATGATCTATTGCTTAAGTTTGTAACATCTTCTTCTCTAGAAGCTAAGGTTGCAAAAAAGTATATAAATCATCACTTCATATTGAAACTGCTCGACTTGTTTGATTCTGAAGATCCAAGGGAAAGAGACTGTTTGAAAGCTATCTTGCATAGGATTTATGGCAAGTTCATGGTCCACAGGCCCTTTATAAGGAAGAGTATAAGCAATTTGTTCTATAGATTTGTATTTGAGACTGAGAAACATAATGGGATTGCTGAGCTGTTGGAGATATTCGGAAGTGTGATTACGGGGTTTGCTCTGCCATTGAAAGAGGAGCATAAGATCTTTTTGTCAAGGGCTTTGATTCCTTTGCACAAACCAAAATCATTGGGTATTTACTTTCAACAGTTATCATATTGTGTTATGCAGTTTATAGAGAAGGATCCCAAGTTGGCTAGCACTGTGATCAGGGGCTTGTTGAAGTACTGGCCCATCACAAATACCCAAAAAGAGGTGATGTTCTTGAGTGAGTTGGAAGAAATTTTGGAAGTTATTAACATGGCTGAGTTCCAAAGATTGATGGTTCCTTTGTTCTGGCGGATTGGTTGCTGCATCAATAGTTGCCATTTTCAGGTAACAATTATGTCGCTAGACGTGTGTGTGTGTGTGTGTACTAAATTATATCTTTACCTTTGTTTATTGTATCTGAATAGTTGGTCAGATATGGTTCGCTCGAGGATCTATTAGCAAATATTGTGAAAAGAATTCTCTTTCTAATGTATACAGAGGATTCCTACAGTGATCCCAACTAAACTGGGATGGAAATGCAGTTGATTGATTCATATATTCTTCATCCAGTTGTTTGACAGGATCCTTCCAGATTTACATGCATTTTTTAGTTGTGAGGATTTGTGACATGAAAAAATTCAAAACGGATATCTCAACTGCCTCTAATAGATTTCTAGATCGCAGGCTGGGATTTTTCGTTTAATTTGAGATGGTTTGAGCAATGATTTGAAAGCTTAAGATCTACGAGCCAGAAGGATTTGTTCCAACTCCAAGAAAGTATTCATGAGTTTTTGTCTTTCTAGGCTACTTGAAACAGCAGTCTTGTTAAATGAACTAACAAGTGGTTTCAAAGGGCTGATAGTCAGGGGCGAAGCTACATGTCTTAAAGGCTGGTCAATTGACCACCCTAAGTCGAATTACACTGCGTCGGGGAATTTTTTTCACCTCTTTCAAGTTTGAACACTCTTGAGTAAAATTTCTGGTTTCACCACTATTGATAGTAAATAGAAGAGTGCTGAAGAAGAAACTTTAATATTGTTTGCAAGGGCATTTTTATGGATCAGGTTAAAAAATTTAACGAGAGAACTTGTCAGTAAGAAGAAAAAGATGATGTTTGAAGTGGCCCTTTTATCTGTGGTCATTCTTAGACTAAAAAATTGGAGTTCCAGAGGCTGAGACCAGCTGAACACTTAATTGGATCTTTTATGGATTTAATTTAACAGAACCTAGAAATTCTGGACCAGTTTTGCTACCTAGATTATTCATTGCACTTGAGTGACACCACGCCATATTTGGAGGGTGGTTGAGGGTGGGTGGGTGGATTGTGGTGGAGGGGAAGGGAGACAGAAGAATTAAAATGATTAATTGGTCAAAAGAAAATTTAATTAGTTGTTGGTTTATTTCTGAAAACCTTTATCTTTTTTCTCGCTTCGCTCTTCACTCTTAAATTTTCGCTGAAAGCCTCTGGTGGTGTGATGGGTATACACCTCAGGCCTGTATATTGAATTCCCTTCTGTTGGAAAGGTTGCCGTGTTTGATGAGTTTTTTTGATGTTGCATTAGCTCAGTATTATCTGTTAGTCCATGTTGTGATGCTTAACAGCCATGATGTTAATATGTCTTAATTTCCTCGGCTATTTTCTGACTCTCTCTCTGTCGTAATTGCATTTCCAAAAAGGTTTCTACTATACCACTTCTGGAACTTCAAAGCCGCTTGTTTGTCATCTTAATAACTGAACCTTTATTGTCCAGGTAGCTGAAAGAGCTCTGTTCCTTTGGAATAATGACCAAATTATCAATCTGATTGCACATAACCGGCATGTGATTCTCCCTATTATATTCCCAGCTGTGGAAAACAATGCTCAGAACCACTGGAACCATGCTGTGCAGAACTTGAGTCTAAATGTAAGAAAGATGTTCTCCGAAATGGATGATGTGTTTTTCATGGCTTGCCATTCTCACTACAAGGAAGAACAGGAAAAAATAAACTTGGAAGCTGAAAAACGGAAGGAAGCATGGGAACGGCTAGAGAGTGCAGCAAGTCTACGTCCACCTATAGCTGGAAACATCGGTGTTCTAGTAATGCCTTTAGCAACTTCAATCACTTGCTAAGAGGCACATCACTCTATCCTTGTCCCCATGTTGCTCGGTGTATGTTCCTCCCAGTTTTGGAGTGACGGAGAAACCAGAATGTCATCATAGGATGGGAAATGGCTGTTGATTGGTGCAGAAGGTTTTTGAAGATCAATCCGATGACAGCCTTAACTGTTGTAACTTAGTACTACAACTGTGTTTGTTTCATCAAATTTCTTCCCTGAAGGAGCACGGGAAGGGGGCTTGGTAATGGGCTAACTAACGTCTGTTTCTTTATTTTCCTTTTTGAACATTTTGTCATGGCCTATTTTTATCTAATTTGGCTGATATTTTCATCACCTTCTTGGCTGGCTTCTTCACTGTTCAGCTTTGCTAGTTGGATCAGTGTGTTTTCATATCATTTTAATATGGAAAAGAAGAAAAAGGAAAAATGGAGAGGTTTCTCTTAAAGTAGCTGGATTGTAGCCTTTTTTGACTCCCACTGTGAAAATTTGTTTGACACCATTTCCTTTTCTTTTGTTCTTACCAGAAAGATGGACTCATTTGTATATTTTTGAAGCTTCTATATTACCTTTTCATTTTGCCTCCAACAAAATATTTGTACTAAGTTTGCATCTATTAAAAATGGTTGTAGTGATATTCTGCCAAAAATTGAGGATTTTTTTTGCACCTGTTTTTGAAATAAACGCCAATGAGAATTGGTTAAATTACAAGAATAGAAAGACAGAAAAGAAGCTGCTGCAATTGGGTTTCCAGACCTTTTATTAGAGAATAAAACAGAGCAGAGATGACACCATGCTTGTCCTCTTTATACTATTCTGTGTTGTAAAGGAGTACTTTACAGCAAAACAAATTTGAACTTTCAACAATAGCATGGAAGAATACGACCATAATCCACAACCACGATAATGACATCGAATCTTCTTTCACTACTAAAAACAGAAAGAATGCTTTTGCTTTTTTCACATTCTCAACATTTTACACGTGTTTGATAGGCATCTCATTTTCTGTATAAATAATACCAATATTACTTGATACTGCAATTCTGATATAATTTAGACCGAATCCAACATGAGACAACTTCTACATGGATTAGTTTTACAAGAATAAAACACCTAAACAACCAAAATAACCTTGATTTTGTCTTTCTATTTTTAATTTGCTGTGAGAACTAAGGTATAATTGTCAACTTTTACATTATATTTAATGTATATTCAATTTTTATTGCAGTGAACTAAACATTCATTAGAAAAGCATATGCGCTAAATAATCCGTGATTATTAATCCTTGTATTGCATGCCATGCACTATAATCTATGCATAACTGTCAGCAAACCAATATGACCCCTCAGGATTCACATTCTTGTTTGCTCGAAAGGGTCCAATCATGCAGTTTTAAAAGCACCAACCCAACCCCCGTTGCAAACTACCCCTAAACACCTAACAGCCACGTTAACAAAAATAAAACTTGTATCTAGTATGAAAACGGATTTATTAAGCCGAAAGAATAGAAATGTCAAAGGTGGAACCATTTAACAACAGGAGCTTTCAAACAACTCCAAATACATGATAGCAAGTAGCTAACCTGAAATGCTGTTAAGTTACTTCTTACAATTGCCATTTCTTTTAACTTACTGCCTTCACTTCATTGAAGTCTCCATGTTTCTGGAGCACCTGCAGTCTGCTAGTGCACGAACATGGTAGAACGATACATACTGGTTGAAAGTTGACAGAGGAATGAACAGAAGAATGAGTCTATTTCCAGGAATGGTAGTTTATTGTATGTTAAAGATCAGTCTTTTCGCATGAGAAAAGCAACAATGGATATGCTGAACTTGAACTGGCCAACTGGAGTTAATTTCAGCATTTCTTAGAACAGTGATTGGACTGGCTGCGGAGACGATAAAGTTGCCACGGACTTGAACTGAAATACAAACGAAAGCTTCATTACACTAAAATGATAAACAGCTGATATATGTGGAATGTACAAAAAGGAGAGGTGTATCATATGTATTTTTGTTATAACAAACGAATTGTTGATGCTTTCTTTAAACTCATACTCATTGAGAAAAGAATGATGTTCTATTATGTTTCAAGCTGAAAATGTGGACCTTTTTGTTCCCCCATTTGTTTGAACATCTTTGCATATCCTATTTTAGCAAAACGAATAAGAAAGATTGTGATACAGTTACCTTTGGTTGTCTATACTTTTCACGAATGGCATTCAGGGTGCTTCCGCTGGTGTTCAGCTGTAAATCTTGCAGCAAAAGAACTATGGTTTTCAGCTCTAGCGCTGTATACCTAGTGTAGTGCTCCAAAGTTGGATTCTGCAAACCATTTCCAAAGTCATTTCGTGGTTGCATTACAATTGCAAAGAGAAGGGCAGATAGGGTCAAAGGAGCAAAAAAGTTGCATACCCATGGGTGGTTAGATTGATCAAGTGTCCATTTGGCTAGAAATACAGCCGATGCAGCAGTGATAGACGGAAGAAACTTAAGAAAACTATAGTCAACAAGTGTTAGCTCTGCTAAATAGTTTGCCATGAATTCCAGTTCAACAGAGGGAACCTGCAGGTTGGAGCAATTTTTACTTGGTCATATAAGCATCATTTTCTAGGACTCAACCAAAGCAAGAATGCTATCTCATCTACCTCATATGAAGCTTGTGCTGCTTGAACAAATCTCCTAAAACAAAGGACAATGGCACAAATAAGGAGCCTGCTCTCACGAGCAACATGAGTAAAATTTGCATATAATGTTAGCTGTAGGAGGTACCTCAGGAACTTTTTAGTGGTCGGAGCAGCAAGTTGAAAGCCCAAAAAATTCAATACTAGACTTTCCATTCTTACTACCTGACATGCAATATATTAGCCTTTTCACATCCAGAAGGAACTTTAAGTTATATCACAGAAGACCTAAAAAAATATTCTGGAAAATGTTCAGATAATTGCTCAAGTAGGAACAAGTATGCATCCAATATATCGTCAAAAGAAAAAAAGGAAAGCTAAGAGCTAGATGACACAATCTAGCTAGTTCATCTAACAGAATAGGCTAGTCAATTTAGTTCAAACCAGCAAAAGAAAAAATTGTAGGATGAGTGACTTTACTGGAATGGCAGTCAAACGAACTAGCGCAGGAGTATGAAGGAGCAGGTTTTTTACTATTATTGATTTACCAGGATAAATTCTGAAAGAATAGTTGGGATTCATAACGATACAGAATAATATATCGGACCTAGGGCTTAACCCCAAGAACTAACTCATGAGTTGAGGATTGTCAAAACCATATTAAGAGACTACAACCTATACTCTCAACCAATATGGGCCTCTAACACTCCCAGCACGCCCAGTGATGGACATCAGGAGCAGGATAACATAACATGAGAGCCCAACATTGAGTAACCAAACATTGGAGATGGTTATTAATGACCTATATGGGCCTACAACCTATACTCTCAACCAATATGGGCCTCTAACACTCCCAGCACGCCCAGTGATGGACATCAGGAGCAGGATAACATAAGAGACTACAACCTATACTCTCAACCAATATGGGCCTCTAACACTCCCAGCACGCCCAGTGATGGACATCAGGAGCAGGATAACATAACATGAGAGCCCAACATTGAGTAACCAAACATTGGAGATGGTTACTAATGACCTATATGCAAACAGGAAAATAAACTCAAATAAGCAAAAAAAAAAAAAAAAAAAACTGACACATGCCTCGTACATTAATCAAAACTAAGGTTATTTAACTGCCTTTATTACATAGCCCATCTTCATGTACATCATTCTCCATAATGATAAATAAATCTAAAAATATTACAGCATTTGAATGAGCATACCTCTTCTTTTGAGTAAGTGTTGTCTGTAATAAAGCAAAATTCTTCCACACGAGGGGCACAAATTTCTTCATATTTGCTGGAAGCACAAAAACAAGATAAAAGATTATATGCTGCAGAAAAAATCCAATGAAAAAATACAGATGGAAGTTCAGCTAGTTTCTCTTTTCTGAAGCTATAAAGAATTTCTTAAAATTCGGAAGAGCTCATCACCTTATTGTAAAGCACATGCACATACAAGTTAAAAGAATAAAAGAACTAAGTTAGAAGGCTCTATTTCCCACAAGTTCCCATGGAAAATATAGGGATATCTATGTGATCGACAAATTCAAATATGTAAAAACATTTTAGTTTACCCTGTAACCTTAAAATCTACCAATCATTCATTATACAAAAACTAGACTACATTAAGAAAATATTCAACAGGAAAACATGAATAAAGGAAGTGCAAAGGCCTTCATGATTGGTCAGTCATCCTTGATATGATTGTCACAAACGAGAATTACTTACGAAGCAATTAGCATGCAGGTAACTCCGAGCAGCTGCAGCTTTTGTTTTTCAATGTAATTCTCAGAGAGGAACCGATCAATGAGATGTACAGTCAGGTAAAGTGTGTCCGGAACCAGCCTATATTCTTCAGAAACCTGCAAGAGAGGGAACAAGATTGATGGTCAACAGATACAATTTTCACCGTGATGCAAGAAAAAACATATACAAACACTTGACAAGTAGGAAAAGAGCTAATCAAAAGTAAGTCTGAATTCCATAGGCCAGTGCTATTATCAATATGCATAGATGACTGGCAATATGTGTAAAGGCTCGTTTGATTCCCAGTAAAAAAAATAATTCCAGCATTAAATTCTGATTACTAATAGAATGTTTTGGTTGCCATTTTCGTCTCTTGCATAAACAAAAGTGCCTCCATTCCATCTTATGTGACACTATTTCCTTTTTAATTTGTTCCAAAGACACCTATCTATATTTCTTATTTAAAACCGTCAATCAAACATAAGTTATGCAGGGATTCTTATACTGCCAAACAAACACTACATTTGTTATGCAGAAATTACTTATTCTAATCTCCCCAACCAAACATTGTACTCCCTCCGTTCACTTTTACTTGTCCACTTTGGACTTTTCACGTCCCTAAAGTAATAATAAATGAAGTGCATAATTTACCATGACACCCATATTAATTGATGCATATTTTTAATGGATTTGAGAAAATGATTTGAAATTAGTAATTAATATTGTGGGTATAACAGGAAAAAAGAAAGTGTCTTCTCTTGATATGCTAAAAGTGACAAGTAAAAGTGAAAATCTATATTTAGAATACTAGACAAGTAAAAGTGAACGGAGGGAGTATTATTTTATGTGATAATATGCTATAATTATTTTTCCTAACCCTCCAACCAAACAACCTCCAAGGGTATTACTGGAACAAACATTTATCAAGTATAAAACCATACACATGTTTCATATTACAATCTCGCATCTAATTTATGATTCAATAAACGAAAAAATCCAAAATATATATATGTACTAAATAATTTAGTTATTACTTTTTACCGCTTACAATCGCAACATAACTTATCAGTGAACCAAACCAAATATGAAAGATCCTGTCATAACTAACATCCAATGATATGCTTTCAGGAAGAAAAAAACATGTGATCTTCAGGAAATATCTCAAAAGAGAAAAAAGGAGAAGTAAAACATAAAAGTTGAACAAGATAATAATGCTCAAATGTAAAGCAAATATTCAGTTGATGATGCATTTGGAAAAGGAACCAACAACAACAACACCCCAGTAAAATCCCAAAAGCATTTGGAAAAGGAACCATTCATCAAAAGATCGAAGTAAAAGAAATCAACAAAAAGGTTATCTACTATCACAAACTTAAGTAGGGGAAAAAGATGAGAGAACATTTTGTTTATTAAGAACAACAAAATACTGCTTAAGATACTTTTTCACATAATATTAAGCATTGTAAAAACATCAAGTAAGCTAACTGACCTCCACAAGCCAATCAATTAGAATACCTCGCATACCCTTGTTAACGTCCCGCTGCAGCTTTTCCATGTAATTAAATGAAGGCCGCCGGTCAAGCTGTTCGTGAGAAGAAAATGTCTTTGAGTAATTGAGAAATAGAAAGCTTTTTTCTTAACAAGTGGTCCTCCTTAGGTTGACAAAGAAAGGGGAAGGGTACATCTCTTAAACTTGTTCAGAAGTATAAAAAACTATTTCACTCCATTGCCAGAAAAAAGTGCTTAAAAGATAAAACTATTTCATTGTTATTATCCATGATAATATTTTTTTAATCAAATACTAAAGGCAACACTATGTTGATGTTGTTTAGATGGTTACAATTGCTGATGCTATCACTAGACTTATCAGCAGTGCGTCAGTCATTTTCAAAGTAGTGACAGGAAAGCATACAAACCTCCATGGCATGCAAATTGCTATATATATCAGGAGCATATAGACTACACATTAGTGGATCCTTGTGCTTTGAATCTATATCTGCTATACCAAGAGAATCGGAGCCTTCTTGTTTCTGGCAAACCTTGGTTTCATCTGCACGATGGAACAGAAACAAAATAAGGCCCTTCCAGCAAAAACATATCAAATAGAAAGATATCCTTTCAGAACTAGTAATGCTTTCATGCAAATATTAGATGATTAAATGTTGCAAGCAATGACAGATGATCAGCCAGATTAATAAGTTTTCCTGCCAACAATTTGCTTTTTACCTTTCTGGAAAAAGGTTTCTGCAGTTTATCCATTTGTGAACTGACACATTACGCCTTTTATATTGGATACATAAAATACCTATTCCCTTAAAACCACAAACACATGTCACTCGTAAGGTATGCGCTCAATTGGTTTCTTCACCCTTTCCGTTGTGTGCATTACATTGTCTCCTTACTTCCAGTTATTCTAAGATATCCATTTCTTCTGATGGTGCTACGTGTCAGATACTACACATTCAAGTGAGCAAGATCTCTCTTTACAAGTTAATTATCTTAAACTCATTCTTTTTTGCATAGTTATATTATTACAGTTTAATTCTATGAATTTATCTGTGAGAGCAATTAAGGTTGCAGCCATACAGAACAAGGGCTCATGAGGAACAGGGAAAAGAAACAGTTTACTGAATTGAGATTTAATATAATGCAAAATGCAGTGAATAAAGTCTTTACAAACTTCTACTCAAGAGATTGCGATCGAAATTTTAACATTGAATTCAAATCGATACCTAATGTAATGATGATGAGATATCTGAGTTAGACAAAGGGACATAAGCAGTTTTGTACTACTAACGAAAACATATATCATTACAGAACTTCTCGTGCTCTTAGAGAATTGCATGTGGTTCCATCAGAACCTTTCACATAAGGATCAGATTCAACGGTGTTTCATATAAATATAAACTTTTTGGCAGTCCCAGCGATCTTGGTAGAACTCTTCAAAATGATAAAGTTTCCAGAAAAGTTACACTTAACAAGTATATTAGTCGTTGGTCCCTATGAACAAGCAGGCAACAATTATCACAGATTTGAACAGAAACCAGAATTTTTTTTCAAACTTAAAAGGAGCAGACATAGCTCAGTCATGATAGTTGCACTTCAGACTACTTCAAAAGAGGGAATAAATCAGAATATTCGGAAGTTTCAAATCTTGCATGATAGCACACAATATCGTACCTTTTTCTGTTGTATTCAGGACTGCAATGGCTGTAGGTAAACTCCTATTCACAGGCATAAGATCAACAAAACCACACTGTGCTGGAGTGATATATTTACTTGGCTGAGTTAATGTATGGTCCTTGAAGCGTGCTTGTGAACAGTGTTCTTGTGATTTCTCGATCTTTACTTTTTTTGCTTCTTCAATCGTGTTCTCTTTTGTATCTTCATGATGCGGTCTTTTTGCCAAAATAGCAGGTGTCACCTTTGAATTCCTCTTATCAGAGAATTTCTTAACCTATCACCATTAGACAAGTTGACATCATTGGCCACATTTTGATAAATATTGAAACAAAGAGATAGATTCACCACTGAAGCTCCATTCGATGAAACAAAGGCACTAGTTCAATAACCAATATTATGTCCAGCAAAGTGATTTCATTTCGAAAGAGCGAATATGATATAATGAATCTAGAAAAAAACAACTCGCCTGAAATTTGCTTCTATTGATGCAATTCATATATGAATTTTCACAAAGCACATTGGTGACATCCCTGAGAACAGCCCTTCGCTTAGGCTGTTGACAGGCTGTACTAGCATTAGTAACTGGATTATTCTCATCCGAGGCAGATCTTTTGTACTTAGTTCCCTTTGCTCCCAGTCCCTGTTTGTTATCCTGTCTGACAGATGGGTGTCGAGGTGGTAATCCTCCTGATGAACCCAAGGCTTTTGCCCGTGATCTTGTGATTCGCATAGTGGGCTCTTTAAGATTAGAAGATCCAATTGTCATATTTGCATTCCTCATTGATCCAGGTGGTGATATGCCTATTATCTGGGCTACAACTGCACAGCCAACATTACATCATCATAAACTTTCAATAGCCAAAGATAAAAATGGCACATAAAAGTGTTAAGAAAACGATTCTGTAGAAACAAATGCTTAACATGGACCTATAAGCGGGAACTTAACATTAATCTCAAAAGACATATCATAGAACTTTATAAAACAGCATAAACAGTTCTTCAGAAGTGTTGTCAAAGGTGAAAAGCAAGAGAGTGTCGAAGGTCTTGGGGCTTTAGCAAAGGGCCCCAAGACGAAAAAAGAATATATATGTAATGCAAGAAAACACAACTAATAAAAAGGAACGGCAGTTATATAGATAAATATGTAGGGCTTTGACAATATCATTCACCAGCAAGCTCGGGTACATTAAAGTTAAGCAAATAAACGTGCCCAGGTACCATGATAAGAAGATGACTAGTGCATGATCAGTTTTTGACATGACCAGCATGTGATCTAATGGGAATTGAGAAGCTTTTCATCAAAAAACATGAAACTACTATGAACTGGTACAGTAACTTGAACTTGGATTCATCTTATGCCAGATGGAGCTATTGATATAGAAGCAGCAAGTAACATCTACAAACACACAGTCAGAATAGCCAACACTATTGATATAACTTCATAATGTTAGTTTGATTGTAGCATTCATTTAAGCATAAAATTGATTAGGAAAAGGAAGTAAAGAACAAGTGAAAAATTTAGAGGAGTTTTCATTAACTTAGATAATGCAAGTCAGTCATACCAAAAACAAAACAATGTAATAAGCTACAAAGGAACAAGCCGGTCATTACTTTGTTTTCTTCTTTTCGTCAGGTGCGGTCAATATTTTCAAACTATGCTATTTTTGTTACTATGTTTTGTAGATTTTCCCATGACAAACAGTAAAAGACCCACCTTTTCATACAGACTATCTTTTTCCCGACTTTCTTTATTCACTTTAAACTGTTCCATGAAAGATGGTATTACATTTTCGCATGACCACCAGCACCCACTAACAATCTACTAAAAGACACTTAAAGTAAAGAGGTCCAAGACTGTAAGAGAGCTCAAAACAGAAATCTAGATCTTCAAATGCAGCAGGCAAAAGAACCCCCCTTTGACTATAACAAGCGTATATACAATCATATATTCTAAATTAAAGCAGAAGGAAATTATCTGGAGAGAAGAAAAGATGAAAAAGTGCTACAAACTTAATAACCGAAATATCTTTGTGCTAACATCTAACCATTGATAAGAGCTTATCTAATGCTCTATTCGACAACAAACTGCCGAGACTCATATTCTTTTTATGTTCTTACCTTCTAGTTAAGCGTGATTCTAACTTCTTCTTTTTGTTACAAGGAAAGAATAAAGGGCGCCTGCTAAGTGTGATCTAACTGGACCGGAATATCTTAAAATTGACACCATATGTAGGACAGACACCTATATCTTAAAGAGTGAAATTCACCTGCATTGCGTTCCACCACAATTCTAGAGTTTTATATAAATAAGAAGCAACAGTCATAGTACTCTTGAACCAGGGAACAAGCCTGCATCAAACATTTACTTATGAGTTAAGCATTACGGTCTAAAAAGGAAAGATAGCACATAGCATTCGCACGGAAAGTTCTACAAATGCAAAGTAACCTACTCATACATTGTTGCTGCGGATTAAGTCATTCAGTTTCAAAATTTAGCACCTATCCATTCAAAGGTAGACCCTACATATAAGCAATTGGTGCATGCTGGACTTTGACTCTATATGTGTATAATCCACCTCTATGGTCCACTACAAGTTTGAGGGAACATACATACATGTAGGGTGACAACAAGTGAGATACTTTTTTTTTTTTATAATGACAACCAATGAGATGCTAAATTTAAAATATTAGTATTATATTAAACAGAAAGCAAATAATCAAGAGATATCATTCATCTCAGTCAATGTTTATTCAATTTAATTACCCTTTTGAATGCAACAGATAATTTTTAATTCTAAAAAATCACTCAATTTGATCTACTCAGAAGATTTTCCTAAAAATCCACAAATAAACTCAAACATAAGAAGTTAGCCTAAATTTTCTGAGAATGGCACGACAGATCCGTCAATGTTCTTCAATTGGAAATTCAAGTCCACTGCAAAACTCTATTTCCTTCTAACTTCTAGTTCCACAAGCAAAGCAAAAGTATTAGAAGATTCTTTTTTTTCAAAAGCAACCTGAAAAAATAGAATTAAATAGCTTTAAGATCTCAAAACAAAATATGCACCAGAAATTTTAAATTGTTTTTCAACTGAGAACAACAAATAGGAAAGTACAAATTAAAAAATTCAAATCAAATTTGTTTCGTTAGCAACCAAAGAAATAAATTAAATAGCTTTCCAACCTCAAAAGATAACCAAAATACACCATAAAATTTTTAAAAAGTAAAAACTACAACTAAGAACAAAAATAAAAAATGAAAATAATAATCTATATCATTTTTATAAGTAACCATAAAATGAAAATTAAACAGTTTTTCAACCTCAAAAGCCAACAAAATGCACCATAAATTTTTTATTTTAAAAAAAAAACTACAACCAAGAACAAAAAATATCAAATAAATAAATAAATAAATCCAGAGTCCAAAACTCCGAATAATTAGGAAAATTCAGGAAAAACGCTAAGCTCACAGATCCGAAAGCAAATCCTCCAGGATTTCACAAATAGAGCTCAAAATTTTTAAAAAATTCAAAATCAATTTATCATTCGTCGCAAAATACTGCGATGTTATGGCACATTGCAGCTAATCAACTAGTACAATATACATATCCATTTGTACATATACACGTTGAGCTTACTCTGCATTGTTAATAGCTTATGAGCTAACGACACCGTTAAAATGGAGGTGCCTCGATAGCAGAGCTAGGGTTTCTATATTCTCCGATCAATCAATGTAGCTCGTCTGTGTGGTTTCAGGGGGGCGGGGTGGGGGGAGGGGGAGTGAGAGTGAGAGAGTCATGATACATATATAACACTGTAGATGTGGAAGGGGTAGGGTGGGTAGTGAAGGTGGGGTGGGTGGGGGATGAGTGAGAGCGGGATGGTCCATAGTTCAAACTTCTGATTCTGAAATGCTAAAAAGAAAAAAGAAAATGAAAGATTTTTTCTAACTACTCCGTCGGGTCCATCTTTTCATTATTATACTATTTTGGTCAAGATTTTAAGAAATTAGAATTGCTTATTCTTTTCTAAAAACAAATCTTATTTTTTGAGAGTTAAAAGGGTCTAACCGAATTTTTAAAAATAAGTGATTTTGAATAATAGTTGAAACCACCAAAAAATTGACGTTTATCTTTGAGAAAGAGACAAAATTAAATAATTAATTGTTTCATGACAAAAATAATCTTACCAAAAATTTATGTTTACTACAATATTTTTCTTTAATTTTATCTCATACGTCTCGCACACTCTCCTTTCTTGTCTCATACGTATTTAAGATGCTTAACTAAATGGGCGTTTGGACATAAGAATTATAAAATTTCAAAATAGGGGAAAAAATTTTTTAAGTGAAAATGGTATTTGAAATTTAAAATTGTGTTTGGACATGAATATAATTTTGGATTGTTTTTGAAGTTTTGTGAGTGATTTGAGTGAAAATTTTGAAAAACGACTTTTTGGAGTTTTTCAAATTTTCAAAAATTTTCAAAATACATTTTCAAGTGAAAATTAGAAATTTTATGAACAAATGTTGATTTCGAAAAAAAATAAAAATTTCTTAAGTCCAAACGGGCTCTAAAGTATCTAATCATAATTTGACAGTCAAAAGCGTTTTTTGAAAATTGACCAAACTCAAATTATAACTCTAACATTAACAAAACTGTTTCTCAAATGATTTAACCAAATACAAGCTAAGTACTAATATTCTAAAGTACTCTCTTAAAATTTCTTTCTAAAAATAAGTATATTTTAGAAGTTCACCCAAAAGAGCCTTGTATGGCATTTTTCGAGCTCTTTTCACTTTTAGCCTGCGTCAGAAATTATTTATATTCGGTAGTCGAAAAAATATATAAAATTTATATAATATTTGTATATAACATACAGAATATATATATATATATATATATATATATATATATATATATATATACAAAAAATATATATTTTTTTCGCTATTATTTTGAGAGAGACTATACCATGTCGTTTTTCCATTTTTTCAAATTTTGTCCTTCTAAATTTTTTAAAATCTCTACACTTCCACAACTTTTAAGATTTTACAATATTTAACTTATTACATTATAAAATTTGATATGATATTCAATATCACACTTACTTTTAACCATTATTTTGAGTTTTTTTCCTACTCCCACTAATATAGTAGCATTAACATCTTAAATCTGGTATCCAAATCAAACATTGTTAAATTAAAATGAAATGAAAAGAGTTACTGTTTTTTACTATCACTTTATAATTATGAACCTTTTTGCGATTTTATGCTTGAACAAAATATATTGTTAAGATTTGTTATATATTTTGAGTATTAGTAGGAAAATAACTGTCTCATCATCATAATCATTTTTCCTTTTCTGTTTCAATTTTGGGGATTAAGGTTCTTTGGATGGGGTCGGGGATTTGTTAAGATGGAAAATCAGATCCTATTACATTGACAGATTGGAAAATATATGATAGTCAAAAGAGTGATTAAGCATGAGCTAATTTTCACATTTAAATTGTCAAAGCATGAGATTCAAAAAAAATCTATTTGTTTTAAGTATTTAAGTTAATTCCTTTGACAGCACGAAGTATTTTTTTACGATAACTATAATTTAATCGCTTGTAGTATGTTAATTGCTTTTTTATTAATATTATCACTCGTAATTGATTTTTCAATAATCTAATATTTTAATAAACATTTAAATGTGAACAAATTAAAATTAATCCACATAGGTAATGTAATATGCAAAAAATTTAGTTAGTCTAGTAATTGATTAGCAGATATACATTTCAAAACGGGCCTCGTTCGAATAACTATGACATAGTCAAATGTGAAGAGATTTATATCATCAATGTCTAATTCAAATTTTAAATGTTGGGAATAAGAGCAAAAGGTTACAACTAATAATTACAAGCTTGATTTTCTCCGAGTGTGTTACATGTGTTTTTAATTTTGAGCTCCCTCTCGTAACGAAATTACTAATGTGTCATATGATTATAAAAATTGAAAATCAACACTCTATACAAATACAGAGACAAAGTTATCTTTCATTATGGAAAAATGTTGATGTATAGACTCTACAAACAATGAACGTTTAAACATACACACACATGAATATTTTGAGATTGATAAATATTTGAGACGCCGAAAATCTTATTATTTTAATTAAACTTTAAAATTTCTTTCAGATATGATTTTTGTCGGTAATTATTTTCTTCCTTAATCTTTATATCTTTGGTTCTTATACTTATATTGTCACGACCCAAAATCTCACCACAGACGTCGTGATGGCACCTAGTCTCTAAGACTAGGTAAACCGATTTCTATTACATTTTGAAGCCATTTTTTTATTAAATAAGTAACCAAAATTAACAACGGAATAAATATGAATATACAACCTCCTAGTAGTGCTGAGTCACGAACTATAACTGAATACATAGAATGATCACGAGTACCGAATATAAAATACTGTTTGATTAGAAATTAACAGTACAATGAAATGAAAAGACTCTAAGGGAATGCGACGACCAAGCAGCTCTACCTTGAATTTTTACGATCCCGCTTTAACTTTGCTCAAGTCCGATATCTCCAATACCTGGCTCTGCATAAAATTGTGTAGAAGTGTAGTATGAGTACACCACGGTCGGTACCCAGTAAGTATCAAGACTGACCTCACTGGAGTAGAGACGAGGTACAATCAAGACACTCACTAGTCTAATAGCATGTGAAGTATAATATACAAAATAATAGGAAAGAAATAACAATAAGAATAATATAAAACAACCAGTGATATGCACAGCACACAACAAGAACACCATTAATATCGCTCAACAATTAATAAATATAATTACACCCAATTAAATCAAGTCCTCCAAATAAATGTATTTCACATATAATTCTACCAAATAACTCTCTTTCAAATATAATTTTCTCAAATAAATCTTTCAAATACAATTCTTTCATATAATACTTTCTAAATAAAAATCCTTCCAAATAATTCGTAAATACGGGTCTCAGTCCATTTTCATATTTCTACGGCACCTCGTGCCCATAATTAAATCATCATATTTTTTCGGTACCTCGTGCCCTCATTTCATATCACAACTACACGGACAATTCACGTGCCAAATATCATTATCAATGCATATAAGATCCACACAATCAATTTATTTCCGATAAAGTAGGTTTAAAATTTTTAAATCAAGTAAGAAAGTCAACAAAGAAATGAATTTATTTTAAAAATTATTTGGGTGAAAAAAATAACATTTCAATTAAAATGAAGTACCCCATAGTTGCTGATTTGTATGTAAAAGTTATAAGAATTAAAGCACACAATAATTTTTTTTATTCAAAACAACTTAACCTTGAAAACTAATAAAGACAAGAACCACAAATTCTCAGAGTCTCGTACAAGAGCCAAAGCCAACACATTACAACAAGGAATACAAACACATAATAAAATCGAATATTACATCACAAAAGAACTCAATAATTTACCTATCAAGGAAATACAAAAATAACCGAAGACAAGTGCAACCACAGAGAATGTCAACAAAGGCACTCTCGAGATACTGTCTCGTAGTCCCAAAAGTAAATATGCAACAACAACAATGCCCCTAGACCATCACAAGTCATCACAATTCAATCACCGACATAGCCCACCTTATCTCGCCACATGCGCAACACCCCCTTATATATATAAATCAATAATAATAATAGCACGACAGAAACCTCGTGCAAACACCCGAAACAAAACTTCCCAACAAAATAACGTGCCAATATCACATCTCATAAACTGCACCTCAAGTGCTCAAATATTACAACATATCACTGGTTTGCACATCAAGTGCTCAATTATTACAATTTATCACATATTGCATATCAAGTGCTCAATATTACAATTTGCCACAACATTCAATAGTCCATAAATTTCCATAATAAGGAGCTCATGACTCGACCAAAGTATGCACAAAATTTTAACAATTATATTCGGGAGTGAACAACTCAACAAATAATATTTCACATAAGAATCAAAGTGGAAATCCCACCAAATCATCATGTAAAAAAAATTTCAGCAAACAAGGACCTAGGCATGACAAGTAGAGGATTTAATAAATGCCAAAAATTTTCAATTTAATACATAAGGCGTCTAAGGATCTTAACCAACGTAATTTGCACATATAACCTAAGTACGTACTCGTCACCTCGCGTCCTTGGTTTTCAATTACACAAATTGCACATACGAGTCAATGCCTAAGGGGTAATTCCCCCACTTGAGGTTAAGCAAGACACTTACCTTTTTGAAGTTAGGCCGATATTCCAAAATAGCCTTTTTGCTTGAATTGACCTCCGGATAGCTCAAATCTATCTAAATTAATTGCATAACTTCATTAAAATTCATCAAAAATAATTCCGGATAATAATACGTCGACTTAAAATTTTATTCCAAAAAGTCAACAAAAGTCAATGCGTGACCCGCCCTCGGAACCCGACATAATTTTTATGAAATTCGAACACCCATTCCGATACGAGTTCAACCATACCAATTTTATCGAATTCCAATAACAACTCGACCTCCAAATCTTAAATTTTCGTTTTTGGAAGATTTTGTAAAAATCTTGATTTCTTCCATTTAAATCCGAATTAAACGATGAATATAATCATAGATTCGTGAAATATATTCACTTTAGGATATAGAACACTTACCCCAACCAAGCTTGTGAAGAATCCCTCCAGGATCGCTCAAATCCGAGCTCCAAAAATCCCAAAACAAAAATGACAAAATGACCATTTTTGGTCCTTAATATCCTGCCTAGTTTGCGCACCTGCGAGGGGTCTTTCGCATCTGCGCTTTCGCAGAAGCGGCATCAGTGCCGTAGAAGCGGGCGATGAAAATACTGGGCATCGCATCTGCGATCCATGTTTCGCAGGTGCGATCGCGCACATGCGCTCCCCTTTTCGCAGAAGCGACGCAACAGGAATGTCCCATACATCGCAGAAGCGGCCTTCAACCTCGCAGAAACGGCTCTGCATCTGCAATCAAATCTCCGCAGATGCGGATACACTAGAATACTGCCTAACACCAGCTTTTGCCAAATTGTTCCGATTGATCCAAAACTCCTCCGAAACTCACCTGAGCCCTTCGGGACCTCAACCAAAAATACCAACACATCCTAAAATACAAAACTAACTTAGTCGAGGCTTTAAACCACGTCAAACAACGCTGAAATTATGAATCGTGCATTGAATCAAAATTTGAGTTTTCAAATCTTCCAACTTCTATATTTTGCGCCGAAACGTATCAAATTAATCCGGAATGACTTCAAATTTTGCACACAAGTCATAATTGACGAAATAGAGCTATTCTCATTTTCGAAATCGAAATCTGACCTCGTTATCAAAAGTTCACCCTTCGGTCGGACTTTCTAAAATTTTCTATTTTCCAACTTTCGCCAAAATACGTCGAATTGTCCTACGAACTTCCAAATCTGAATCTGAACATACGTCGAAGTCCGAAATCACCATACGAAGCCATTGACATCATCAAAATTCTATTCCGAGGTCGTTTGCTCAAAAGTCAACTCTCCGGTCAACTCTTTCCATTTTAAGCTTCTAAATAAGAATTGTTCTTTTAATTAAATTTTGAATCTTACGAAAATCAAACTCGCCCATACCCGCGGGTCATAATACATATTGCGAAGCTGCTCGAGACCTTAAGTCACTGAACGGGGTATTAATTCTTAAAATGACAAGTCGGGTCGTTATATTCTCTACCTCTTAAACAAACGTTTGTCATCGAACGTGCTAAGAATTATTCTGAGGTTACCAAATTGATGATTTTACTTTTACACATATACTCACGGTTGATCCCACGTTACCGTATTTGAGATAAGCTCGACAACACCATCTCCTTTTAGATTATTTCTTTTCCGCTTAGGATGATTCGCCCTCAAACACATAAAATAATTTGTCTCTTCTTTTGCACGTCTCAATCCCCCAAATTTTTACTAACTCTCAAATTTTTTAGAAATTTTGGCAGAGTCTCCCCTGTAATTGGGCCTATCCACCTGTCAGACTAATACCAAAACAACTCCTAACAACACATCCACAACCCCACAAAATACCGTAATGTATATATCAATAACATAAATCTTAGCATTACAAGTACTGCATTATCACAATGATATCCGAACATGAAGCACATCATATGTATGCTCATCACCACATCTCTGGTCTTAAAATTTGTTCATAATTAATTTCAGCATCATCAATTAATCTCATATTAACCACCACCTCATTTCGAATTTTTACAACACTGACAACAGAATGTGAGGCATGAAAACCTCATGATTACTTACTTGGGTCAATGAGTCACATTTAACGCCACCTGGGTACTAATCTCATAGGTTAAAACTCAATGTTTACATTACGAAAATGAGTGAATATGCACAGAAAATATACAAGAATTATCAAATAAGCCTAACATGCATGACTCCCTATTAATATTATTGTACAAATTAAATTTCACAAAGGGCAAATTTTAAACTCATAAATATTTCACCACAAGGACCTCGTCCTTATATAACTTTCACTGCGGCTCGCACCCCGGTTTAAATATTTCACATCATATAAAATGTGAGGATCTCGTCCTCAACTCCGAATCACAAGTATTTTGCACATTGTGCCAACTGAAATTTTCAATTTCCTTTCTTTCTTCTTTTCAATATATTTCATAAACAGTTTTCACAACACATAATGAATCCTCATACTGGTAGGGCATATAATTCATAAAAAATAGAATCAATTATTCTGAAACACATTAAAACCACTGTAATGAATAATAACAATTACATTTGGACTTATAGCCCTCAATGGTGTACAAAAATAAAATGACAGACACAGGCTCACATCTTCAAATCTCCCAACAGGGATAAACATATAAGTGGGTCACAAATTTACGAAGCTCACCCATAAGCAGAGCATAATAGGAGGACTCACCTCAATATTTAAAAACCAAATCAAATTAAGGGAAAAATATCCTTTTATAACAAAATCAGGATCGTACCTGTAACGTCACCATATGGTATATTGGCCTCAACCAAATCATAGCGATTATATCAATGGGTCGGGTCTCTACCTCTTAGGTGCCCACTACCCGCATGTCCTCTCCTCCACCTCTAGCTGATTGTGCACGTGGAGTATTAACTAGAATAAAGCTTGTAGCCTAGATATTCTGATGAACTCCGTCTCTCCCAAGTTTGGGACATTCCTCTTGATGTGTCTAGTACAATCACACTGATAACAACCCCTCTGCGGGTTCGGCTACTCATACCGAGTCTCTGTCGGATAACTGGAATAACCATTATAGGAACCCGGTGTCGGTGGTGCATTAAAAGAACTTACTGTAGCACCCCGAGTATTCTGAAATTGTTTCTATGCCCTCGCTGGTACTGAAATGTAGAATTATTAAGGAAGCGGGAATGCCGCAAGTCCCAGCATCATCCCATATCAATCTTAGCTCTTAATCATATACAAATTTCGGAGAACCTTTCAATACCACATAAATACATCTCAGGCCAAAACTGATATAATACATGACCCCACAATCTGATCGTTGATAGTATACTCCCCTCACTTGGCGTGAAGCCATAGGACACATTCTGATGATTCACAATACTAACCTCCATCGCTCGTACGACTCCGGTCATAAGACATCTCAAACCATTTATTTGGTGCATGTCATCCTCGTGACAGTTAAACTCGCTTCCTCTAGTGTCTTGGTTGCTAGTATGTACCCTTCGCTAAATAGAAGTCTCATACGACTTACATAGTCTCTAATACCACCAACTATCTTCATATCTACATCCACTTCGTGACCCAACCACGATTGTGATGATTAAGAAACTAATTAAACCTTCTTAAGATCGTACTTATCAACTAGGTGTCAGAATCTGCTGCACCCCCATGTGCACAACTGAATGATCTCTCAATACTTCTGCATCCTCGATCTGGATGACATGTTGTAATAATGGTTGAGCAACCCTGGTCAACTTTATAGTATCACGAACTGTTGGCACATAGTTGATACCGAGTGCGCAATTTCATACATGAGTGGATGCAAAAAGGACATAAGATATATGCTTCAAGTTGAATAAATGTTGCACGATAAGGAATGAAAGAAGTAGAATTTTTCCTACTAGCTCTATAGCCTCTCGAAGATAAGTACAGACGTCTCCGTATCGATCCGCAAGACTCTACTAAACTCGTTCGTGACTCGTAGAACCTATGAACCTAGAGCTCTGATACCAACTTGTCACGACCCAAAATCTCACCACTAGGTAAGCCGATTTCTATTACATTTTGAAGCCAATTTTTTTTAATTTTTTTATTAAATAAGTAACCAAAACTAACAACAGAATAAATATGAATATACAACCTCCCAAGACTGGTAGTACTGACTCACGAAATCTAAACTGAATACATAGAATGATCGCGAGGACCGAACATATAATATTATTTGATTAAAAATTAACAGTACAATAAAATGAAAAGACTCAAAGGGACTGCGACGACCAAACAACTCTACCTTGAATTTTTATGATCCCGCTTTAATTTTGCTCAAGTCTGATATCTCCAATACCTGACTCTGCATAAAAATGTGCATAAGTATAGTATGAGTACACTACGGTCGGTACCTAGTAAGTATCAAGACTAACCTCAGTGGAGCAGAGACGAGGTACAGTCAAGACACTCACTAATCTAATAGCATGTGCAGTATAATATACAAAATAATAGGAAACAAACAACAACAAGGATAACATAAAACAACCTGTGATATGCACAGCAGACAACAAGAACACCATTTATATCGCTCAACAATTAATAAATACAATTACACCCAACTAAATCAAGTCCTCTAAATAAATATATTTCACATATAATTCTTCCAAATAACTCTCTTTCAAATATAATTTTCTCAAATAAATATCTTTCAAATACAATTCTTTCATATAATACTTTCTAAATAAAAATCCTTCCAAATAATTCGTAGACACGAGTCTCAGTCCATTTTCATATTTCTACGGCACCTCATGCCAATTATTAAATCATCATATTTCCCCGACACTTCGTGCCCTCATTTCATATCACAACTGCACGGACAATTCACATGCCAAATATCATTATCAATGCATATAAGATTCACACGATCAATTTATTTCCGATAAAGTTGGTTTAAATCTTTTAAATCAAGTAAAAAAATAACAAAGAAATAAATTTATTTTAGAAATCATTTGGGTAAAGAAAATAACATTTCAATTAAAACGAAGCACCCCATAACTGCTGATTTGGATGTAAAACTTATAAGAACTAAAGCACACAACAATTTGTTTTATTCAAAACAACTTAACCTTGAAAACTAATAAAGACTAGAACCACAAATCCTCAGAGTCTCGTACAAGAGCCAAAGATAACACATTACAACAAGGGATACAAACACATAATAAAATCGAATATTACATCACAGAAGAATACAACAATTTACCTATCACCGAAATACAAAAATAACCGAAGACAAGTGCAACCACAGAGAATGTCAACAAAGGCACTCCCGAGATACTGTCTCGTAGTCCCAAAAGTAAATATGCAACAACAACAATGCCCCCAGGCCATCACAAGTCATCACAATTCAGTCACCGACATAGCCCGCCTTGTCACGCCGCATGTGCATAAATCAATAGTAATAATAGCACGACAGAAACCTCGTGCAAACACCCGAAACAAAACTTTCCAACAAAATAACGTGCCAATATCACATCTCATAAACTGCACCTCAAGTGCTCAAATATTACAACATATCACTGATTTGCACATCAAGTGCTCAATTATTACAATTTATCACAGATTGCACATCAAATGCTCAATATTATAATTTGCCACAACATTCAATAATCCATAAATTTCCATAATAAGGAGCCCATGGCTCGACCAAAGTGTGCACAAAATTTTAACAATTATATCCGGGAATGAACAACTCAACAAATAATATTTCACATAAGAATCAAAGTGGAAATCCCACCAAATTATTATGTAAAAACAATTCCAACAAATAAGGATCTAGGCATGACAAGTAGAGAATTTAATAAATGCCAAAAATTTTCAATTTTATACATAAGGCGGCTAAGGAATTTAACCAATGTAATTTGCACATATAACCCAAGTACGTACTCGTCACCTCGCGTACTTAGTTTTTAGTTACACAAATTGCACATACGACTCAATGCCTAAGGGGTAATTTTTTCACTCGAGGTTAAGCAAGACACTTACCTTTTTGAAATTAGGCCGATATTCCAAAGTAGCCTTCTTGCTTGAATTGACCTCCGGATAACTCAAATCTATCCAAATTAATTGCATAATTTCATTAAAATTTATTGGAAATAATTCCGGATAATAATACGTCGACTTAAAATTTTATTCCAAAAAGTCAACAAAAGTCAATGCGGGACCCGCCCCTCGGTACCCGACATAATTTTCATGAAATTCGAACACCCATTCCGATACGAGTTCAACCATACCAATTTTATCGAATTCCAATAACAACTCGACCTCTAAATCTTAAATTTTTGTTTTGGGAAGATTTTGTAAAAATCCTGATTTCTTCCATTTAAATCCGAATTAAATGATGAATATAATCATAGATTCGTGAAATATAATCATTTCAGGATATAGAACACTTACCCCAACCAAGCTTGTGAAGAATCCCTCTAGAATCGCCCAAATCCGAGCTCCAAAAATCCCAAAACGAAAATGGCAAAATGACCATTTTTGGTCCTTAACATCCTGCCCAGTTTGCGCACCTGCGAGGGGCCTTTTGCATCTGCTTTCGCAGAAGCGGCATCAATGCCGCAGAAGCGGACGACGAAAATGCTGGACATCGCATCTGCGATCCATGTTTCGCAGGTGCGATTGCGTACCTGCGCTCCCCTTTTCGCAGAAGCGACGCAACATGACTGCCGCATACATCGCAGAAGCGACCTTGAACCTCGCAGAAGCGGCTCCGCATCTGTGATTGAATCTACGCAGATGCGGATACACCAGAACACTGCCCAACACCAGCTTTTGCCAAATTGTTCTGATTGATCCAAAGGTCCTCTAAAACTCACCCGAGCCCTTCGGGACCTCAACCAAAAATACCAACACATCCTAAAACACAAAACAAACTTAGTCAAGGTTTTAAACCACGTCAAAATTATGAATCGTGCATTAAATCAAAATTTGAGTTTTCAAATCTTCCAACTTCTATATTTTGCGCCGAAATGTATCAAATCAATCTGGAATGACTTTAAAATTTGCACACAAGTCATAATTAACGAAATAGAGCTATTCTCATTTCTGGAATCGAAATCCGCCCTCGTTATCAAAAGTTCACTATTCGGTCGGACTTTCCAAAATCTTCTATTTTTCAACTTTCGCCAAAATGCGTCGAATTATCCTACGGACTTCCAAATCCGAATCCGGACATACGTCGAAATCCGAAATTACCATAAGAAGCTGTTGACATCATCAAAATTCTATTCCAAGGTCATTTGCTCAAACGTCAACTCTCCGGTCAACTCTTTCCATTTTAAGCTTCTAAATAAGAATTGTTCTTTTAATTAAATTCCGAATCTTCCGAAAATCAAACTCGACCACACCCGCGGGTCATAATACATATTGCGAAGCTGTTCGAAACCTTAAATCACTGAACGGGGTGTTAATTCTTAAAACGACAAGTCGGGTCATTACATATACACCCCTATTCGAGGTGATTGGTTGATATACCGATTATTGTAGATGTTCTAATAAGGTCTTAGACTTTTTTTGTTCTTGAATATTTGTTGGAATTTTTTTGTCTTCATTTTCTTTTGAATTAAATTAATTCAATTATTTCGGTTTCGTGTATTCAAATATATAGCTAGTTGGGACCTGACTCATTTTTCCTTGCAATTTCAAAAGGAACTCCTTATGGATTGATTAACAATAACTTCATTACCTTTCGCAATGCGTGATAATTACTTTTTTTTTCTATTGTTTTTCTTTTGCGTTATCTATTTTTTCAGTTGTCCGTCGGGAATACATATTTAGTAAAAATGTTTTGAAATTTTATGTGACACTCATGTTGAAGGACGGGTCAATAGGACTGACAGACTTCTAGGCTGACAAACTTCTCGAGAAGGGGCGCATATGTCACCTTATTAGAATCTCAAATTGAAATGAGAGAGGAAAGTAAATAAATTTATAAGGCATTATGCAAGTTTACATGATATGCGCGCTTTGAACTTGATGATGGTGTAGACCAAGGGACAAATCTGTGAGGTCTATTAGGCCAAAGCGAATAGTACAACGGAGGACTAACGTGCTTCTAGCAAGCTATTTGAAGAATAAGTGTACATGTCACCTTACAACTTGTTTGAATGGTTATTAGCTATTGTATTGTATTGTATCATATTATTACTTTAAATACAATATCTATTTTGATTGTTATTTAAATTTTATTGTATCGTATCGTTAAATCCATCGTTACGTAACGACGAAAAATGTCACTTTATGAAACGACAGATTCGGTGTGGTGGCGTCGTTACCTTGCTTTTTCCCCTCATCTTGCCCTTCCTTATTATTAAATAATTATATTTTATGCCCTACTTTTTTATATAATAATTCTACATCGTATCCTATCTTTTCTTAGTAATATTACAAGTTTATTCTTCATATTGTTGGTGCGTGACATCATGAAATGACGGCAAACGGTATAATCTATCCAAACGTTATATTCATGAAACAATACAATACAATATGATACATTATAAAACGACACGTAACAACAATCCAAGCACGCTGTTAGACAAGTTCAATAATACATGACATGGGCTTGGGTCTTTACATTCTATTAGTAATAAGATATAAAATATAGTCTAATAAACAGGAGGAAGAAAAAATGAATCATGCAAAAATATCTAACGAAATTGGAGATTTTACATCAAATATTACGACCAAGTTCGAAGTTTTAGTCGTCATTTTTTTAACGCAAAAAAGTGTTTGAAGTTGAAGTTGGAGTGCATGGAACATTTTATCAATACGAATCAAGTTTGTTTGGTTTATAAAACCAAATATATGATTTTTAAAGCACATCCAAAATTCAATTATTCTTAATGAAATTTCAGTTTTGTTTTGGGAAGCTCAGTTATTTCACATTTCAAAATCTATCTAGAAACGACTATTCAATTCAAAAACTTTGTACCACCGCTGTTATTCCAATTGTAAAGAATTAAAGATATGATATTTGATTGTGTTTAGGTACTTCCGTACTTTCGGATTTGAAATATGGACAGTAATTTTTAATTAATAATTTCATCTATTCAAATTCAACCCAGATGCATTGAACATTTTTTTCCTTTTTGCTCTATCCTGTTATTTCGTAATTAGCTGAATTAATTTTTTACAAGCTAACCAGCGAGAAGAAAATGTTTAAAAAGGAAATAAGGGAATTAATGAGCATTTTAAGTGGCAATCATGAAATAGTTTTTTATGCATAGAATTTGATAGAAAGGTCCATATCTATCGAAGGCCATTAAATATGGAAATCAGACCAATATTCAATCTAAAATCTAATCCTAATTCTTTGGTCATTATTATTTTTTATATAAAATCTTATATTTTCAGTCCTGAAGTTTTCTTTATTAATACTTTAAAATGAGTATACGGTGTTTATTAATTAATTTCTTTTTATTTGAATAATTAGTATTGGCCATCACATTACCGTTGGCCATCAAAACAATATTTCAGTATTTCAAACACTGAACTTCAGTGTTTTAATTACTGATGGCACGAATTAGTATTTGAAACTAATAAACTAAATATAAAACAGTATTAGTAAAATATTGAAATATTGGTTAAAAGAATTTTTCTAGTGAAATAATGGTTTGCACTTTGCACTCTCAAATCTTTAACTTTCACACATCCTTTTCAAGTAAAGGTCATAATGACCCCTTATTTTCGAAAGTTGAATTTGTCACATTACTGTTGTAGTAATTTCAGATCATGTTGACTTAAAAATTGAATTTTTAAGGGAGAAAGTGAAAATATTTTTAAGAGTGAAAGTCGAAGAGGAAAAAGAAATTTGTCACTTCTTTTTGCGTTTTTTACCTCTAACTTTAAGAGAAATTATGAGCCTCCTTTTCTTTTTCACTTAAAAGACCTAAACTACTGCGAGGTTGTTCTCTGTCAACCCTTTATTAGAGGTTTTTTTTTTTTTTTTTTTTTTTGCAGTAACTAGAAAGAAATGGTAGATGTTAAAGGTGTTTTAATAAATATTAGATTGAAGTTGCAAAAAAGGAATATTTGCGGTTGAATTTAGAAAAAAAATTAAGTTCGTGAAAATTGGCATGTTGTTGTATTTGGCATAACTTCAGCTGAAAAATAAAATAAATAATTTATAAGTGAAAATTATTATTTCGTTTAAATACTCCTCAAAATTAGCATTTCAATATTTGAAATATTGAAGTTCGATTGTACAAATACTGACGACACACTAGACTTATGAATACCGAAGTTTAAAATTTAAATACTACTAATAAATATTATTTATAGCCAAAACGCCCATAATAATGTCCAACATTTGTTTTTAGTCACTAAGTTTGCAGGTAATAAATGTAAAATTTTCACGGGCCGTCCTATTCGGTAACTCTAACATGTACCCATTTTTAAAAAAAAGTTTAACTGATATCTAATTTTTTGGTAACTTCATATACATATTTTTTTGTTGTTGTTTCTTCTTTTTTGTATTCATGTCACATGTATCCAAGAGCTTTGCTATTGCTTTCTTCTCTTATGTATTCATGTCCTGTGTATCGAGGAGCCTATTGGTTTCTTCTTCTTCTTAGTTGCAAAACACTATTGTAGGTTGTGCTTAGAGTTTCTTCTTTTCTTCTTCTTCTTCTTCTTCTTCTTCTTCTTCTTAGTTGCAAAATGAGTTTGTTAGATTTGTTATTATTATGATAATTTGATGATTGAGGTTTGTTCTTTATAATATTTGAAAGTTATGTTTCAAATTTGAGTTCATTTAGAGTAGATTCAGGCGTTGAATCATGTGTTGGATTGTTGAAATTCGAAGAACAAGTTTATGTTTCAGAACCTAAGATTTGAAATATGAAGTTGCTTTTGAGGAGATTGAATTCTCGAAGCTGCATTTGAAAGATAGAAGAACTTAAAATTTGATTTTTGAAGTTGCATTGAAGAGATTAAACTGCTTCAAATTTCGATGGGTAAAATTTATAAATTTTTGTGCAATGCAGGTATTACTTCAACGACGTCCCAAAAGTAGGCATATGTGCAAATACCCCTTACTATCGTGTATCGATGGAGAACAATGATAAAAATTTACCCGCATTGTATTTAATTTAAGGGATCTTTGCACAAATACAACAACAACATACCAAGTATTATCTCATATCGTGGGGTGTGGGGAGGATAGTATGTATGTAGACCTTACCCGAATTGATGATAGAGGATCTTTATCCCGTCAATCAATCATATTCGTTATTACTTTTCTTAGCCGTTGTACATATATAGATATACACTGATTATACATAGTTATATATATATAGTATATAGATTATTCATATATTATACATCCATCGGTTATTTTAAGTTTAAACGATTAAGTTGATGGCTATTTAAGTTAATCCTTCTTAATTTTTAAACCAATGAATGCATACACATATGTATCACTTAATGATTAAGTGATATGTACTTTCACTACCGAGGGTTTATCGAAAATAACATTTCTACCTTACACAAGGTAGAGGTAAAGTATGCGTATACTCTACTCACTAGACCCCACATGTGAAATCACGTTGTATATGTTGTTGTTGTTGTTGTTGTTGTTGTACTTTCACTTTAATTTTTAACTATTAAAGTTAAATTGCTTAATTTGATGTAAACATATGATGCAGATAAATTTTATCGAGAACAACCCTGTAATACTTCATAGAGAAAAGCCCTTTAAGTCAGGGGCGGATTTAGGCTATATTTATGGTCCATGCGAACTCATAATCTTTCCATCAAACTAGATATTTTATGTAGATATTTCGTAAAATTAATCTAATATTATATGTTGACCCAATAATATAAAAAGGTTGAGCTATTCACTTGGTTGCATGCTGAATTATTTATCCCAAGGAACAAGTATCAATTTTCACTTAGTACTTTTTTTCTTTATTTTTCTAATAGTGCACCCATATTCTAGAAATTTCAGATCCGTCTCCACTTTAAGTAATTAATAGAAAAGGTCCCAATATAATTTGTCGATAGTAAGAGGTCAAAACTGAAACAATTGGCAAAGAAAGTGGTGAAGTTACTTCACTTTCACTCCCTCAAAGATTCAAATGAAGTCAACAAGATCTAAAAACGTCAATAACAATATTATTGTGACAGATTTCAAATTTTTGAAAAATGCAGGGGGCATAGGCGCGGACTTCTCGAAACGATGTTGACCCAAAAGGAAAAATTAAAACAAAGTCTGTCTCGCTAGGCTGGAGTATTGAATAAACAAAAGCATAGCTTTATAGTTTAAGTACAAGTCGAATTCCTTTCTTCAGTGAAGGTTTGTTAGCTATTGGAATTTGTATTGGAAGAGAATAAAATAGTGTATTACTTTAATCTGACCAGTGGTACCACATTATCTTCTAGTCTAGGGTTTTGACCATATTGTCACATGTTTTCCCCTAATTCTCTATTGTTTTTTCTCCCTCTCTTTTGCCTTTCTTAGGGAAAGTGTCGTGGATGAAAATTTACATGTAATAGGTATTTACATCAAATTGTATTAATCTATAGTTAAGTTGTCTCCGCAAGATATATATGTCATAAGTTCGAGCTGTGGAAGCAACGACTAATACTTATATTAAGTTAGACCGCCTACCTTATATCCCCTTGGGTGTACGGCCTTCCTCAGATCCCGCATGAATACGGGATACTTTATACACCAGACTGACTTTTATTTATTTATGATTATAAGTAATAAAATAAGGTAAGAATATATATTAATTAATTATGATTCAGTGATGATCATATTTATAAAAATACATATCATATATTATTAGATTAATAAAAATATTCGATGTGAATAAGATCGATACGCGAATAATCAAATCATAGAGATAGCGGATCTTAAGAGGCGGAAGAAAAGGAACCTCGGCGATCCAGAGATCGTGGAGTCCGCGCTCGTGCCAAAAGTGAATAAGCTTTCCTTTTTTTCCGGTCGAGCATGACCCACCCTTTAGCACTTCCCTTCCCGAAGTGGAAGTAGAAGAAAGGAAAGCACACTCGATCAATTATCATACCGTGTCGTAAGATAAAATGTCACCCGCAGAAGCTTAAAATCAATATCTCGGGGAAAGGCAATTTTACCAGGTGATTGTTTTTGGAACTGCATGTTCTTAAGGGTGGCTGCTAAAAGATTTATAATTCTATCTCTTGCATTAAACTAATGTTAAGGATAGGTAGTCTGACATATTTTTTTAGATAAAAAACTGATGTTCTCATTCTTCATGAAATTTATTTTCTTTTTAATGTGAGGGTCACATTAAATTCTAACACTTGGCATCTGATCTTAGCTCGATATTGCTTATTTGCTTCCAACTCATCAATTTTTTCTTTGACGATATCGTCTATTTATTTGAATTTATCCTGTCAGTCGTATTAATTGCTTCGGACACAAAGTAAAGAGCAGCCCCACGACTAACATTTTTTGTTTAAACTAGATAGAAGCGATCCATAATTTAAAGTTTATGATTTTTGAATTTATAATTGAATCCATAGCTCGTTAGTTACTAGATTCGTAATTAAGTATTTATATATATTTAATAGATTTTTTAGTATAAATATAAAGTCTAAGCAAAAATTTACTGGGTTCGTCTGAACCCGTAGATAACACCCTTCTGCCCCTAAACTAGACTAGCTGATTATTTTTGGAACCTATAGTAATGGTAAGATTGTCTTCGTATAACCTACAAGTCACGAGTTCGAGTCATAGAATTAATAATTGATACTTATATTATAGTTGACTGCCTACATCACTCTCTTTGGAGTACTGCCCTTTTCCGAATACTGCGTGAACCCGAAATATTTCGTGCACCAAACTTAACAGACTAACAGATTTTTATTCTCGAAGTAGGAATGAAATATTGACTTCCATACAATTACGTCTAACTAGTTGCCAATAGATCGAAGAATTGTTGCATTCAACTGTCATTTCTATTATCATCAAACAAAAGATTACCATTTTCCTATTTTCATTTATAGCCATGGTGTGTTGTTTAGGTGTGGGTATTTGGATCCAATTCCAACCTAAGTTAAGACTAAGTGAATTCCATACATTGTTTAAATTCATTAAATTAAACCGTCAGAATCTTAGGTTTTATAAAGTTTGATTTATTTATTTTATTTATATTCATGTCGTTTCAATTTCTACGTTTTTAAGAGTTCAAATCATTATTTAAACATCATAGGGTCTTTTTATATTATTAGATTTAGATTGGATCAATGGGATAATAACGAGGGGTTTAGATAAATGGCATTAGATAATTTGACTCATAGGTTGAATGTGGCCATGTGGGGTTGCACTTGCGTCGTTCTTTTTTCTTTAAATATTTTGACCTTAAAATTCATGTAATGACTCAACCGGTCATTTTAACTTTTAGAACCCCATTCGCTAAAATAAAACTTTATGTATTTACTTTTAATGATTTATGATTTGCGGGGATGGTTGGTTCGGGTTGGAAGTTTTTGGGTTGAAACCGGAACAATTGGTTCCTTAAGTTGGCCTTAAAGTGCTAAGTTTGATTTCGGTCAACATTTTAAGAAAACGACCCCGTAATAGAATTTTGACGATTCCAACAGCTCCGTATGGTGATTTTGGACTTAGGAGCGTGTTCAAAATTTTATTTGGAAGTCCGTAGTTAAATTAGGCTTGAAAAGACTAAAATAGGAATTTAAGTTTGGAAGTTTGACCGGGGAGTTTACTTTTTGATATCGGAGTCGGAATCCAGTTTTGAAAATTTTTATAGCTCCGTTATGTCATTTATGACTCGTGTGCAAAATTTGAGGTCAATCGGACTTGATTTGATAGGTTTCGGTACCGAATGAAGACGTTAGAAATTTTAAGTTTCATTAAGCTTGAATTGGGGGATGATTTGTGGTTTTAGCATTGTTTGGTGTGATTTGAGGGTTCGACTAAGTTCGTATGATGTTTTGGGACTTGTTGGTATAATCGGTCGAGGTCCCGAGGGGCTCGGGTGAGTTTCGGACGACTAACGGATCACCTTTGGCCTTTGGAACACTACTTATAACTGCTGGTATTTTCTTCTGGTATCTTTATACGCGATTGCGTAAGTTGGTCTGCGATCGCGTAGAGTAATTTAGGCAGAGGTGGATTTGTTCTACGTGATCGCGTGAATGGGGTTGCGATCGCGTAAGGTTAATTTGGGCAGCTGGAAATTTGTTCACTGCGATCGCGTGGACACGTCCGCGATCACGTAGGATTGGCCAGTGTGTGTATCACGATCGCGTGTCATTGCTTGCGATCGTGTAGGAAAAATTTGAGATAAAGCTGGGCCCCGCATTTGTGCTACGCAATCGCGTGAAGAGGGATGTGATCGCGTAGAGTCAGAACCTGGTACATCGCGATCGCGTGGGACTTGATGCGATCGCGTAGGGTTAATATTTGGGCAGAAAAATTTATGCTACGCGATCGCGTGAAGGAGTTCGTCATCACGTAGAAGAAATCACTGGGCAGAGAGTTTAAGTTATGAAAATGGGACTTCGTCCTATTTTTTATTTTTAAAGATTTGGAGCTCGAATTTAGGTAATTTTTCAGAGAAAATAACGGGATAAGTGTTCTTAACATAATATTGATTAAATTACCCGAATCCATCACTATTTTTATCATTTAATTGGTGAATTGAGTTGGAAAAGTTTGAAAACCCTCTTGGATAGATTTGAGGATTTGAGGGCCGAATTATTATCGGAATTTAGTAATTTTGGTATGGGTAGACTCGTGATTGAGCGAGTGTTCATATTTCATAACTTTCATCGGATTCCGAGACGTGGGTCCCACAGGCGAATTTTTAATTAATTTCAAAATTTTTATTGAAAATGTAGTATTTTCTTATAGAATTGATTCCTATAATTTTTAGTTATTGTATCGAATTATTTTTGGCTAGATTCGAGCCAGACAGAGTTGGATAATCGTGGAAAAGGCCCTCTAGTAGATTAAATTGGAGCAAGACGGGGTAAGTCTCTTATCTAATCTTGTGAGGGAGAAATTATCTCATAGGTGATTAAAATTAAATAATTATTGCTAATTGTGGGGGGCTACGTACGCACGAGGTGACGAGAGTTCGTGCGTAGCTACTATTAATGCTAAAGTCCGGATAGTTTAGGACTCAAAGCACGAATTAATTGTGTAAATTATATTCCTTGTTTAATTAATATTACTTGATTATATATATATATATATATATATATATATATATATATATATATATATATATATATATATATATATATATAGTGAGAATTGTTAGATAAAAATATTAAAGGATGTAAATCTCATATACTTGATTTTCTGTTTAAATTAATTAATTGTTAAGAGAAATTGTTCTTCCTCCTGAATTTATCTTATAACAAATATACTCTCCTTCCGGAGGTACATAAGAAAATGTCCTCCTTTCTTGTGGAGTGGGCCGAACGCCTCGGCATGATAGATGCATCTATGGATCGCGCCGCACGTCCCTCGGCAGTGTACACAACACTCTGGATCGGGCCATACATCCTCGGCAGAAATCGTGCTTAATAATAATAATTACACGATACTTTAATAATTTATTTCAGCTTGCGAAACTAATTGATTAATTAAAAAATCCTTGGAATTTAATGAATTATTATTCTTGCTTGTTAAAGAATTAATTGTTATTCCTATAAATGATATTTAATTGATAAATTAAAAATTATTTGAATTGAAGAAATTTAATTAATATATTGAGAATTGTTGCATTTGAAGGAATTTGATTATTTCCGCGGATTAAATAAATTATTTTAAATTCTGTAAATCATGCTGATTTAAATATCCTAGTTGTATTTCAATTATTATTATTATTGACTCATAGTGAGTGTCAAAGTCGGTCATCTCGTCTCTACCACTTCGAGATTAGGCTTGATACTTACTGGGTACACGTTGTTTACGTACTCATACTACACTTGTTGCACTTTTTGTGCAGGAACTGAGGCAAGTACTAGTGGGGGACCTATCGTCTTACACCCACGTTATCCAGGGGCATAGTGGTGAGCTGTTTCTCTGACCCGTTCTGCAGCTACTAGTGTCTCTTTTTGTATTTTTTATTATGTCTATTTTTATTTCAGACAATATTTGAGCTTTTGTATAATTTACTAGATGCTCATATACTTGTGACACCAGGTCTTGGCACACACATTGGTAGAATTTGGGTTTTATTATTTCTCTTGGTTTTAAATTTTATCAATGAATGCTTAATTTATTAAGTTGGCTTGCCTAGCCGTAATGTTGGGCGCCATCACGACCTATATGTGAAATTGGATCGTGACAATTCAAGTCATTATAAAATATAGGGGATGTTGAGAAAAAAACAAGCCATAGGGATCGTGGGTAAAAATCTTTATCGAGTGTTCGCGATAAACTATATCAATTTACTATGATTAAGTAATTAAATAGAGTAAAAATACATATTTCTCATGGTTAAGTGAGCCAAGTATATATATTAACATGTATTTATTCATTTGATATACATATTTGGCACGAGTTAAATTTTTACCATACGGTGAATTGAGGGAAATTATGTACGTGGTAGAAGGAACGGACTAAAGAAACATGGGCATGGACGGTTATATATTGACAAAATAATTCCCTTATAGAGGAATTAGAATTAATCATATATTTTTTGGGTTATATATAGAGCCCATTTGGATAGACTTTTCAACGAAGTTCGGGTTATCTCTCTTATCTTGTTTTATTTTTATACTCTGTGATTTATGTGATTTTAGACTCATATTTTGATGGAAATTACTGCAATGATTTATTTCGATAAATTGAAAATATACTGGGGCAGAAGCAAGATTTGTGACAAGGGGATTTTTAAAATGCTAAAATGTCATTGTCGTGAACTGATTATTATTATTATTATTTTGACATTCTTAAATGCCATTTTATCAACTCCATTGGAAGCTTTCAACTGGTTTAATGAAATTGTACAATCAACACATACACACACATTTAATTTTGTCTATGCACAGATTAATTTTCTGCTAAAAGGGATTAATCAATATATCGCCCTTGGACCAATATGAATACAATGATTCCTCCACCGAAAACAAACATTGAATGCTCAAGGAAGTGGCGGAAAAAAACGAGACTAATGGGAAGATAGGTTAGTTAGCTTTGCGTTTTTTCTGATTTCTTAATCTATTTTTATTATTATATTTCCTGTTAAACAACAGATAATACAATATATTTCGTTGATTTCTTCTTAGGATATTCAATAGTTCATGTAGCTGTTGCATGCTGAAGTGCAATACTTCATAAGTTGGTTAGCAAAATAAATTATTGGCCCGACCCAAGTCTGAATCGTTAAGTAGTGCAGCCCAAACTCAATCTATACCCGGTTTTGGGGTTACGATTGAACCTATACCTATTTTGCAAAAAATATTTGCAAGCATACCCATTTTACGATCAACTTCAGACTTATCGGGTCTGAAGTTAAAAAACATTAGTGTAAAGCGAAAAAATTGCACTTCAAATGCACTTAAGGCCAAATAGGTCTGAAGTGCAACCAATGGTTTCATGCACTTAAGGCTAATAAGTCTGAAGTAAAAAATTGCACTTTAGATGCACTTAAGGCCAATAAGTATGAAGTAAAAAATTATACTTTAGATGCACTTAAGGGCAAAAAGTCTAAAGTGCAACAAACATTTTCATTCACTTAAGGCCAATATGTCTGAAGTAAAAAATTGCACTTCAGATGCAGTTAAGGCCAATAAGTATGAAGTAAAAAATTACACTTCAGATGCACTTAAGGCCAAAAAGTCTAAAATGCAACAAACATTTTCATTCACTTAAGGTCAATGAGTCTGAAGTGAAAATTTGCATTTCAGATGCACTTAAAGCCAAATGGGTCTGAAGTGTAACCAATGGTTTCATGCACTTAAGGCCAATAAGTTTGGAAGTGAAAAATTGCACTTCAAATGCACTTAAGCCCAAAAGGTTTGAAGTGCAACAAACGTTTTGCTACACTTAAGGCCAATAAGTCTGAAGTGAAAAATTGCACTTCAGATGCACTTAAGGCCAAAAGGTCTGAAGTGCAACAAACGTTTTGCTACACTTAAGACCAATAAGTCGGAAGTGAAAAATTGTACTTCAGATGCACTTAAGGCCAAAAGGTCTGAAGTGCAGCTAACATTTTATGCGCTTTAGGCCAAACAGGCCCGAAGTGCAAATTGCCCAACAACAGAAATTTATTTTTTGAATTATAACAATCCAATATACGATTTAATATCTAAATCTACTCCAAATGAGCTCAAATTAGAAACATAACCTCCAAATATCATCAGGAACAAATCCCAATCATCAATTTGTCAAAACAACAATAAATCTAATGAATTCATTGTGCAATTAAGAAAAAGAAGAAGAAGAAACACTAAGCAATAGTAAAAAATAAAGCTACATAATAGCTCACAATTATAAAATATCATAAACTACATTAAAATATGTTCACAACCACCATATAAAATCATTGTCAACCGAATAATAATAATAATAATAATAATAATAATAATAATAATAATAATAATAATAATAAGAAAACGAAGGCAGGAGAAAGGAGAAAGAGGCCCGAAATTTTTTAAAAAGTGGGTACAAGTTAAAACCTTTTTAAAAAATTAGTATAGGCTAAATGGGGGCGACCAAATAGGGCGCCCGTGCAATTTTTACCTAAATAATCTAGAGAAATTTTCATAAACCACTATAATTTAGAGTATAGTAACTATAATTTGCCTAATTGCCATTCGTAGCTACTATTCAATTGTTACTAATTTGTATCATTTGTATTCAAACGTGCAACGAATACAACATGTGTCAAGTGTATTCGTTCGCGCAACGAATAAAACATGTATCAACTGTATTCATTCGCGCAATTGTATTCATTCGTGCAATAAATACAATATGTATCAACTATAACCAATGCGAAATATAAGGGTGTATACAATGGATACAACTTGTATCTACTGTATACACGGGTGTATACAAAGTATACAACATGTATCGATTGTATTTGTTCGCGCAACGAATACAATTAAAGTGAAATACAGAAATACAGAAAAATAAAATATTCTTATTGAGAGTCAAACTCAAGACCTTTACTAATTAAACAAACGCTCTAACCAACTAAGTTACGAGAGCTTGTTACTCTCTTGTTTCAGTTCAAAATAATTAATCTCTTATTTTATGAATTTACTATAAAATTCAAATATAGCTATGAATGGTAAATTTGCTAAAAGTAAAGCAACGAATAGTAAATACAATATAAATGTTTGGCGTGTCCCGTAATTTTTCTAATAATCTATCAAAGCCTATTATGCACACTTGTAATTTTTGTAAATGTAAAAAGGTTCTCTCTTTCAGCCAATCCACAGTCATATCGTATTGTATTGTATTGTATCGTTTCGATGTATACAATATTTGGATAGATTGTATTGTTTGCCATCATTTGATAATATCATGCACCAATAATATGAATAATAAACTTGTAACTTTACAAAGAAAAAGTAAGGTATGAGGTAAATTTATTGTATAAAAAGGTAGGATAAAGAATAAAATACGATTATTTAATAATAAGGAAAGGCAAGATGGGAGGAAAAAGTAAAGTAATGACACGACCACATCAAATCGGTTGTTACATAAAACGGCACTTTTCATCGTTACGTAACAACGAATTTAATAATATGATACAATAAAATATAAATAACAATTAAAATAAATATTTGTATTTAAAGTAATAAATACAATGCATACAATAGGTAACAACCATATCCAAACAAGCTGTAAGATGTATGTCAAATTTCAATTATTATGATATTCACTAATCCACTTAGTTTCACCACATTTCACATTAGCCACATGATTCTTTTGCTAATCATCTTTCCACTCTCCGCATCGTCGTCTGTATAGCGTAAAATATGTTATATTAAATGATCGCATAAGGAAGTAACACGTGGAGCCGAAGATAGAGGATAGCTAAAACCGAAGGCAATTATTTCGTCTATTACCGGAAAGAATGACACTCAAAAAGATAAAATAAATGCCTGCCACCCGGTATAAATTTAAAGAAGAATATTTCACAACATTTAGTACACTGTCTGTTACAAAGAATATGATATTCATGCCCGCCGTTACACATTCTTCAATGGCCCTCATAATTGACATTAAAGAAGGGATTGATCCTAGGACCTTGTTCCCTAGATGTAGCTATAAATAGTGAGCTCTATTATTATTATTGTAAAGGACACGAATTTTCTGACAAAATTACGCTACACTCTATTCAAAGCTTAATATAATTTTATCTTCTTGCTTTTTGATTTCATTGCTGTTGTGCCTGAAAGCCCTGCTCCCGGAACTATTGTTTCTGCTATTTCGTCTCCATCTCAAGAGTAAGTATTGCATATTTACCTCATTCTTCTATTATTTCAGGATCAAATTAATTCACTTGTCTAAAAAAATTACGTATAAATTTAATTGTACCGTTTTACGGGTAAACAGTTTTGCGCCCACCGTGGGGACTGAACTAAGGTATGATTGCGAACATTATTGAGGTCAGTCTTTTTGGATTACAGGTGACATGCGAATGCCAAAGTCTAAAAGATATGAGCAGTTTCCACTCTGCTCGTACTGAATACAGGTAATTCCCCGCCACCTACCAAACATTTTAATAGAGGGACAGCCAGCGGTGAGGCCACTTCTGTGTAATACTAATCGATAGGACCTCATTGGTAAGGAAAATCCTGTAATTAAGTTGGTCCTTGCCTATTTTACTAGTGTGTTTTGATTATTTGTTTTAGCAAAATATCACAGAAAATGGCAGATAATGGTGTTAACAACACACACAATCTTGAGGCCCAAGGAAACTAGCCTCAGTACGAGGATTCAATCAGTGATACCCGCAATGAGGGAAACGATGCCATGCCGGTCCACAGCAGGCAGTACTCGTGACATGTTCGAGAGGCGACTCCTGATGATGCTGAAGATGAGTATGTTGTTGAAGCGGTGAGGGTCCTGTATAAGAAACAAGAGGTCATTCTAGGCCATCTCACACAACATGATAATGTTATGACAGAACTAAAACAGGCGTTATCGAATGCTTCCAATAACGCGAATGGACGAGGTCCAGTTCCTCCCGGTGCTCCCGCAAATCAAACAACGCAGAGGGTCGACAACAACATCCCAAGGGGCAAGGTCAGCTTTGATGAGGCCAAGGGGAGCAGATCTGATCATAACAATGAGAGCTATCCCTTCAAAATCAAACTCATACGGTTTATAAGGGAATTGAATGCCCGCATGGACCAAAACTCGGGTACACCATCGGTGCTGAAAGGGCCAGACTCAAAGAAGTATACTCAATTGCCGTACAAACCAAGCGTGACACCAGAATTGATCCCGAAGCGATTTAAAATGCCTGACGTGCCAAAATATGATGGGACTTCGGACCCTCAAGAGCATACTACCACCTATACAGTGGCGGTGAAGGGAACGATTTAGCTCCCCACGAGATCGAATCAGTTTTGCTGAAAAAATTCGGAGAGGCTCTCACGAGGGGAGACTTGATATGGTATTCACTATTACCCGAGCAGTCCATAGATTCCTTTGAGATGCTCATGGATTCTTTCATTAAGGCTCATATCGGGACCAGAAAGGTGCATGCCCTGAAGGCCGCATATTCAGAATTGCACAAGGAGAGTCTGAGCTGCTGCAGGAATTCGTAACCCAGTCCCAGAAGGAAAGGATGTTGCTCCCGGTTGTTCCGGATGAATGGGCGGCTGAATTATTCAACAAGGGTTTGAATTTGAGAAGTTCCGATGCTTCCTAGAAGTTGAAGAAAAGCTTGCTCGAATTCCAAGCGATGACTTGAGCGAATGTTCACAACCGGTATGAGTCAAAGATAAGGATTGAGGATGATGAGCTTAGCTTCTCGGCGTCAGCTAAAGGTCGGGAGAAGAATAAAGAGAAATCAAAAGACAATTTTGACACATATAGATGATCTTCTAGGGGCCAGCTTTTGCCCTATGAACGGGCCAAAGGACGCGGCAGAGGTTTTCGGTCGGCAGATAGGTTCGATACCGATAGAAGAAATGATCGTGGTCGAAACAACAGATCACTACAAGACAATGAAGCATCAGGTTCTCGAGATCCTTCCTACCCCAGACTTTCAAAATACAACTTTAATGTTAGTATAACAGAGTTGGTGTCGGCTATGAGGAATATTAAAGAAGAACGGTTCCCGAAGCCGATGAGGTCCGATCCCAGCCAGAGGTATCCTAATTTATGGTGCGAATACCACGAGACGAACGACCACCGGACTGGGACTGCCAACATATACGTGAAGAGGTGGCGTGTAACAACCCGGCAGGTCATTTTGAGTATTACAACCCCGTTTTCCCCAATTACTGCTCAAATTATGCTTTACAGTTGTTATGTGACTTGCCAGAGTGATTGGTTCGAGTCCGGTGAGGTTTTGGAATAAATTGGAACACTTAGTTCCAAGATTTAAAACATAAATTGAAAAGGTTGACCGGATATTGACTTATGTGTAAACGACCCCAGAATAGAGTTTTGATGATTTCAGTAGCTCAGTATGGTTATTTTGGACTTAGGAGTATGTCCGAAAAATTATATGGAAATCCGTAGTTAAATTAGGCTTGAAATGGCTAAAATAGAAATTTAAGTTTGGACGTTTGACCGGGGAGTTGAATTTTTGATATCGGGTTTAAAATCCGATTTTGGAAATTAGAATAGGTATGTTGTATCATTTATTACTTGTGTGCAAATTTTGAAGTCAATCGGACTTGATTTGATAGGTTTCGGCATCAAATGTAGAAGTTGAAATTTCTTAATTACATTAAGCCTAAATTGGGGTATGATTCGTGGTTTTAGTATTGTTTTGATGTGATTTGAGGATTCGACTAAGTTCGTATGATGTTTTAGGACTTGTTGGTGTATTTAGTTGAGGTTTCGGGGGTATCGAGTGTGTTTTTATTGGTTAATAGACTAAATTTTGGACTTGGAAGAAATCTGAAAATTTCTGTCTTCTGATGCAATCGCACCTGCTCGCAGGTGCGAGCTCTTAGAAGCGAGCTTGGCATCAAAGAATCGGGTAATCCGCAGAAGCGGACATAATCTCGCAGAAGCAAGTCCGCAGAAGCGACACCAAGGTTGCATACGAGGAGGCAAAGGAGGCTGGGTAAAACCGCAGAAACGAGTCCGCAGACGCGGTTGGTTTCTCACACCTGCTAGACCGCAGAAGCGGCTAAGTGAGTCGCAAGTGCGGAACCCCTGGATAGTATACATTTCGAAAAGGTTCCGAGTTTTGCCATTTTTGGACCTTCAAGCACGATTTTTGAGGCGATTCTCAAAGAGAATTTACGGAAAACTTGAGGTAAGTGACTTGTGATCATTTATACTCCATAATATTGAATTATCATCGAATAATCCGACTAGATTACGTGTTTTAGAGGTGTAAATCGAGAATTTGGACCAAGGGATTTGGAAATAAGATTTGATGATTTGGAGGTTGAGTTGATGTCGGAATTTAGTAAAATTTGTATGGTTAGACTCGTGGTTGAACGGGCGTTCATATTTTATAACTTTTATCGGGTTCTGATATGTGGGTCCCATATGCGATTTTTGAGTTAAATTTTAAATTTTGTTGGAAAATTAGTATTTTCATATGGAATTAATTTCAATAATTTGTATTGACTGAATCGAATTATTTATGACTAGATACGAGGCTTTCGAAGACCAATTCGCGAGGCAAAGGCATAACGGGTTAAAGAATTACACGGTTTGAGATAACACTTCTAAACTTGATTATGAGGGTATGAATCCCCGAATTTGGTGTTATATCAATTGTTAAAAGGTGACGCACATGCTAGGTGACGAGTGTGTGGGCGTGCACCATAGAAATTGTGACTTAAGTAAATTCTGCGAAGTTGTAAATTTAAAGAATCATGTTATTATCCGAATATTCTCTACGTGTTAGGAAATTGAGCTGAGACTCTTATTAAAGATCATGTTTGGGCTACGTGCCGATATTTTTGGGACCCTAGGATTGAGTTGCTGTTGAATTTAATTGTTTTAAAAATATATATTTCATACTTAGTCATGTTCATCCATTGTGAGGATATTTATGGGATCGGGGTTGCCCTCTACAGCAGGCCATATAGGCTTATATCACGGTTGGTCTGAAGGAGCCCCTTCGGAGTCTGCACCCCCCACAGTGAGCGTAGATGATTTATATATACGGGATGAATTTCCGAGGGCATGGACTTGCCTTACTTATTTATATTGTGATGCATTTTCCCCGGATATGGATCTTATCCGTAACATTTACATTTGGGGATAAATTAGCCACAGGGCTGGATTGGCCTTATACGGTACTAAATGATTGACTGTCAGTCGATGTGTATATATATACGGGATGGAATATCCCTGGGCGGAATTGGCCATAAATAGTACATATATATATATATCTATGTGTGTGTGTGTGATTTAAACAGTACCGAGTGACCGAGCGATTAGTGATCAGGAGTACACGAGGTTTTCCACTGAGATGCTATATCCCTCATATCATGCAGTATTGATCTATCTTACTTGTACTGAGTTTAACTGTTGAACTTGAAAGCATGCCTATATTTCTGTACCATTATTTATATACTAGACTGTACCTGCGGAGCTCGTCACTACTTTCAGCCCAAAGGTTAGTCTTGTTACTTATTGAGTTGGTTGTACTCATACTATACTCTGCACCTCGTATGCAGATCCAGGTGCTTCCGGACACGGCGACTGTTAGATCTTAGAGTGTTATCGGTGGAGACTTTCAAGGTAGCTGCTTGGTGTGCACTGACTTTGACTCTCTTTCTTTCAGTTATTGTATTCATTTTGGGAGATGCTCATGTATTCATATCAGTCAGACTTTGTATTCATTTAGATGCTCATGTACTCAGTGACACCGGATTTTGAGAGTGTTTTGTATCTATAATTGTGAGGCTTTCTATTGAATTCAAGTATTATGTTTTTCAAACTTAAAAGATATTGTGTTTTATTGAGGTTGTCGGCTTGCCTAGTATTAAGATAGGCGCCATCATGACAAGTAATATTTTGGGTCGTGACATGGCAACACTATTGAAAAATGGCTATCTCAGGGAATTTTTAAGGGACTGGACCAAAAATAATTATGGTCGGAACCGTGATAACACGGAGTCCTCAACAGCAGGAGAAGATCCCCCGCGCCAGAAGATCAACGTGATTTTCTGGGGGAACGAGATTAATGGGGTTACCTTCTCGGCAACAAAAAAGGCGAAGGTAACAGTAACCCACATCAAGAGGCTCCGAGAAGTCGCTGAAGACAACATCACTTTCACAGAGGAAGACGCAAACAGATTGTTGCTACCGCACAACGACGCATTGGTAATTTCTTTATATGTATTAGATTTTAAAATTAAACATGTTCTGGTGGATCCAGAGAGTTCGGCCAACATTATACAATAAGGGGTATTGGAAAAAGCCACACTTACCGGAAGCATCATTCCGGCCACAAAACTCTTCGCCGGGTTCAACCTCGCAAGCGTGACAACCCGATGAGAGATCCTGCTGCCCACAAATGTTGATGGGGTAATGATATGGGTTACAACATTACCCTGGGAAGATCGTGGTTGCACGAGATGAAAGCTATACCATCGACGTATCGTCAGCTGATGAAATTCCTAACTCCAAAGGGGATTAAACTAAAGGTGTCAAAGGGCCAGACCGGTCAACTTAAAATCTTAAATACAAATTTTTGAAGGACGCTCAAAACAACTCTTCATATGCCTCCTTAAACAGCCTGTGCCCTCCACTTTCGACGAAGATTTAAGACTCGACCACAGTTCTTGCACTTTACTTTATGAACTTCTTCATTTTTTTCTACCACCTCAAAGTGTTCCCAAACATATGAGCGCACTCTAGAAGCACGGGGCATGATTTAACTTGAATTGAGAATTTGAGTTTGAGAAATGAGAGATGAGTGAAGAAATGAAGGTGGGAGGGGATATTTAAAGTTTTTCAAATGGCTAAATTAGTTATTACTAAAAGTATTATTTTTTAAAACAATTGCCCAAAAAGGGCTATTCTTGCAAAATATTCGTTGGAAGCTGACCGCTATCAACAGTCAAATGAATTTAAAAAAAGATAAATTAGAAAATAGTCGTTGAACCGGTCCGGTTAACTGGCTCAACAGTGATTTTCCTTTACCGGCCCGAAACTAAGCCCTACCCGGCCCCCTACCATCGTTACAGGCCGGTTCGAGTTAATACCGATCTAGGCCGGTCCGGAACCGGGTCAACCCGGCCCGTTAAATACCCTTAGATTAAACAGATAAAAGGCAACCAACCGTCGGCAATGGAGATGAATGCGATTTCAGTCTCCAGTAGCAAAGGGAAGGAGCATGCGACATAGCAATTACAGAAACCGATGCCTTATCTTGAATCAAGTGAAGTCAACTAGGGGGAAGAGGCGTTGGAATCTTATCAGGTGCCAAGATATTTCTAGGTACCAGAAGAGACGGACGCAACAAAGTCCACGGCGGAAGAGCTCGAGCAAGTCGCATTGTTTGAAAAGTTCTTGGAGAGGAAATTCCACTTGGGAACAGGACTGCATCCCAAGCTCAAGTCTGGATTTATTGAATATCTTAAATTTAATGTCGATTGTTTTGTGTGGTCGCATGCGGATATGACAGGTATCCTGACGGAAGTGGTTGTACACAAGTTAAGCTTGGATCCTAGCATCCCTCCGGTAAGACAAAAGAAACGTAATATTATCGAGGCTAGAAATAAATTCGTCAAAGAAGAGGTAACTCGCCTAATTGATATCGGTTCGATCCGAGAGGTAAAGTATCGAGATTGGCTAGCTAACATATTAGTAGTCCTAAGAGGAACAATAAATTTTGCATGTGCGTAGACTATAAGGACTTGAATAAGGCGTGCCCAAAGGACTCGTTCCCACTGCCAAACATCGATCAAATAATTGATGCAACGACCAAACACGAGTTAATGAGTTTCTGGGTACAACCAAATTAAGATGAACCTGGAGGATCAGGAAAAAACTTTGTTCATAATGAATTTCGGCACATATTGCTATAATATGATGCCCTTCAGGCTAAAGAGCATCGGAGCCACTTATCAGCGGCTCGTAAAGATGATGTTTGAAAAACAGATAGGAAAAACCATGGAAGTTTATATAAACGATATGCTTGTTAAGTTTTTGAATGTAGGTGACCAACTTAAGCACTTGCAAGAAACGTTTGACATCTTAAGGAAGCATAACATGAAGCTTAACCCCGAGAAGTGCGCGTTCGAGTTTAGTTCCTTGCAAGTTCCTAGGATTTCTGGTGTCACAAAGGAGGATTGAGGTAAACCCCAATAAAATCAAAGCCACCGAAGACATCCCGGACCATCTATCAAGCGTGAAAGAAGTTCAAAGGTTCACAAGGAGATTGGCCGCTTTGAGCACGTTTATTTCCCGGTCATCAGAGAAATGTCACCGTTTCTTTGCGCTACTCAAAAAGAAGAACTACTTCGAATGGACCCCGGAATACCAACAAGCTTTGAGGGATTTGAAAAGGTACTTGTCAAGCCCTCCATTACTATCGAAGCCGGATGAAGGCAAAAAATTATTAATCTACCTAGCAGTCTCAGAAGTAGCGGTAAACGTTATTTTAGTGAGTGAGGATGATTGTACACAATCTCCCATCTATTACGTTAGAATTTTAATGGGAGCAGAAACTCGCTACCCGTATTTGGAGAAGCTGGCCTTAACTCTCGTAGTCGCCGCTTGAAAGCTAAGGCCTTACTTCCAATTTCATTCGATAGGTGTGGTGACCACCTTTTCCCTGCAGAATATCCTTCATAAGCCCGAACGTTTGGGTAGGCTGGCCAAATGGGCCATCGAAATGAGTAAATTTGACATAGAATATAAACCTAGGATTACAATTAAGTCACATGTTTTGGCCGACTTTGTGGCCGATTTTAGTCCGGGAATGCTGCCTTTGGCAACCAAAGAAGCAGTGATGGTGTCAGAATCGACATCAGTAGTTTGGACCCTATTTACAGACGGAGCTTCCAATGTAAAAGGGTCCGGGCTTGGCATAGTATTAACCACGCCTTCGGGAGCTTAAGACATGCCATAAGAACGGTCCCTTTGATTAACATTGAATCAGAGTATGAAGCTTAGATTGCAAGGCTCGAATTAGCCAAGGCACTAGATTCTGAGGTGATAGAAATCAAATGCGACTCCCAGCTGGTGGTAAATCAGGTTTATGGGATTTTTGAAGCCAAAGAAGAGCGCATGCAACAATATGTAGTGAAGGTTCAGGCTCTGTTTTCTCGATTCCGGGAGTGGTCAATTACGCACATCCCGAGGGAAGAGAACTCGAAAGCGGATGCATTATCTAACCTCGACTCATCAACGAAAATGAAGGGATCAGATTCCAGTATGATAGTACAACTCATGCACTCGGTTCTGGATGCAAATAACTATTATGAGGTAAATCCGACTAATTTGGTCTAGGACTGGAGGAATGAGATCATTGATTATCTCGAACACGGGAAGTTACGCGCCAAAGCAGCACGATATAGCTTCAAAGGAGGCCATCCAGGGAGTTCGGCCAACATTATACAATAAGGGGTATTGGAAAAAGCCACACTTACCGGAAGCATCATTTCGGCCACAAAACTCCTCGCCGGGTTCAACCTCGCAAGCGTGACAACCCGATGAGAGATCCTGCTGCCCACAAATGTTGATGGGGTGATGATATGGGTTACAACATTATCCTGGGAAGATCGTGGTTGCACGAGATGAAATCTATACCATCGACGTATCGTCAGCTGATGAAATTCCTAACTCCAAAGGGGATTAAACTAAAGGTGTCAAAGGGCCAGGCCGGTCAACTTAAAATCTTAAATACAAATTTTTGAAGGACGCTCAAAACAACTCTTCATATGCCTCCTTAAACAGCATGTGCCCTCCACTTTCGACGAAGATTTAAGACTCGACCACAGTTCTTGCACTTTACTTTATGAACTTCTTCATTTTTTCTACCACCTCAAAGTGTTCCCAAACATATGAGCGCACTCTAGAAGCACGGGGCATGATTTAACTTGAATTGAGAATTTGAGTTTGAGAAATGAGAGATGAGTGAAGAAATGAAGGTGGGAGGGGATATTTAAAGTTTTTCAAATGGCTAAATTAGTTATTACTAAAAGTATTATTTTTTAAAACAATTGCCCAAAAAGGGCTATTCTTGCAAAATATTCGTTGGAAGCTGACCGCTACCAACAGTCAAATGAATTTAAAAAAAGATAAATCAGAAAATAGTCATTGAACCGGTCCGGTTAACCGGCTCAACAGTGATTTTTCTTTACCGGCCCGAAACTAAGCCCTACCCGGCCCCCTACCATCGTTACAGGCCGGTTCGAGTTATTACTGGTCTAGGCCAGTCCGGAACCGGGTCAACCCGGCCCGTTAAATACCCTTAGATTAAACAGATAAAAGGCAACCAACCGACGGCAATGGAGATGAATGCGATTTCAGTCTCCAGTAGCAAAGGGAAGGAGCATGCGACATAGCAATTACAGAAACCGATGCCTGATCTTGAATCAAGTGAAGTCAACTAGGGGGAAGAGGCGTTGGAATCTTATCAGGTGCCAAGATATTTCTAGGTACCAGAAGAGACGGACGCAACAAAGTCCACGGCGGAAGAGCTCGAGCAAGTCGCATTGTTTGAAAAGTTCTTGGAGAGGAAATTCCACTTGGGAACAGGACTGCATCCCAAGCTCAAGTCTGGATTTATTGAATATCTTAAATTTAATGTCGATTGTTTTGTGTGGTCGCATGCGGATATGACAGGTATCCTGACGGAAGTGGTTGTACACAAGTTAAGCTTGGATCCTAGCATCCCTCCGGTAAGACAAAAGAAACGTAATATTACCGAGGCCAGAAATAAATTCGTCAAAGAAGAGGTAACTCGCCTAATTGATATCGGTTCGATCCGAGAGGTAAAGTATCGAGATTGGCTAGCTAACATAGTAGTAGTCCTAAGAGGAACAATAAATTTTGCATGTGCGTAGACTATAAGGACTTGAATAAGGCGTGCCCAAAGGACTCGTTCCCACTGCCAAACATCGATCAAATAATTGATGCAACGACCAGACACGAGTTAATGAGTTTCCTCGATACTTATTCCGGGTACAACCAAATTAAGATGAACCCGGAGGATCAGGAAAAAACTTTGTTCATAATGAATTTCGGCACAGATTACCTCTTCACCCTATCATCCGAGCACAAATGGTCAAGCAGAATCAACGAACAAAGTGATTATACAAAATCTCTAAAAGAGATTGGAAGTAGCTAAAGGTAAATGGCCCGAGGAACTACCTAGAGTATTATGGGCATACCGAACAACGGCCAAATCGAGCACAGGAGAGACTCCTTTCTCCCTTGTGTATGGAGCGGAAACCTTGATCTCGTCGAAAGTAGGGAAACCTACCTTGAGATATTTCTAGGCAAATGAAGAGGCAAACAATGAAGCAATGTTAGTTAATTTGGAGCTACTCTATGAGTGTAGGGACTTAGCGCATTTAAGGATGGCAGCTCAAAAGCAGAGAATAGAAAGATATTATAATCGAAGAGCCAACCTCCGTTATTTCAAAGTAAGAGACTTGGTTCTAAGGAAAGTAACTTAAAACACCTGGGAACTCAATGCAGGGAAGTTAGGCCCTGCATGGGAAGGCCCCTACCGAGTTTTGGCGGTCACCAGGAAAAGTTCATACGAATTGGAGAATCAAGATGGAGAGAAGTTGCCAAGCAACTGGAACATGGCACACCTCAAGAGATACTATTGCTTAAGAACATCACCTGTACTAAAAGTATGTGTTGCACTCTTTTTCCCTTCTACTAGTTTTTGTCCCAATTGGATTTTTCGGGCAAGGTTTTTAACGAGTCAGCAATATAAAGCACATTACGAAGAAGGTTTCAACAGTAGCAATAAGACCCTTTAATAGCAAGGCACACAAGCAAAGAACCTCTCAGAAGCGGTTAGATAATCTTTTACTCGGTAGCAAAGTTCCCACCGGGAAGTTAATTTTGCTACCGAACAAAGGTTACCTGACCGTTCACAAGTGCAAACCACTAGGGAATTGTTAGATAGTCTTTGTCTCGATAGCATAAATTCCTAAGGGGAAGTGAAGTTTGTTACCGAACTCAAGATTATCTAGCAATTCATTAGTAGAGTCCTCAAAGGTGCAGAACTTCCAGTGTTCTAATTTGTATTCTTCGCATTCGAACACTGGTGGGAACGATACGAAGATACGACAACAATGATTGTCACGTCGACCAAAATACGAAAATCAAAAACATAGTTGTATCATCGGTACCACGGACTGCCCGGCCAACCCCGTAGAAACAAGTTTTATAAGTTAGCCACAAGAAATGGCAATTTACTTTTAGCATAGTGAATGCTTATGTACTTTTTGAAAATGAAAGGAATAAACTAAAGTCCTTTTATTTCTATCTTGTTTCTTGTCTGAACGATGAATTGATTTTGTCATTTGAAAGTTAAACAAGTACTTCAAATGCTAGTGCTGTAATGAACAGAAGACATCCTCTTCAACAGCACCGTAAACATAATAGGGCCCTCTCTTATGAAAACCCTCACGATAAAGGGTTGATTTTAAAAGAACTTGTGCACGAATCCAAATGCTTTTAGGGAAAAATACACCAAACTGTATAATCAGACGCAAATAGTAAAACTTGCACAAAACACTTAAGCAAGAAAAAACGTAAAGATTAAAACTTGCATAAATATTTAAACAAAAGAACGCAGAAAGACTCATGCAACACTTGAGCAAAAGACGTTTCTATTCACAATAAATGTGCCAAAATGGCACAAGTACAAAAGTTGGGAACATAAATGAAAAGCTAAATTGCTGCATCTCCGGAACTCGGAGGAAGAGAAGCATCCGCGTCCCTAGGGGAAGTGGATACATCCGCCGCTGGCTCGATATCTTGACCCTCATCATTTTTCCCTCAACATCTTCGCCTTCTAGTTTCTCTTCAGTTCCCGAGGATTCGGATCGGAACTAGAAGAACCGGAAGCATCAGGCATGGCCGGGAGACCCCTTTTAGCAGCTGACTCCAGCTCACGGGCTTTAGCGATTTCGGCATCAAAGTTAATGACACCCGCTTTAGCCTCCTCCAAGGGTTTTCTCATCATACTGTACATAACATATGTTTTTTCAACAACGAGGGAAGTTGCTCGATGCTTGAGTTCTTCTTTAAGCTCGTCAACCTCGACACGAAGATTTTTTCGGGCGGATCTAATAGACTTGAGGCTAACGTCGAGTTCGCGGATAGTAGAGCTGAAAAGTCTATTATGCTCAATGGTCTTCTTATACTTTTCCTCCAATTGGGCATATTTCACCCCAGCAACAACAAGCTCTTCAATTTTGGAGTTCAACGCTGCCTCCAAATTATTTAATCTTTCAGTGGAGGCAGCCTCGCGATCGGATGCAGCAATAACAACACTATGGACTTTAGCCCATTTGGCCCTAGCCTCTTCAAATTGAACCCTTAGCGGGGCAATCTCTTAGCTAAGGGTCTCTACTTCTTGCTCGCTCTGCTGCAAACGAGCCTCCAACACAACATCCTCAGCAGTTTTGGCTGCTAGTTCTGAGAGGCGAATAACAATTTGGTCCTGCTCGGCCAAATATTGATCCCGCGTTGAGGTAAGTTCCTCCGTTTCCCGAATCAACCTTTGGAGGCCCTCAAAAGTAAGGAAATTGGACCGTAAAACAAGAAAGGCAAACTCAAAATACTACTAAATATAAGACATAGGAAATGGCAAAAGAAATGAAGAGTATACCGCTGCGGCGTTGTGCATAACATTGTTCAACAAGCACTCTCCCGAGAGAGCCTATATCTTTTCCCAATCTTTTTCTGAAGCCAAAGGCTTCAGATAGTTAGCAAGTTTCACCGGTCGGGTCAAAAAATTGCATCTGAGAGTAACGTTCCTCCTTCTTTGCGAATCTCCTATGGGGACAACGTAATTTTGCCCAAAATTCCCATAAACTAGGGATCGGGGAGAGAAAAATCCTCCTTTCGGACAGATGCGGCCGGTGGAGACGATTTAGCAGTTGTTGGTGGAAGAGTTGGTGAAGAAGGAGATGAAACTGATGGTGTTGAAGGGTGAGAAGCAACTGCAAAAAATGCAATGTTGGTTGTTTGTTGCTCGAAAATCGAAGACGACATGGACCCGATACTCAGCCCCACAATACCTGGCACAGTGACTGGGATCCGAAAACTGGAGTTGGCATTTTCCACCATCTCAAACTCCCCTAGAGCATCGAGGCATTGTCCTCGGTTGGTGTAATTAACTCAACAGATTGAGCAGTCTGTTAAGTTGAGGAAGGTCACCATCTTCTGTATTGAGAAGCCCCTACCTCGCTGGCTTCTGCATCATTGTCAATTATCATGGTATCTATGGTCGACCCGGGGATGACTCGGGGGCAACAATCTTCGCCCTCGTATTCTTTCCCTGTGCCACAGAGGAACACCTTCTTTTTTGTTGCTTGTTCTCCTGCCGGGGACTCTGAGAAGAAGCACTCGCACGAGAATGATCGACAAAACATCCTCCTCGGGGACGACAACCGAGCCCTAGGGTAGACCTGAATTCAGCAAAGAGAGAAAGGATTCATTAATTTCCTCACACAAAAAGCAGAGACGAGACGAGTCTAAATTACCATGATTTTTGGCCTTCCACCTGTGTTTGAGGGCCAGTTCTTTCCACGTTCGAGTTTCGGGCATAGTGACGTCCAAGATTTTTTGGATCCATTGGTCCAAGCCTTCAACCCTAGGTGGTACCCATCGAGTTGTTGAAACAGGAAAAAAAAGGAGGTTCAATAATGATATGAGATGATCTCTAATGAAAGAAATATTAAACAAGGGACTTTCGAGTGCGGTTCCATGATTCCGGAAAGGATGAAGTAGTTACCAAAATAATATCATTGGTGGAAATTAAAATGAACCGTGGCCACATTTGCTGAAATGATATCATCCACACTAGATAGTAGAGCATGGTGGCCACGTTTGCTGAAATTTACCATTCCCCCGCGGAATATCTTGGGGAATAGAGGTTCATCACATGAGCTAGGGATAAATCCTCTCTAATTTCTTGGCACAGGCGCCGAAGACAAGCAATCGTCCTCCACACAGAAGGACTCACTTGTACCAAACACACCTAGTAGCGGAGGCAGAACTCCACAATGATGGAGTCAAGCTCTCTACTCAGAGAAAATGCCCTAGAGTGAAGGGATACGTATAGGAGTATGTAAAACCCTTCTTGGGTAAGGTTACCCGCTTCGCCAAATCAGGAGCGATAATGTCTAAATCCTGGCAATGACAACCTTCCTTCACAGTAGGAATACTGGAAGGACGGATGGAAGAAAGGTATCTGCCAATGGCCCATGTACGAGGGTTAGCAGAAGGAAATTTCTCTTCAAAATCTTTAGTTGTGACTTATGACAAGACTTCTGGGGATGATGGTGCTCACTATAGGAGGAGCAGCTTCATTGGCTTTGCTTTTGTTCTTTGAGGGACTAGGGTTTTTAGAAGAAGAGGCCATTTTATGTTAGAGAAGAAGGAAAAGATTTTCTCTTATGAAGAAATTTAAAGAAAGGTTGAAGAATAGAGTACAAGTTGAATGAAGAGAGTTTGAGAGAGTTCTGAGACTTATTAGGTGTGCATAAAGGAGGTTGATGTGTATAAGTAAAGGTTTAGGCGGCTAAACTCGTGGCCATAATTACCTCGATAACCGGCAAAAGTTATGCTGAATCGTGGGGTGACGCATTTTCGGGGCATTAAATGCGGAGAGACGTGTGTCTAGTCAACAAAATTCCCTCCAAAAAGAATGTTTCTACCAACTTCCCGGTGACACAAAGTTATGCCGCTGGAAAGCAGGGTAAAATATGTTATATTAAATGATCGCATAAGGAAGTGACACGTGGAGCCGAAAGCAGAGAATAGCTAAAATCGAAGGCAACTATTCCGTCTGTTATTGAAGAGAATGATACTCAAAAAGATGAAATAAATGCATGCCACCCGGTAGCATTTAATAAAGAATATTCTACAGGCGACGAAGATCTTGAGGGGAATCGAGGTCCATCATATGAACTAGGGATATCTCCTCTCTAATTTCTTGGCACAAACACCGAAGATAAGCAATCGTCCTCCACACAGAAGGACTCACGTGTGCCAAACACACCTGGTAGAGGAGGCAAAATTCGACAATGACAGAGTCAAGATCTCCACTCAGAGAAAATTCCCCAGAGTGAATGGATACATATAGAAGTACATAAAATCCTTCTTGGGTAAGGTTACCCGCTCTGCCACATCAGGAGCGATAATGTCTAAATCCTGGCAATAACAATCTTCCTTCACAGCAAGAATACTGGAAGGACGGATGGAAGAAGGGTATCTGCCAATAGCCATGTACGAGGGTTAGCAGAAGGAAATTTCTCTTCGAAGTCTTTAGTTGTGACTTGTGACGAGACTTTTGGGGTGATAGTTCTCACTATAGGAGGAGCATCTTCATTGGCTTTGGTTTTGTTCTTTGAGGAACTAGGGTTTTTAGATGAAGAAGCCATTTTATGTTAGAGAAGAAGGAAAATCTTTTCTCTTATGAAGAAAATTAAAGAAAGGTTGAAGAACAGAGTACAAGTTGAATGAAGAGAGTTTGAGAGATTTCTGAGAATTATGAGGTGTGCATAAAGGAGGTTGATGCGTATAAGTAAAGGTTTAGACGGCTAAACTTGTGGCCATAATTACCTCAATAACCGGCAAAAGTTATACTAAATCGTGGGGTGACGCGTGTTCGGGGCATTAAATGCGAAGAGACGTGCGTCTAATCAACAAAATTCACGCTAAAAAAAAATATTTATACCAACTTCCCGGTGACACAAAGTTATGCCACTGGAAAAGAGGGTAAAATATGTTATATTAAATGATCGCATAAGGAAGTGACACGTGGAGCCGAAGGCAGAGGATAGCTGAAACCGAATGCAACTATTCCGTCTGTTATCGAATAGAATGATACTTAGAAAGATGAAATAAATGCTTGCCACCCGGTAGCATTTATTAAAGAATATTCTCTAGCATTTAGTATAGTGTTTGTTACAAAGAATATGATATTCATGCCTGCCGTTACACATTCTTCAATGGCCCTCATAATTGACATTAAAGAAGGGCTTGATCTTATGACGTTGTTCTCTATATGTGGCTATAAATAGTGAGCTCTATTATCATTGTAAAGGATTTATAGCAAACTTACGCTACACTCTATTCAAAGCTTAATATAATTTTATCTTCTTGCTTTTTGATTTCATTGTTGTTGTGCCCGGAAGTCCTGCTCCCAGAACTATTATTTCTGCTATTTCATCTCCATCTCAAGGCTAAGTATTGCATATTTACCTAATTCTTCTATTATTTCAGTATCAAATTAATTCACTTGTCTAGAAATCACGTATAAATTCAACTGTACTATTTTACGGATAAACATCGACCTAAGCCTGGCTATGAAAACAATTTCTAAAGCCCACAGAGAAAGGTGTGGAGCCTCACCTTCTTTGATGTTGCCAAAACTTACTGAGCTAGTTTTTTTTTTCCTTTCTTTTTTGTGAAAATTATGAAATATATGTATCAATTTTGACCTACGTTACTCGAACTCTCCGAAATGGGTGCGTGTCGGATCCTCCAAAAGTAGTACATTTTTGGAGGATCCTGTTGAGATTTTAAGCTTGTGTAGCTTAAAGAGGGTAAATGAAAAATAGAGAAAAAATGAAATATTTGAGTTTCCCTTGGCAAAGGGACATTGTCCCATATCGGAGGAATAAAAGGCTTTTGATGGGTATATTTATAATTGCTCTTCTTCTATCTCTTAAAGAGTTAAGAAAAAGGCAAGTCTCGCGCCGTCGTCGTCATCGCTCACTCGGCTCGGCTTCGGATTCAGATTTAGATTTGGTCAAAGATCGATTGATTGTTAATCTTTGTGGACAAAATTTCTTTCAATTATTTATTTAATTAATTAAATAATTAATGAAAAATTCAATCTGGAATAACCCATGACCCGCGACCCGGTTCGGTCAGGTCCGTGATTATTTTAAATATATTTTTCCCGCAATATTTCAAACAACCCTTTTCCAACAGCCATGGCTATTTCTGAAAGGTTGCAAACCTTTTTAGAAACAATGCCAGCAACTCTACAAATAGAGTTTGAATCCCAAAATCTTTCCTTACGAAATTTTCTGAGCTTCTTTTTCTTCTTCTTCTTTTTCTTCTGCACAATAAATTTCAGTGTGTTTTACAGCCTTCGTGTGGCTCGCTGTTCACCGGCGTTTTGGTACCAATACTCCGGTGAGTTAAATCGTTCTATCCTGGGAAGATATATTCCAGCACCTCGGGTACTTGAGGGGAATAATTTCCTTAAGGACACACTTTGTATTCAGTGGACTCGATTTATTCCTATAGTATTTTTATTTTTCAGAATCTATTTTGTTAAACAAGTATTACTAACTTTCTGTTTTATTTTTTCAGAAAGTTTAATTGTTTATTACAGCAATACAGAATTATAACATTCTTAAGGAAATTATTTTATTATATTCTGTATTTTGTTTGTGGAGATTAAAACCTGTGTGGTTTTCTACTCCTTCTGAATTTTACTATTCTGATTTGAAGATATAAAAAACTTCATCAGAGTATTAAAATTCATAAAACGATTTGAAGAATATAAAAACTTCATCGTTTTTCTATAAAACAGTATATAAAAACTTCGATTTTATTTATTATACATACTGTTTTTTTGTTAATAACAGTATTATTTACTGTTCTGATTTTGCCATTAATTGAACTCTTCTGTTGTTTACAGTGAGAAATGGCAATTGATAACGGAAATTCTTCTGCGACTATTGCGGCACGACGATAGCCTCGTCAAGCCGGACTGCTGTTCCACCGGCAGAGAAATCGGGGAAATTTTTCGGAGCCAACTTCAAAGGATGGCAGCAAAGGGTGTTCTTCTGGCTTACCACACTTGGTATGCAGAAATTCACTAGTGAAGAACCTCCAGTGCCTGCTGCGGACATGCCGGACAACGAGAAATTCATGATTGTTGAGGCGTGGAAGCAGGCAGATTTTCTTTGCAAAGGCTATATCTTAAGCGCTTTAGAGGATGACTTGTACAATGTGTACAGTGCGATGAATACTTCAAAAGAATTATGGGACGCACTTGAGAAGAAGTACAAGACTGAATATGCATGCTTGAAGAAGTTCGTGGTTGCCAAGTTTCTAGACTATAAAATGATAGGCAGTAAAGCTGTTGGAACCCAAGTTCAGGAGCTTCAACTTATTTTTCATGACCTTATTGCTGAAGGTATGGTCGTGAATGAAGCATTTCAAGTGGCTACAATGATTGAAAAATTGCCTCCTTCGTGGAGAGATTTCAAGAACTATCTTAAGCACAAGCGCAAAGAAATGAAGTTGGAAGATCTTGTGATTCGTCTCAAGATTGAGGAATACAACAAAATAGCCGAGAAGAAGTCTCGTGGAAATTCAACGATCATGGGAGCTAATATCGTTGAGGAGGCTGCTCCAAAAAGTAAAAAGACAAAGAGGTCTTCTGGACAGACTAAGGAGCAGAACAAAAAGAAATTCAAGGGCAGCTGCTACAATTGTGGAAAAATCGGTCACAAAGCCCCTGATTGTCGTCTCCCGAAAAAGTATAAGAAGAAGGGACAGGCCAACATAGTAGAGAAGAATGATGACATTGATGATCTGTGTGCAATACTTTCGGAATGCAACCTAGTTGGAAATCCGAAGGAGAGGTGGATTGACTCTGGAGCCACTCGACATGTTTGTGCTGTCAAGGAAGCATTTGCGACTTACTCTACTGCTGGTCTCGAAGAAGAGCTTTCTATAGGAAATACTACAACGGCCAAGATTGAAGGTTATGGGAAGATATTCCTGAAGATGACTTCCGGCAAGGTCTTAACACTCAACAACGTTCTTCATGTTCCTACTATTAGGAAGAATTTAGTTTCTACTTCTTTGCTTGTTAAGAACAGATTCAAATGTGTATTTGTTTCTGATAAAGTTGTTGTAAGCAAGAATGAAATGTATGTTGGAAAGGGCTACCTCACAGAGGGCCTCTTCAAACTAAATGTAATGGTTGTTGACAGTATGAATAAAATTGCAGATTCTTCTTATTTATTGGAGTCAAATGATTTATGGATATTCGTTTAGGACATGTCAATTACAAAACCTTGCGGAAGTTAATTAATTTAGAAGTGTTGCCTAAATTCGAGTGTAATAAATCAAAATGTCAAATATGTGTTGAGTCTAAGTTTGTAAAACATCCTTATAAGTTTATTGAAAGGAATTCAAATCCTTTAGACTTAATTCATACTGACATTTGTGATATGAAGTCGACACCATCTCGAGGTGGGAAAAAGTATTTTATTACTTTTATTGACGACTGCACTCGATATTGTTATGTTTATTTGCTTAATAGTAAGGATGAAGCAATTGAAGCATTTAAGCAATACAAGAATGAAGTGGAGAATCAATTGAATAAAAAGATCAAAATGATTAGAAGTGATAGGGGTGGAGAATATGAATTTCCATTTGCAGAAATATGTTCGGAATATGGAATTATCCATCAAACTACTGCACCTTACACACCTCAATCCAATGGAATTGCGGAAAGGAAAAATCGGACATTAAAGGAAATGATGAATTCTTTATTAATAAGTTCCGGATTACCGCAGAGTTTGTAGGGCGAAGCTATCCTTACAGCTAACCGAATACTCAACAGAGTACCCCACAGCAAAACGCAATCTATTCCATATGAAAAATGGAAAGGAAGAAAACCCAACTTGAAATATTTCAAAGTGTGGGGGTGTCTAGCAAAGGTACAAGTTCCTTTACCTAAAAGGGTTAAAATCGGACCAAAAACTGTTGATTGCATTTTCATTGGATATGCTACAAACAGTAAAGCATATCAGTTTTTGGTTCATAAATTCGATAATCCCGAAATTCACGTTAATACGGTAATGGAATCAGATAATGCTGAATTCTTTGAAAGCATCTATCCGTATAAAACTGAATGTGAGTCGTTAAGTGAAAGACCTAAACGACCTCGGGAAGAACCAAAGAAAAATACTCCAAGTATAGAAGATCCAAGGCATAGCAAACGTCAAATAACATCTACTTCCTTTGGACCAGATTTTGTGACATTCTAGCTTGAAAATGAGCCTCAAACTTTTAAAGCAGCTATGTCATCTTCTGATTCAGCGTTTTGGAAAGAGGCAGTCAATAGTGAGATTCAATCAATTTTGGATAACCATACATGGGAATTGGTAGATCTTCCTCCGGGAAATAAGCCTTTAGGTTCGAAATGGATCTTTAAACGGAAAGTGAAAGCTGATGGCACTATTGACAAATATAAGGCAAGACTTGTTGTCAAAGGTTATAGACAAAAGGAAGGACTTGATTACTTTGACACTTACTCCCCAGTAACGAGGATAACATCTATTAGGGTGTTAGTGGCACTAGCGGCCGTGTATGGTCTTGAAATCCATCAAATGGATGTTAAAACAGCTTTCTTAAATGGAGAATTAGAGGAAGAAATTTACATGGAACAACCTGAGGGTTTTGTGGTAACTGGTAAAGAAAAGAAAGTGTGCAAACTTGTTAGGTCACTTTATGGACTTAAACAAGCACCCAAACAATGGCATGCCAAATTTGACCGAACAATGTTGGCAAGTGGGTTTAAAATCAACGAGTGCGACAAATGTGTTTATATTAAAAACACTTCAGGTCATGAAGTCATTATTTGTTTATATGTTGATGACATGTTGATAATGAGCAAAAACATGGCAGATATAAATGCTACTAAGCACATGTTGGCTAGCAAATTCGATATGAAAGACTTAGGAGTTGCTGATGTGATCTTAGGAATCAGAATTCACAAGACTCCACAAGGTCTAGCATTATCACAGTCTCACTACATTGAAAAGGTACTTGACAAGTTCAAGTATTTGGATTTCAAAATTGCCAAGACTCCAATTGACGTGAGCTATGCACTTCAAAAGAATGAAGGTGAAAGTGACTCATAACTGGATTATGCAAGAGTATTGGGAAGTTTGATGTATATCATGAATTGTACACAACCAGATATAACATGTGCTATTAGTAAACTGAGTAGGTTTACAAGTAATCCCAATCGCATACATTGGATGGAAATGAAACGAGTTTTGGGGTATCTCAAACATACCCAAAATTACGCTTTGTATTATAACAAATATTCCTCCGTGATCGAGGGATATAGTGATGCAAATTGGATCACTGGATCATCTGAAGTTAAATCCACGAGTGGATATGTTTTCACAATTGGGGGTGGAGCAGTGTCTTGGAAATCATCCAAACAAACGTGCATCGCCCGTTCTACAATGGAATCTGAATTCATAGCTTTAGATAAGGCCGGTGAAGAAGCTGAATGGCTCCGGAATTTCTTGGAAGATATTCCATTTTGGCCCAAACCTTTGGCACCTATTTGTATACATTATGATAGTCAAGCGGCAATAGGCAGGGCAGGGAGCGTTATGTATAACGGAAAATCTCGTCATATACGACGGAGACACAATACCGTTAGACAACTACTCTCTAGTGGTGTTATCACAATTGACTACATAAAGTCAAGAGATAACGTGTCGGATCCACTTACAAAAGGCCTATCTAGAGAGGCAGTTGAAAGATCATCAAAGGGAATGGGGTTAAGGTCTAGGACAAGTCATCATGACGGTAACTCTACCTAGCAGACTGGAGATCCCACGAGCTAGGTTCAAAGAGATCAAACAAAGTTATGAATGACGGTTCAACATTGTCAAATAACTCAACCCATTCTCGTGATGAAGACAATGTTCAGAAATCGAGGTAAAGCATTAAGGCTTTTTGATGAGTCAACAAAGCTTAAAGGTTTTTTAATGATTTGCTAAGTCTGGCAGGATATGACCAGATAGTGTGTCTATAGGATTACACGTTTAGAAATCACCTATGTGAGTGTGAAGTGTAAGCCGCTTCAAGGGGAATGAAAGTAAAGGCCCATTCTCTAAGCACTCATGAAACCAGGCGGTGTTCATGGCTGAAACGAACACAACCGTGAGAACTATAGATGGTTAAGGATTGATTGTGTGACTTATGTTGTCTAGGTATACAACAAAGCTCGACGGTTCAAAGATATCAAATCTACCGATTGACCGAGTATATCCGATATAAGTTCACTACGGAAAGTTCAAAGGAAAACCTACTTATCCAGGTGCAATTAATTCTTGCATGTAAAACACACACGCGTCCGTGCATTCCTTTATTTTATAGCCATTCCCCATTCATGTAGGGGATTGTTGGGATTTTAAGCTTGTGTAGCTTAAAGAGGGTGAATGAGAAATGGAGAAAAAATAAAATATTTGAGTTTCCCTTGGCAAAGGGATATTGTCCCATATTGGAGGAAGAAAAGGCTTTTGATGAGTATATATATAATTGCTCTACTTCTAGCTCTTAAAGAGTTAAGAAAAAGGCAAGCCTCGCGCCGTCGTCGTTGTCGCTTGGCTTCGGATGATTAATCTTTTTGGACAAAATTTCTTTCAATATTTAATTAATTAATTAAATAATTAACAAAAAATTCAATCCGGAATAACTCATGACCCGCGTCCCGATTCGGTCAGGTCCGTGATTATTTTAAATATATTTTTCCCACAATATTTCAAACAACCCTTTTCCAACAGCCATGGATGTTTCTAAAAGGTTGCAAACCTTTTCAGAAACAATGCCAACAACTCTATAAATAGAGTTTGAATCCCAGAATCTTTCCTTACGAAATTTTCTGAGCTTCTTCTTCTTCTTTTTCTTCTTCTTCTTCTTCTGCACAATAAATTTCAGTGTGTTTTACAGCCTTCGAGTGGCTCGTTGTTCACCGGCGTTTTGGTACCAACACTCCGGTGAGTTAAATCGTTCTATCCTGGGAGGATATATTCCAGCACCTCGGGTACTTGAGGGGAATAATTTCCTTAAAGACACACTGTGTATTCAGTGGGCTCGATTTATTCCTATACTATTTTTTGTTTTTCCGAATCTATTTCGTTACATAAGTATTACTAACTTTCTGTTTTATTTTTTCAGAAAGTTTAATTGTTTATTACAACAATACAGAATTATAACAGATCCGACACGGTTGCAACATTTATTCCGGAGAGTTCGCAGCAGAGATATTAGCATCTTCATAAGGTGAAAGTCCACCATATCACAAGTTGTTCCCACTAGGTATTCGCAAGGTGGAAATCAACCAACTCTACAGTCCTAATAGAAACTATATATAAAGAGCTTATGTACTAAAAGTTGACTCACCCCACCGTGAGAAATTAATGCCATGCACATATTATATTCCAAAAAAGAGGATCCGAAAAGAATGCAATCGTTGTTTTGAATTTGATAAAATGCACAGAAATCAATGTTCAGTATTGTATGCAAGCATTAAATTATAGCTGTTCAAATTTCTTGCAACGAATTGTCTTCAGCTTTGAACTAACCCACTTTTGAGTGGCAATTATTACAAACGGCTGATAATAAATATACTCACATGTCTTTCATATTATTCTAAAATATTACTATTCATTTAATTATAATAAAGATTTTTGAGAATAATTACAGTTGAAACCTTTTAAACTTAGTCCTATTGCAGAATTTAGTGCACCCTTTAATTAGGTGGTCCTATGAACTCATAATTTTCTAACCCCTACATAAAATCTTTTAATTTCCATGAATTCCAAATTATTCGATTAGAGGTTAATACATAACATCGAAGATGATTTCTTCATTTTTTCTTCATTTCTAAGTTTGGATGTTTGCAATAAAAATTGGGTTATAAAAATTTTTGTATCCCTAAAGTGGAAGTATGTAATACATACATACACATATACAATATTACTACTTTTTAGAAAATTCTGAAAGTTAGATTCGAATTTTCTTTTACAAGCTTCCCTCCTCTCTACAGAGTTTCTCGTATTATTTATACTTGCTTGGATATATATGGTTCTTACTTAATTCTTTCTCATTTTTCTAAGGTTGTATTTTGAATATTGTATACGGTCAAAACCAGTTTCGACATTTGTATGATTAGTCAAGATTGGAACATAATGGACCGAAGGTCGTCTTCATAATATCGAGATGAGATCTGAGGCCAGGATACCGAGCTCAAGTTTCAGGGACCGATCAAATACCGAGCTCGAAGTCACTATCGAGCTCGGGTCTAAATCGAACTATGATATGAAGTGGTGCTATCGAGTTCAAGAACCAGAGACCGACCAATACCGAGACCGAGTCAACATCGGGCCTCGAGTCAATATCAAGCTCTAAATCTGGAGATCGACGAATACCAAGTCCGATCAAGATCGAGCTAAGGGACAAGAGCCGTTATAGCCGCACTAAGGGAGAGAATCTCAGCGGGAATTAAGGAAAAGCCAATTAGCTAATCCATCATGGGATCCCCACTATGTATTTTTTATATCTAAAGTAGGATTTTCTCCACTATAAGAGGAATGACTTATCATTTTTGTAAGGAGACACAAGGACATCTACACACTTTCATATTGAAAAGATTATTGATATTCATATAGTGATTATCCTTTTTTGGGCTTCGTACATTGATTTGTCTTGCTTGTTCATAAATCGTTTGCCATTCAATTTGGTCTGTATTTCATTCTTTTTACAGTCAATATTCGATATATTTCTACTTACTTTTCTGATTTGTGCCAAGTTATATCATGTATCCTTAGAACTATGTATAAATTCAACTCTATCCGTTTTTCGAGTAAACAGTTTGGCGCCCACCGTGGGGCTAAGGATAATAGTGGTTATTTGGTACAAATCTCTGTGAAACACACTATTTTACACTTGCTCTTGGAAGTGTCTTTGAATTCCAGGTTGAAAACGACAAATTCTCAATTAATGGCCCTATCTATCGACAACGATGGCTTTCAAGATGAGAACAACAACTTAACCCCCGAGGGTGGAAGGCCACTCGTCGATCCCGTTGGAGCTCGGGTCGAAGAGCCAATAGATGTTAATTCACATGCTGCCATCGAGGCGAACCAACGTTCCGACCCTGAAAATAGCATTCATGGTGGAACACGATCTACAGCTCGAAATACCCAAAACGCTGAGGAAAACGGAATCAGCTTGCGTATGATTTTCGAAATGTTGCAAGCTCAACAAGTAGCAATAGCCCAATTGCAGAGCCAAACCCAGGCACCGACCAGACTCGAGCCTAGTCTACCTCAAGCAGTCACCCACAAAATGGGTCCAGCTGTAGTAAGGTCAAATGAGCCAGAATCGGGGACTAATCCCGAAATTGTTAAGATACCCGATGAACTGACGAAACGAATAGAATCAGGAGAAAGGAGGATCGAAGCAAATGACAAAAATGTGGAAACATATAACTCCAGGGTTGATCAGATCCCGAGGGCACCACCGATATTGAAAGGCCTGAATTCCAAAAAATTCGTACAAAAGCCCTTCCCCCTGAGCGCAGCTCCGAAATCGATTCCCAAGAAGTTTCGCATGCCCGAAATTCCTAAATATAATGGAACAACCGACCCCAACAAACAAGTCACCTCTTACACATGTGCCACTAAAGAGAAAGATCTAGAAGACGATGAGATCAAATTTGTATTATTGAAAATATTCGGTGAAACCCTGTCAAAGGGAGCGATGATATGGTATCATAAATTACCGTCTAACTCCATCGATTCTTTTGCTATGCTTGTAGATTCTTTCGTAAAAGCACACACTGGGGCCATAAAGGTCAAAACTAGGAAGTCTGACCTTTTCAAGGTAAGACAAAAAGATAACGAAATGCTAAGGGAATTCGTATCTCGTTTCCAAATGGAATGAATGGATCTACCGCCAGTCATAGGCGATTGGGCTGTTCAAGCTTTCACTCAAGATCTAAACGAACGAAGCTCGATGGCTTCACGATGGTTGAAGCAGAACCTGATCAAGTACCCAGTTGTTACCTGGGTCGATGTACACAATCGGTATCAATCGAAGATCAGAGTTGAAGGCGACCAGTTAGGTTCTGGGTCCGTTATTAAAAGGGACACCAACCGAGAACAAAGGCCCATCAGGGACCGATACCGGCCGTATAGTGGAGATCATAGGGGTAACGAACTGAGACGTAACCTCATACAAGGCGATAAAAGAAGTGATCGAAGCCAAAGGTCTCGAGGGCTGATGAACAAGAATGGTTTCGACAGGTATATCGGACTTAAGGAAGCACCACGGTTATCAGAATATAACTTCAACGTCGATGCATCCGCCATCGTGTCGGCTATCAGACGCATCAAAGATACTAAATGGCCTCGACCTCTACAGACCGATCCTGCCCAGAGGAATCCCAATCAAATGTGTGAATATCATGGCACTCATGGCCACAGAATGGAAGATTGCAGGCAACTGAGAGAGGAGGTAGCCCGTTTATTCAATAAAGGTCACCTTCGAGAATTTTTAAGTGAACGGGCCAAAAACCATTTCAAAAATAGGGATTTCAGAAGACAAAACGAACAAGAAGAGCCACAACACATCATCCACATGATCATCGGTGGGATCGATACCCCCAAGGGCCGGTGCTTAAGCACACTAAGATGTCGATTGAAAGAGAGAAGCGATCTCGGTCTCAGGATTACGCACCTAAAGGACCTTTGTCCTTTAGTGATGAACACGCAAAAGGAATCATGCAACCCCACAATGATGCACTGGTAATATCTGTACTCATGAATAAAACTCAAGTTAAGCGCGTGTTAATTGATCGAGGTAGTTTGGCAAACATTAATAGATCGAAGGTCATAGAGCAGCTCAGTCTACAGGACCAGATCGTGCCCGCAACCCTGATTCTAAACGGGTTCAATATGGCATGTGAAACTACTAAGGGCGAGATAGTCCTGCCAATAAACGTGGTCGGGACCATCCAAGAAACGAAGTTCCACGTATTCGAAGGCGACATGAGGTATAACGCTCTTTTTGGAAGGCCGTGGATCCACAATATAAGAGTTGTACCCGCGACCCTCCACCAGGTTCTGAAATTCCCAACATCAGAGGGAGTCAAAATAGTCTACGGAGAGCAACCGGCTGCAAGAGAAATGTTTGCCATCGATGAGGAAATTTTGATATCTACACTATCATCAACAAAGTGATTAGATTCGAAGGGTGAACAGGATACCAAATAGCAATCACAAACGTGAGCTTCGACCCAACTAGGGAATCAGAAGACTAACGAAGACGATGACTATGGGATCCCTCGATCCTTTTGTGGTCCCCGATGATACCGATGCTTCCCAGTCAACGGTTGAAGAACTGGAGCAAATCACGCTAGTCAAACATTTGCCCGAGCGAAAGGTATACCTGGGCACGGGGTTAGACCCCGAGCTTAGGAAAAAGCTTATTCAACTTATTATAGCTAACATGTATTGTTTTCCTTAGTCCAATCTCGACATAACAGGGATCCCACTGGAGATAGCCACTCATAGACTGAGCTTGGATCCAAAATTCCGTCCGATAAAGGCAAAAAAAAGGCCCCAGTCTGAGGTCAAACATGCCTTCATCAAGGACAAGGTAACCAAACTTCTTAAAATAGGATCCATTCGCGAAGTTAAATATCCCGAATGGCTAGCAAATGTGGTGGTGGTCCCTAAGAAAGGACTTAGAATATGTATAGATTATAAAGACTTGAACAAAGCATGCCGGCACGCCCTAAGGATTCTTTTCCTTTGCCTAGAATCGATCGTATGATCGATGCCACGGCCGTCCACGAGACTCTCAGTTTTCTCGATGCCTACTCTAGATAAACCAGATACAAATGAACTCGGAAGATCAAGAAAAGACCTCGTTTGTCACCAAGTACGACACCAATTGTTATAACGTAATGCCATTCGGTCTAAAAATGCCGGTATAACTTATCAACGCCTAGTAAATCGAATGTTCGAAAAATAAATAGGAAAATCAATGGAAGTTTATATTGATGACATGTTAGTTAAGTCTCTGCGAGCAGAGGACTATTCAAAACATTTGCAGTAAACTTTCGACGTAGTAAAGAAGTACAATATGAAGCTTGACCCCGAAAAATGTGCATTCAGGGTTGGCTCGGGCAAGTTTATTGGTTTCATGGTATCCAACCGAGGAATCAAAATCAACCCCGATAAAATCAAAGCTATCGAGGACATGACAGTGGTAGATAATGTGAAGGTCGTGCAAAGGATAACGAGGAGAATAGCCACCTTGGGACGATTCATTTCAAGATCCTCAGATAGGAGCCACCGGTTTTTCTCACTGCTTAAGAAGAAAAGCAACTTTGCATAGACTTCGGAATGCCAACATGCTTTGGTAGAACTAAAGCGGTATTTATCGAGCCCACCTCTGCTTCATACCCCGAAAGTGAACGAATAACTTTACTTGTACTTAGCTATCTCGGAGATAGCGGTAAGTGGAGTCCTGGTTCGGGAAGAACGAGGTACGCAATTCCCTATTTATTATGTCAGTCGGACCTTAGGCGAGGCCGAAACTAGATATACACACTTAGAAAAATTAGCGCTTGCTTTAATAAGAGCCTCTAGGAAATTAAGACCATATTTCCAATCTCACTCGATACATGTTGTAACAACTTATCCTCTTCGAAATATTTTGTGCAAACCCGAGCTTTCAGGTCGATTGGCCAAATGGGCCATAGAAATCGGTGGGTACGATATCGAATATCGACCCCGAATAGCTATCAAGTCTCAAATCTCAGCAGACTCCGTGGCTGACTTTACGCCAACCCTCGTGCCCGAGATTGAAAGAGAGCTACTTATAAAATCGGGTACCTCTTCGGGAGTTTAGACCCTTTTCACGGACGGTGCCTCGAATGCGAAGAGGTCCATATTAGGCATTGCACTAAAATTACACATAGGTAATGTGATTAGACAGACTATTAGAACTACAAAATTGACTAATAATGAGGCCGAGTATGAGGCCGTGATTGCAGGTCTCGAACTAGCTAGAAGCTTGGGAGTCGAGGTCATAGAGGCTAAATGTGACTCCCTCGTGGTAAATCAATCCAACGAATAGGACTTTTGAAGTCTAAGAAGAATGAATGCAGAGGTACTTGGATAAATTACAAGTGAATATACATCACTTTAAGGAATGGACTTTGCAACATGTACCTCGAGAACAGAACAGTGAGGCCGACGCTCTTGCAAACTTAACTTCATCGGACGAAGATGACGAACTCAACTCGAGGACTGTCGTACAACTCATGAGATCGGTAACCGAAGAAGGCCACGCCGAGATAAACTCCACGAGTTTAACCTGAGATTGGAGAAACAAATACATAAAATACTTCAAGAACGGGAAGCTTCCTTCAGATCCAAAAGATTGGAGGGCTCTGCGCACGAAGGCAGCACGGTTCACCTTATTCGAAGACGAAACGCTATTTAGAAGGACGTTCGATGGTCCACTGGCAATATGTTTGGGATCAGGAGACACCGATTACATCTTATATAAAATTCACGAAGGCACGTGTGGGAATCATTCTGGTGCCGATTCTTTGGTCCACAAAATAATCGGAGCAGGATATTACTGGACCGATATGAACAATGATGTAAGGGAGTTCGTTCGAAAATGCGACAAATGTCAAAGACATGCGCCCATGATTCATCAACCAGGGGAGCTACTCCATTCGGTCAGATCTCCATGGCCTTTAATGAAATTGGGATAGACATCGTCGGCCCCCTCCCATCGGCCCCAGGTAAAGCTTAGTTTATTTTGTTTATGACTGATTATTTTTCTAAATGGGTTGAAGCACAGGCTTTCGAGAAAGTCAGAGAAAAAAAAGTGATAGACTTCATTTGGGACCACATCATATGTCGATTCGGGGTGCCAGCCGAGATTGTATGTGATAATGAAAAATAATTTATCGGCAACAAAAATAACTAAATTTCTCGAGGATCATAAAATCAAAAGAATCCTATCAACACTTTATCATCCCAGTGGAAACGGATATGCCGAATCGACCAACAAAACCATCATCCAAAATCTTAAGAAAAGATTAACCGACGCTAAAGGAAAATGGAGAGAAATACTGCCCGAAGTCCTATGGGCATACCGCACAACATCTAAATCCAGTACCGGGGCAACACCATTCTCGTTGGTTTATGGTACCGAAGCTCTTATTCCGGTTGAGGTCGGAGAACCTAGCATCAGGTTTCGATATGCAACAACGGAGTCGAATAACGAGACCATGAACACGAGACTAGAATTATTGGACGAAAGACGAGAGGCCACTCTCGTCCGATTAGCCGCCAAAAAATAGCGGATCGAAAGATACTACAATCGTAGAACCAATCTTCGATATTTTAAAATTGGGGACTTGGTACTAAGGAAATTCACTCTCAACACCCAAAATTCGAATGAAGGAAAACTACGTTCGAACTGGGAAGGACCATATCAGGTCCTCGAAATCGTTGGAAAGGGGTCCTACAAGCTTGCCGTGATAAACGGCAAACAACTACCGAGCAATTGGAATGTTTCGCACCTAAAACGATATTACTGCTAAGGTACGACCCTCCCATGTTCATTTATATTTTGAAATTAACCCTTGCAGGTACTCGACCAGAAACAGGGATAGATTATTCAACCCGAAGATTTTAGGTCTGAAAGCACGCGTTGCACTCTTTTTTCCTTAGATCGGTTTTATCCCAAATGGGTTTTTCGGCAAGGTTTTTAATGAGGCTACCATTGATCGCGCTAACTTAGAACAGTTCAACAGTATCTGAGGCCTCTTTTCAATCAACCTCGAATACTAGATGGGCATTACCCTCGAATATATTAAGTTCGGTGCAAGAAAATTACTTCATGGCAACAAGATTTCGATAGGAAAAATTGTAAGGGCTAAATGGTCAAACCGAACCATGCCCGTATAGTTTGCTCAAGCCCTGACACAAAACATGAACGTGTATAATGACTTATAAAGAGAAATTGCTTCTTTACCGATATCTCATATCTCGGAAAGACTCTTCTATTTCATGATCTATTATGCAAACAGGCTCAAGGGACGACCATGACCGGAGTTTGAAAAATTACCCCATAAATTGGGGACTGCCAACCGAAAAATCAACAAGATCAAGCTCCACGTATGCCTAAGGGCTACATTAATTCGAGTTCAAGAAATCACTCTCACTCGACTACGAAGCCCAAGGGCTACCTTATTTCGAGTTCTAGCAAGTCCTCACTAGACCACTAAGCCTAAGGGCTATTCTTATTTCGAGTTCGAGAAACCATTCTCACTCGACTACGAAGCCCAAGGGCTACCTTATTTCGAGTTCGAGCAAGTCCTCACTCGACTACTAAGCCTAAGGGCTATTCTTATTTCGTTTTTGAGAAACCATTCTCACTCGACTACGAAGCCTAAGGGCTACATTACTTCGAGTTTGAGCAACACTCACTCGACTATAAAGCCTAAAGGGCTATCCCAACTCGAGTTCGAGCAACCATTCTCACTCGGGGACTATCTACAAAGCCCAAGGGCTACCTTATTTCGAGTTCGAGTAAACACTCACTTATAAATCCTAAAGGCTACATAAGTTCAAGTTCGAGCAAACACTCACTCGACCGTTAAGCCTAAGGGCTACATTAATTCGAGTTCGAGCGAAACACTTACTCATAAAGCCTAAGGGCTACATTAATTCGAGTTCGAGCGAAATACTCACTCGACCGTTAAGCCTAAGGGCTACATTAATTCGAGTTTGAGAAATCATTCTCACTCGACTACGAAGCCCAAGGGCTACATTATTTCGAGTTCGAGCAAGTCCTCACTTGACCACTAAGCCTAAGGGCTATTCTTATTTCGAGTTCAAGAAATTATTCTCACTCGACTACGAAGCCTAAGGGATACATTACTTTGAGTTCGAGCAACACTCACTCGACTATAAAACCTAAGGGCTACCCCAACTCGAGTTCGAGCAACCATTCCGGGGACTATCTACAAAGCCCAAGGGCTACCTTATTTTAAGTTCGAGTAAATACCCACTCATAAAACCTAAAGGCTACATGAGTTCGAGTTCGAGCAAACACTACCTCGACCGTTAAGCCTAAGGGCTACATTAATTTGAGTTCGAGCAAAACACTCACTCATAAAGCCTAAGGGCTACATTAATTCGAGTTCGAGCGAAACACTCACTCGACCGTTAAGCCTAAGGGCTACATTAATTTGAGTTCGAGAAATAATTCTCACTCGACTATTAAGCCTAAGGGCTATCCTTACTTTGAGCTCGAGCAAATACTTGCTCGACCATAAAGCCTACGGGCTACATTACTTCGAGTTCGAGCAAACACTCACAAGGTCCGACTTCGGTCAAATTGCCTAAAGCCTCGAACTTATGAAAACTTTCATAAGGCATGAATGAAACAAAATTTTTACAAGGCAGAAAATGAAACAAAGACAAGTCGGGAAAGGAAAAGATCTTTATATACATAAGAGTATTTACAAGGTCCGATCAGGACCCTACACAAAAAAAAATCAAAAAGAGAAAAAACCCTAAGGTTCCTGATTTTCTCCGGGGGCGGTCTATCCTCCCTCGAGCTCCTCCCCGCTCTCAGACCCACTCTTGCTCTCATCATCATCATCGCCATCGTCGGAAGCTAAGGCTCCAGCATCGGCTTCAAGTTCTTTAGCATTTATTATCTCTGCGGTAAGGTCAAAATCTCGATCATGGATCTCCTCGAGGGTTTCCCTCCGAGATTGGCATTTGGCAAGTTCAGAAAACCAATATGCCTGAGTTTGGGCGGTCTCGGCTGCTTTTATCGCTTGTACTTGAGCGGCATCAACCCGGTAGATGGCCACAATCGCCTCTGCCTCGGCCTTTGCCTTTTCAGCTTCAGACTTGCCTTTGTAAGTTCGAAAGCCAACCGAGCCTCGAGCTCCTCTATCCTCTTCCCCTGAATTGAGTTTTTTTCCTTCAAGCCTCGAAGCTGACTTTTGGCCGATAACAATTTAGATAAAGCAGTTTCTTTTTCTGCAGCGAAGCAGTCCATACCTTCTTTCCAACCCAAGGTCTCCGCCTTTATCATATCGACCTCCTCACGAAGTTGCTCGATTATCTCGATCTTCTGCTGTAGTTGTGATATTGAAATGTTAGCCTCCGTTCCCGAATCAAGCCCATGAGTTTTTAAGATTTTTATTACCGCCTCGGTCAGGTCGGCTGGTCTTGATGAGCCTTGGCCAATTCAGCTCGGAGGTCCTTGATCTCCTTTTCTCTTTGCCCACAAAGAAGTTTAAGGGCATTCCTCTCCTCCGTAAGCCCTTGAAGGTTGGCCTCATATCGACTCAACTCAGCTCGAGACCGAGAAAATGCTTCCTGATTAAACGTTGAGGCCTACGCAGAAAGAATAAAAGAAGTTAGATAGGAGGAAAGAAACAAACACAAGGGTAATACCAACAAGAAGAGAAAAGGTTTGCCCGATTCAGAGCTTGCCGCACTTTGTTGAAAGGGCTCGATGCCTCACCCAAGTCCTTCCTCGAGACCTCCAATTCGCTCAGACCGATATCATCTTCGACCCAAGTAAAATAATCACAAAAGGGATCTTCCCTTTCGTGGCCTCCTTCGACGGGAAGGGTCTTCAAGGCCAGAGCCTCTCGAATCATTCCCTCAGAAAATGAGGGGAGCAACAGGGAGCCTCCAATTTCTATTGCCCCAAGTGAACCGCTTGGGGCATTCTCTCCATCTCAAGGGGCCTCAAGATCAGCCCCTACAGTCGTACCCACCATTGGCTCATTATGGTGGGAGGTAGCCTCGATCCTCGATGACTCGGGGACTTCGAACAATTCTCTTCCCGAGACTCCCTCATCACGAGATGGAATCTTTGCTGCCTTCACCGATTCAGTAGCCTTTGAGGCCTCGGTGCTCATTTTCACTCGGGCCACCAGCCCGGAGTCATCATCTCCCTCTTATTCATCTTCATCCCTAAGATGCCGAACAAAGTCTTCAATCAGGAGGATGATATTCTTTCTCGGCTTACGAGCCGCCTTCTTAGGTTCCGGATCCTCAGAGCTCGAGATCATTTTCCTCTTTTTTCCTTCGCCGATTTCGGTACCGGGATCGAAGTCTCCTCCTCACTGGATAAGGGCCTCATAACAGCATCTTTGCCAAGGCCTGTATAAAAAGAGAATAAGTAAGAAATGCTTTAAAAGGTCAACAAAGACGTGGGAAAGAAACTTACCATATGTTTTGGCCTCCCATCGGCCCTTTGATAAATCGCGCTACGAGCGCTCGGCATATGTAGAGGTCGAAGCCAGGTCTCGTACCCAGCTCTTAAGGTTAGGAATTGCACCGAGCATCCAAGCAACCGCTATATCATAGAAAAGGATATCGGTGAGAAAGAAATGAAGGAGAAAAATAATAGGAGCTAACAGTAGAATTATACTTACGCTTCATATTCCATTCCTCGTAAAATGGCATCTTCTCGGCCGGGATTAGGTCGAAAGTCTTCACTCGAATGAACCGGCCCATCCATCCTCGGTCCCTGTCCTCGTCTATCTCGAGAACAGCACTTTGGTGGCCCGACACTAAAGTTTTATTAACCCACCTCGGTAGAAGTGGGGGGTGTACAACCTGATAAGGTGGTCTAAGGTGAAAGGCATCCCCTCGACTTTGTTCGCGATGAAGCGGATCAAAATAACAATTTGCCAAAAAGAATGATGGATTTGGCCTAAGGTTATTTGGATTTGAAGATTGAAAGTAGAGGGAGATGACAAGATTTGGTGTTCTAAAGAGAGATTTTGTAGTGAAAATCACAGATTCACAGATAAAGAACTCAGAAGATGCAAAAAGGAACTTAGAAGATTTGGAGATTGGAGATCTAAAAGTAAAAAATGGTAAAGAGAAGAGCTATTTATAGGTTTGGCAATGGCGGTTCAAAATCAGCAGTGGCCGACCATCGTCTGACATGCATTTAATGCCTTGGTAACTGAACCGACGGGACATCTATCACGTATGTCATGGTCGGGCTCGATGCAAACGTCAGTATATATCTAGTCGTGTCGTTGGAAAATCATGTCGGTTTCTCGCCACATCCTTTCCGAGAAATGAGGGGACTATCTGTATACGATCAAAACCGGTTTTGACCTTCGTATGATTAGTCAAGATTGGAACATAATGGACCGAAGGTCGTCTTCATAATATCGAGATGAGATCTGAGGCCAGGATACCGAGCTCAAGTTTCAGGGACCGATCAAATACCGAGCTCGAAGTCACTATCGAGCTCGGGTCTAAATCGAACTATGATATGAAGTGGTGCTATCGAGTTCAAGAACCAGAGACCGACCAATACCGAGACCGAGTCAATACCGGGCCTCAAGTCAATATCGAGCTCTAAATCTGGAGATCGACCAATACCAAATCCGATCAAGATCGAGCTAAGGGACAAGAGCCGTCATAGCCGCACTAAGGGAGAAATTTCGGTGGGAATTAAGGAAAAATCAATTAACTAATCCATCATGGGATCTCCCCTATGTATTTTTTATATCTAAAGTAGGATTTTTTTCACTATAAGAGGAATGACTATCATTTCTGTAAGGAGACACAAGGACATCTACACACTCTCATATTGAAAAGATTATTGATATTCATATAGTAATTATCCTTTTTTGGGCTTTGTACATTGATTTGTCTTGCTTGTTCATAAATCGTTTGTCATTCAATTTGGTCTATATTTCATTCTTTTTACGGTCAATATTCGATATATTTCTATTCACTTTTTCGATTTGTGCCAAGTTATACCACGTATCCTTAGAACTACGTATAAATTCAACTCTATTCGTTTTTTGGGTAAACAAATATATACGTGCTCATTCTTCATTGTTTGAAACCATTTTTTTTACGCATCGAAACCAATTGGATTCCAGACTTTCTGTTTTCATTTCATTTCTCTTTTTATAGAAAATTGTCTTGTCAATTAAAATGCATTTACATTAGGAAGTGATTGACATTAAATTGAGCAAGCAAATGGTCTAATATATAGGCAACTTCAAGTTCAAGACCTTATTTATTTGACCGAAATACTTGTTGGAGAATTAACATTAAGAGAAAAGGAGGTGTAAATATATAAGTCTTGACCCAAAAGGAAAAAAAACACAGTTAAAACATTTTTATTTTTAGTATCTGTTGAATATTATAAAATGAAGACATAAAGAGCTAGCGTCTAATGCCATCGGTTAGAATTTAATTTGTTCAATAGATTTGATTTCTAAAAACTTCTGAATATTATATAAAATAGGATAAATTGTAAAATGAAGTAAAATATTAATTTGGAGTGTCTTTTAATAAAGAGTCTGTCTGTAAATCTGGACAGAAGGAACACAATATTTGGACGATTCACGTCGGAGTAGAGAATAGAATTAATCTTTATAAATTCACGGTGAATTATCAAACTTCTTTATAACAGTTATCCTTTATAGTAATAGTTCACTATAACGGTCAAGTTTTCTTTGGAACTAACTTATTGCTATGCTATAATCAGGGGGCAGGCGTAGCCTTTGACATTCGACACCGAGTATAAATATGTAGGTAAGAATTTACTAAAATTTTAACAAATATTAGATTGGACCCATAATTTTAACAGTATAATTAATTCATTGTAAAGTTGAACACATTAATTTTAATTCTGGATCCACCTTTAGCTGTAATATATGTTCTCTATAATACTTCATAGTAGCAGCCAAAAAAATCCAGAGCAAACGAGGTTGTTAAAGTATGTTTTGACTGTATATACATTACAACAACAACAATAACCCGATAAAATCTCATTAGTGGGAAACTTATATATACATTAAGGTCAATATTTGGGTTTAACGTTTTCTTTATTTTTTCGCCTTCAACGCAAAAGTAATGGTGGAAGGAAAAAAAAAAGAAGGAAAACTATAAGGGCATGTTTGGAAAGCCATCCTTTAATTAAATTTGGGGGTAATTGAGTGTAATCACACAGTTTTGACATGTTTGTCTGACCAAGTAGTTACTTGGTTAACATGTAATTTGGGTATAATTGATGGAGTATAATCACACTCTGAGAATTGCTGGTAATTACATTGTGTAATTACACGGTTATTTTTTGAATCTCTTTTCTTTTCTTTTTAATTTACCTTTTTTAATAATTTTTTTAACTTCTTAATTTCTTTTTTTTCAAATATTATTTTTTACATTATTTCTTTTTTATTTTCTTATTTCTCATTTCCAAACTTTTACTTCACGTGTTTCTACATAATTTCTCATATTTTATTTCTGTTATTAATTATTTTTCTTTATTTTTTTATTTCACTTAACAATGTTATTATTCTAATTTTTCTAAAAACTTATACCTCGTAATCTTAGAAAAAATAAGTCATCCACAAACTTGACTTATAATGAGTGATATCATTAGAGTTGAACTTTGTTATTGGATGAGGTTATATGCAAATTTAACTATGTTAAAATGATATATTACTTTTTAATATTTAGATAATATTCTCAGTTTTCAACCTTTTTTTTTTGTGATTCCAGGTAGTTGCTCATATTTTTTATATTTTATATTTTTTTTATTTAAGGTACGAGTTCGAGCCGTGGTAACAACCTCTTGCAGAAAAACAGGGTAAGGCTGCGTACAATAGACCCTTGTGTCCGGCCCTTCCTCGGATTCCGCGCATAGCGGGAGCTTAGTGCACCGGGCTGCCCTTTAGCATAATTCTGTTATAATATACTAGTTTTGAAACTACTCCTCCTAATATTAAAAATAATGAATCATTAATAAACTTAGCATATAATGAGTGATGTCATTAAAGTAGAATCTCACTGTTAAATGAGGTTATAGATTTATGTCTTCCTTTTCTTTTGAATTATATTTACTTAAATTATGTTGAAACTTATTTTATGTTATAATTTACATAAGAGTATTATGTTATTTTTTTGGATTTTGAATTTATGTTATATTTTCGCTTCCATTTTATTTACTTTACTAGTAGTCACTTATAACTCAGATTGCGTTTCATTCATTGTTCAATTCGAATTGATAGATTATTTTTTTATAAAATATTTGAGTAATGTTATGGCATTATATTTATAAAAATTAATCATTTTATCAAGTATGCAGTCCATGATGTTCTTACAAAATATGTACTTTTAGTTTTTACAATTGATTAAAGTAAAATATTATTAATTTGAAAAGTATATATCACTTATTTTTACAATATTAGTTACAAATATGCAGTTAGTAATTAATATATTTTCAAGAAACAATATCTATCTTAAATGTCAAATTAAATATTATTTATAAAGACATATATTTGTTAAATCTTAACTTTTAATATTTGATAATTAATTTTATATTTAAAATTTAACCTAACTATGTAATTACACTTATGCAACCAAACAGTACACCTGCAATTACATCATAACAAATAAATAGGTCGTCGTAATTACAATACTATGTAATTACTAGGCTGTGTAATTAATTAATAGGATGTGTAATTACTACTCTAGTAATTACGCCAATTCTAATTATTGGGTGGCTTTCCAAACAGACCCTAAAGAAAAAGAGCATGTAAAATGTTTCTCAAATGGAAAATTTCTCAGTGCACCTATTACATCATAGAGTTAATGCCAAATGTGATATGATCAGAAAATGTAGAATTTAAATGGGGCTGGTCCAAAGCCTAGACAAAGTAACGTAAAAACAGCTTGTGCTCAGTTGTCATATTTATGGTCTTTCAATGATTTATATTGACGGACAATCTAGAACTCTGACAAGTCTTAAAAGCATTTATATGAACAAACAAAAATACCATATAGTACAGTTAGAAACAAATTTGCAAACCATATAAAATGTACTAGTAACATTTTAAACAAAAATAATTAAACTACACGTACCTTTACACATGAGATCAAAGTTGCAACTTACTGCTTACACTATATATACATAGATATAGATAGTTAATAAGCAACATGTTGAATCAGACTTCTATATATAGTTGAACAACTTTAAAATATATATATTTTATACTTTGTTAGCGATCATAGCCACAAGAGTACATTGTGTCCAGTGATATTTCGTTAACTGATATAAAATTTTGTATTCGTCTTAGAGTCATTGTTGGGTATGCGAACAAAGTCTCATATTTATAGTTGAAAAGACTGGGATACTTCATATAAGGTGTATGAATCTCTTAATGGAGTGAGACTTTTTGAGGAAAATTGTGCGGGCTTGGCCCAAATCGGATAATATCACACCATGTAAAAGTATCTTCGGGTTGGTTTAGCCCAACAACTGGTATCATAGCATATGTTTAACAAGAAGACCATGGCGATAGCAGAGTGATGGCGTGGAGAGACCTGTGGATCGTAGTAATGGGTCACATGGAACTTTTAGTTCGAAGTAAGATTGTTGGGTGTGCGAAGGTCTCATAGGTAGCTGAAAAGATTGGGAGGCGACATATAAGAATCTATTAATAGAATGAGTCCTTTTGAAAAAAATCGTATCTTTAGGCTGGTTTAGCCCAACAGTCCTCCTCATTATTGGTGGATTCCACACGCTACACGAATAGTTATAAAAAAATAAAAAATTCAGAAATTATAAGCACCTTTATATTACTATTAGTACATTAAATTGCAGTTGAATCCCACACTATATTCTTTTTCAAAATTTCACATTTCTTCTTTGGATTTTAGTTGAGAGTGGAGGAAATGCTAAAGGCACCTTTTTCCCAACTGTTTTAACTATTTTTCAGTCCAGCAAGTAACTCTTGACTTTTCAGTATAGCATTTGTAACCAAAGTCTAACAAAGATTTTCCAACACTTCATCTATTTCCCATCTCTCTCTCTCAAAATGTCACTTTCTATTCATGATTTTATGAGAAAAATGCATAGATTGGTTGAGGGTAGAGAAGAAGAAGTAGTAACACACCAAATTAATGCTAAAGTTTCAAGCCTGCAAAGTTGTTGGATAGACACATCTAACATTACTCACCTCACAAATTATAATCACTATCCTTTAATTTTCCCTATACTTTCTTGTAATCACATTCTACATTTCTCCTAAAAATCCAACTTTATAACTTTGTAGCTGTGGATTTAATTAATTAACACTTAGGTCCACAGCAATGTGGAACTCTTCCTCAGAGAATATGTTCACAAGAACAAGTGAAAATGGAGCCAACAAACATGAAGAGGCTCTTGTATTAGCTGCTTTGCAGAGATCTCCTACTTATATCCAAGCCCGGACTTCGATTTTTCGGGACATTTCTGGAGAGGTTTCTTTGGTTGATGTTGGTAAAATGAAAGATCAACAACAGAAGCAAGTCTTGGATAAGTTGATTAATGCCATTAATGAAGATACAGAGCTGTTCTTTAAAAGAGTTAAGGAAAGATTTGAGGCGTAAGTTTTTGCTTTATTACTCACTATATTCAATTTCATTGCTTGTGATTTGTATTTCTGCATTTTGTTTAGCAGGTGTTATTGCTTTCTCTGGAGTTTTTCTTTTGCACAAAGAAAGTTACTTGGTTTTATAACTTGTTTGACAATAATGTTTATATCTTGATGCGGGAATTCTAATAGAGATTATTAATACATGAATTATTATGCATGGATTATAGGGAACAATTGTCAAAAAAGATCCATATAAGTGATAACTACTAGTTGAGAATAGATTTTAGTCTTGTTAGTACGTTAATTTTGAACCTATTGCTTTACTAGAAGTATTTTGATGACATGAGTTGAGCTTAAATGGAGAAATATGGTCAGCGAAAATTCATATAGCCGTTCCAACTTGTTTGGGGCTGAGGCGTAGTTATTGTTGTTGTAGATGTTTGGTTTGATATACTAAAAAGGTCAAATACATAGACAGCCTCCTAAAGTTGACACCAAAGCTAAAAGAGCTAAGTGAAGGTTTAAGAGTCTTAAACCTGATAGTTGTGAATAATACAGATTCCACTTAGTTGGGGTAAATTTCACATATGGTCATATAAATATGACTTTTTTCATTAAAGTCATATAACTTTGTTTTCTCACATAAAAATCATATAACTGTGACTTTTTTTCATCAAAGTTACATAACTATATTTTCTCACACAAAAATCATAGTGATCGAAATATATATTTTTTTAGTAGTATTTTCTTATTTTGTAGTTTTTATTTTCAGTCTAATAAATATTAATCCAACTAAAATAGGAATGACTCAACCCGCCCTGGCCCACCCGACCATACTAAAAATGAATAGTAAATCCTTCAAAACATGATACTTCTATCTTTAATTTTTCTTTTCAAGATTTTTATTCAAATTGATAGCATTTTTATTTCAAGTGCTCTCTAATTATACCTTTTGTTTCTTTATTTTTTTGTCAGAATCTCATGCATTCCTAATTAATTTTTTTTATGGGGGAAGAATGCACTTTTCGTATTATTTAACTTACGTATATGGGTATTGGGTCAGGCTGGGTTGGGTCATTCCACTCACACACACACACACACACACACACACACACACACACACACACACACACACACACACACACACACACACACACACACACACACACACACACACACACACACACACACACACACACACACACACACACATATATATATATATATATATATATATATATATATATATATATATATATATATATATATATATATATAATATTATTTTTAGGAGCGGCTAAAAATATACTCATATTTTTTCTATTTTAATTAGGTAATTATTTATTAGACTGAAAATAAAAAATAAAAAGCATAAAACAAGAAAATACTACCGGAATATTTATTTTCTGACCACTATAATTTTTGTGTGAGTTAGTGAAAATTTTATGATTTTTGTGTGAGAAAACAAAGTTATATGACTTTGGTGAAAAAAAAGTGATAGTTATATGACCATTTGTTATGCCTATCTCTAACTATGGTTGGTCTCTGGAGTTTGACTTAGATTTTTTTCATTCAAAGGGATAAAATAATGGAAAATTACCATAAGAAGGATCAACATTGAAATCTATACATCTTTTAGGATCAGCTGAAATTTGGATCTATTGGTTGAAGAAACATATATTAATCTTATAGCAAAAACATTTTAGAATAGCATGTCAAGTGAATATGTTTCATAGTATAGTGGTGTTTGGCATGGTTATCATGTCCAAATACGAGCTGTAGGAAATTTTAATTTGCATAGCATATTCTCATCGATAGTGAACAATTTTCATACTATTTAATTAACTTGTATTGTTTATCATCCGTATGATCTTCAACACTATCTATTGTATCGTTTATATTCTAAAACCTATCGAACTAATCTAACTTTCAGGGTGAATTTGGAATTCCCAAAAGTTAAGGTTTGCTTTCAGCATCTTAAAGTTGATGCAATGGTCCATGTAGGAGACAGAGCATTGCCTACAGTTCCAAACTTCATATTCAACATGACTGAGGTTAGCCTACAGATCTCATGTCTTTGCTATATTACCATTTTCACTGTGCCTAGTGTCTAACAATGTTTCTGTCATAAAAATGAGAACAGACTTTCTTGAGACAGTTGAGGATTTTCCCAAGTCGGAGAAAGAAATTATCTATCCTAAACAACATAAGTGGTTTTATAAGGCCTTCAAGGTAAAATTTGAGCTCCAATGAAGTGTGTATCATGTCGACGAGTTAAATTTCAAATCTCCTGAGGTAGTCTTGTATTCAGGTTGACTCTACTATTGGGTCCTCCAAGCTCTGGAAAAACAACATTGCTTTTGGCACTTGCTGGCCGCCTTGATAAAGATTTGAAGGTACATTCCTTAAAATTCATTTGTTACTAAAAAAATTACTGAAAAGTTCAAGTTTTGGTTATAGCTCAAGTTGCAGCTATTTTTTGTTTTTGAAAAGATTGTTATAGTTCCTCATTAATGCAGTTAACTTACTTTGAAGATGTCAGGAAAAGTTACCTACAATGGACATGATTTGAAGGAGTTTATTCCTCCGCGGACTGCTGCATACATCAGCCAAAGGGATTCACATATTGCAGAAATGACAGTAAGGGAGACACTTGAGTTCTCTGGACGTTGCCAGGGTATCGGTTTTAAGCATGGTAATATTATCTAGACCTGCACTTTTTTACAATACTTTTTGTAGTTGAATTTGATATAGAACCATATTAAATTTGAGCAGATTTGGTTATGGAACTTCTAAGAAGAGAGAAAAATGCTGGAATAATTCCTGATCAAGATATTGATATTTTTATTAAGGTATGTCAGCTGAGTAAAAGTTTGCTTTTTCCAGGGTATCTATATAGAGAAACCGCTTCATCTGAATATTGATGTAACTGTTTTCTCCTAGGCAGTAGCATTGGGAGAACAGACAAGTGTAGTTGTAGATTACATTCTACAGGTATTGTTTTTTTTACATTCACTCCACATGCTGCATCTGGAGCTATATTTTCCTCTATGTTTGTTTTACATGTTGAAATCACTGTTGCTTTATCTACTGGTACTATGATGCAATAGCATCTTGTACTAGATAAAAGATAATAGCTTTATAAACTTCGTTGTACTTTGCGGACTATTATTTGGACATTTCTTTTATATCTTTCTGAAATATCTGCAAAGATTTTAGGATTGGATATTTGTGCGGATACATTAGTAGGAGATGAAATGCTCAAAGGGATCTCAGGTGGTCAAAAGAAGCGCCTTACTACTGGTACTTCCCTTCATTTTCTGCTACTAGTTGATGAAAAAGTGTTGCTTGGAATATTGAAGTTGTGAGACATGTATGCAGGTGAGTTGCTAATGGGTGCATCAAGGGTACTCTTAATGGATGAAATCTCAACCGGGCTTGATAGTTCAACTACCTATCAAATTGTCAAGTATTTAAAGCATACGACTCGCGCATTTGATGGGACTACCCTGGTTTCTTTATTACAACCTGACCCTGAAACTTACTGTCTGTTTGATGATATAATTCTTTTAAGTGAGGGCCATATCGTATATCAAGGTCCCCGTGAAAGTGCACTTGAGTTCTTTGAGTTTATGGGTTTCAAATGCCCCTCCAGGAAAAATGTTGCTGATTTTCTTCAAGAGGTAATTGTCAGAGTTTAAGCATTAAACTGATTCCATATTAAAATGGTGCTCTTATTTGGTTTGTCTTCTTGCTATCTCTGCTCAGGTAACATCTGAAAAAGATCAAGGGCAGTATTGGTTTCTCAATAGCCAGTACAACTATGTACCGGCAACAAAGTTTGTTGAAGGCTTTCAATCCTTTCATGTTGGTAATGCATTGGCACAAGAGCTGGCTATCCCATTTGACAAACGTGACGATCACCCTGCAGCACTGTCCTCTAGTACTTATGGTGTGAAAAAATCCGAGCTTCTAAAGATCAGTTTTTCCTGGCAGATGTTATTGTTAAAAAGGAACTCAGTTGTGCTTGTTTTCAAAATCACACAGGTCATAATTTTAGCAGTTTCATCATAATTTAGATCCATTTTATAGTAATACTATTTATTAGTTGTTGAGAAGGAAATATTGTTTTCTATTTTTGCAGCTCTTTTTGATTATCTTGATAATGATGAGTGTGTTCTTCCGTTCAACAATGCATCACGATACACTTGAAGATGGAGCTGTTTATCTTGGTGCTCTCTACTTTGCAATTCTTATGGTTCTTTTCAATGGCTTCTTGGAGGTGCCTATGCTGATCGCCAAGCTTCCTGTTCTGTACAAGCAGAGGGATTTGCACTTTTACCCCTGTTGGACATATACTCTTCCATCTTGGATTTTGAGTATCCCCACATCAATTTTAGAGTCCTTTATTTGGGTTGCAGCTACATACTATGTGGTTGGCTTTGATCCTCAAATAACTAGGTATCGTTTTATTTTTTTGTCGATTTTTTCCTTTTGTTTTAGATTCTGTATTAACTTATCACCATGTTTGATAGAGTTAGGACTTATTTTATTTAATTGTTTCAGGTGCCTCCGTCAGTTTTTGTTGTATCTTTCATTGCATCAGATGTCAATAGGTCTCTTCCGCTTGATGGCAGCACTAGGCAGAAATATGATAGTTGCTAATACTTTTGGATCTTTTGCAATGTTGGTTGTCATGGCTCTCGGAGGATTTGTTCTTTCAAGAGGTCATTTACATACTCAATTTCGCTTAATCTATGATTTAGTTACTTCACCCTGAGCAAAAATGGCTTTAATTTAACTAATTTGTGGTTGAACTTTCACATTGTTATAGATAGCATCCCAAGTTGGTGGATCTGGGGTTACTGGTTTTCGCCTTTGATGTATGCCCAGAATGCAGCTTCAGTAAATGAGTTCCGTGGCCATTCTTGGGATAAGGTACAAGCATCTATACGTTTATCCATCGTCCTAGTTTTCTTTTTTTATCTTTCTGTTTGCCAGTCAAAAAGTCAATCTATAAGCTTATAAATAAAGACCACGCGTAGTTCAAGTAAGCTGATTTGAATAAATGTAACTCAATGTTTATTCATGAAAACCAGATATTAGCATGTATACAAACAGTTCTCTTCACATGGTGTCGAAGGCCTTCTAGTTAACTTGTATAATTCATTATCACTTAGAAATGACTACTATAAAAGTGCCACAGCACTGGGTTGATGCTTCACACAAAAATATGTTTGGACTACTATCGACTAATGTTGCTCATTTGGTAATCAGTACTACTGTTGGACATAGATTTACCTTTTCTTTTTAAACTGGCAGAGATTTGGGGACATGCCTCTGGGTCAGATGTTATTGAAGGTCCGCAGCTTGTTTCCAGAGGACTATTGGTATTGGATCGGTGTTGGTGCATTGATTGGGTATACAATATTGTTCAACATCCTCTTCACGATATTTCTGACCTACCTTAACCGTAAGTTCTGTTTTCAAAAATCCTCCATACAATCACCTCGCACAGCTATATTCTGGTTCTGCATGTCTTCTATTATGACATGTTTAGAGAGGAACTCTAGCTGTCGCAAAGAATTGCGCAAATGAAAGATGTTTGAATGCTCTAGTATTACTAGTTGACATGTCTTGATCTTAATGCAAACTGATGTACTTGTAATGTAAAGTGTAACTATAGCCACACTGCTAACAGTAAAGGAAACTTATCATGTTTTTACAACTTTCTGCAGCATTAGGGAGTCAGCAAGCAGTTGTCTCAAAGAGAAAGATCCAGAACAAGGACAAAGAACCAGAGAGTGAATATAACATTATTCCATTTGGAGAGTTTTTGAACCACACACACTCATTCACTGGTCTGTTAAAGCATTCTCAGTTTCAAAGTTTTCTTTTATTTCAATGAAAAATTCATGATTTCTGGTCTCTCGGCAGGAAGGGAGCAGAAGAAACGAAGAGGCATGGTTCTTCCTTTTCGGCCACTTTCCATGTGTTTTAGAGACATCAGTTACTACGTTGACGTGCCCATGGTAAACAAACAGCAGTTTAATTCTAGTAGCAATGAATGCAATTGTTCCATAACAAATCCCTTTAGCATTGTGTGAATTATTTCTTCAGGAACTTAAGCAACAAGGTTTAGCAGGAGATAAACTGCAGTTACTAGTCAATGTTACCGGTGCATTTAGGCCAGGCGTGCTTACTGCATTAGTTGGTGTCAGTGGTGCTGGTAAAACTACACTAATGGATGTTTTAGCTGGTAGGAAAACTGGTGGACATATAGTAGGAAATATCTATATTTCCGGACACCCCAAAAAGCAAGAAACTTTTGCAAGGGTATCTGGATATTGTGAACAGAATGATGTTCATTCCCCCTGCTTAACTATCCACGAGTCACTTCTGTTTTCTGCTTGGCTCCGGTTATCTTCTCAGGTTGATCTGAAAACACAAAAGGTAATCGCCTAGTTCTTTAAACTTATGATCGTTTCACAATTTGTACATACTGAACCTGAGGAAGAACCAATTTTGCAGGCTTTTGTTGAAGAGGTTGAGGAGCTAGTGGAACTAACTTCATTACGTCGAGCTTTAGTTGGCCTACCTGGGGTAGATGGATTGTCAACAGAGCAACGGAAAAGGTTGACGATTGCAGTTGAGCTTGTCGCCAATCCTTCAATAGTATTTATGGATGAACCTACTTCAGGACTTGATGCCCGGTCTGCAGCCATTGTAATGAGAACAGTGAGAAACATTGTCGACACTGGAAGAACAATCGTCTGCACCATCCATCAGCCTAGTATAGATATCTTCGAATCTTTTGACGAGGTTTTCATCTTAAATCTTTCTCAATGCACATCTAATCTTGAAGTTTACACTACTGTAGTTACAGTTCTAGCAGTTATATACCAGTCACCTATGTTTTCATCTTAGTATGATGAATAATAAACTCAAAGATATGATTAGTACCTTTAGCTTCTGAAAGTAAGACATGATTTTATGTGGTATTCAGCTTTTGCTCATGAAAAGAGGTGGAGAGCTCATTTATGCTGGTTCACTTGGGAACAGATCATGCAAGCTTGTTCAGTATTTTGAGGTATCTCTTAACTCATCAATTCCTTAAGGGGAGCCTTGGAGCAACGGTAAAGTTGTCTCCGTGTGACCTATAGGTCACGGGTTCGAGCCGTGGAATTAACCACTGATGCTTCAGGGTAGGCTGCCTACATTATACTCCCTGAGCTGCGACCCTTCCCCGAACCCTGCGTGAATGCGGGATGCTTCGTACACTGGGCTGGCCTTTGCTCCTTAACTCATCAATCCATAGCTTGCTATGCCTTAAAATTGCATAATAAATAATCACGTTCTAATTTTGCTAGGCAATTCAAGGAGTTCACAAAATTAAGTCTGGACAGAACCCTGCTGCTTGGGTTCTTGAAGTCACTTCTCCAGCGGAAGAAAATCGCCTCGGCATAGATTTTGCAGACATTTATCGAAAATCAACTTTATATAGGTAGATGTGTGTGTTGTGTGTGTGTGAGATTAAGAAAATATCTGATTTTTGTTTTTTATAATTAACTTTGTTTTGGTCATTTCAGGCAAAATGAGGAAATGGCTGAAAGTTTAAGCAAACCAGAAGAAGATTCAGTTGAACTAACTTTCCCAAGCAAGTACTCTCAGTCCTTTTTTGGACAGTTTCTTGCATGTCTTTGGAAGCAAAACCTGTCCTACTGGAGAAATCCACAATATACTGCTGTTCGCTTCTTCTACACGGTCATAATCTCATTGATGTTTGGTAGTATTTGCTGGAAGTTTGGTTCTAAGAGGTTTCTTTCTTGAAACTTTGTCTTCACCATTCAAAATGATAGAAATATATTCACTCATTTTGATCTTATGACACATTTGGCACAAGACTGAAGTCATTAAAATGATTCCGCATAATCAGTCAACTGAATGTTGTCATACTGAAATTTCTCCTTAATACAAGTTAGCAACTGTTTTTAGTGTTTCACTTAATCTGCGAACTTTTTCACCACAGGAGTACTCAGCAGGACATATTAAATGCTATGGGATCCATGTATGCAGCAGTTCTTTTTATTGGAATCACGAACGCGTCCTCTGTCCAACCTGTGGTATACGTTGAAAGATTCGTCTCGTATCGAGAAAGAGCAGCAGGGATGTACTCAGCTCTACCCTTTGCATTTGCACAGGCATGTCATCTTGATATTCTTCATGTGCTTTTTCATGACTCAATGTAAGACTTGGTCCGCAAATGATGTTCTTGCCTATCTAAATTGGACCCAACTGTTTTTGCAGGTCACAATTGAATTTCCATATGTTTTCATACAGACACTAATCTATAGTACCATATTCTACTTCATGGCATCTTTCGAGTGGAACGTATGGAAGTTCGTTTGGTACATATACTTCATGTACTTCACACTACTATACTTCACTTTCTTCGGAATGATGACAACTTCAGTCTCTCCAAACCATAACATTGCTGCAATTCTTGCTGCACCATTCTATATGATGTGGAATTTGTTCAGCGGTTTCATGATTTCTCGAATGGTAATATTGCTCTGGCATGTTCTCTTTCATCATGAACACAAATGTTTGTTAGCAGTCGTTTTCATCATGTGATCATCGATGAACGAAAGGGCAACCCGGTGCACTAAGCTCCCGTTATGCGCAGGGTCTGGGGAAGGGCCGGACCACAAGGGTCTATTGTATGCAGTGTTACCCTGCATTTCTGTTTCCACGGCTCGAACCCGTGACCTCATGGCCACATGGCAACAACTTTACCAATTACGCCAAAGTTCTCCTTCATCGATGAACGAGAAATCACAAAATCTTGGATTTGTTATATTCACTAACTTAGTTTTTTTCTCTTTACAGAGAATCCCTATTTGGTGGAGATGGTATTATTGGGCTAATCCAGTAGCCTGGAGTTTATATGGACTTTTAACATCACAATATGGAGAAGTAAATGAACATCTTAGGCTTGCTGATGGTGTTCATACATTACCAATAAAAAGGTTCATTAAAGAACAGTTTGGATATAGGCATGATTTCTTAGGCATTGCTGGTGTTGCAGTGGTTGGTTTCTGTATACTATTTGCAGTAACCTTTGCTTTTGCAATCAAATGCTTCAACTTCCAGAGAAGATGAAGATAAGGGACATACATGTTAACACTAAAGGTAATATGATTTCATCAAAAGAGTTTTGTGCTCTCAAATTCTTGTCTTGCCTTCATTATGTGATGTTTCATACTCCTAGTGGCGTATGTAGGGTTTTCCGTAAGTGGTGTCAATATTTGAACAAGTGAACAAATAAATAAATTACTATAATGACAATCAATATTATGTTTTATATTTACACCTACTTTTTTTTCATTTTGCTTATTATTTAACATATATTAAATCTAGTAAAAATTCCGATGTCCCATGACACCGCTTGAGGTATGTATATCCGCCCTGCATACTCCTGCATATATTTCATATGTTTCAATCTAAATTATATATCATGTAATCTGAATGCGACTATGGATGATCCCTGCATACCGAAAGAAGACGAAAAAAAAGATAAATAAAAGGAAAAAATGTGAAGTATTCACTTTAAGGGGAGTGTGATAATATTGCCTAAGATAGAGGCGAATCAAACATATAAGCAGTTGATGCACGTGCACTCACTACCTTGAACTCATGGTTTGTGTGTATATCAGTATATGCGTGTGCAAAAGATTTAACGAAAATATTCAAAAAATGTGTGTATATATTAAGTGATACCCCCACTCACTTTATTTAAATTTTGAATTTGATATTAGCTAAAAACTGCTAATTTTGCAATTATTAATTTAAGAAAGAGATAACATACATTGTATTTTGTTGCAGGGTTCTTATCTCAGTTTTGATTCATTGATCAACTTAAAGAGAATAAGGATGCAACTACATCTACAATACACATATTTCTCATGAATTTCTGTGACTTTCAATTTTATATAGATGGATCAAATTTCTGTACTACATACTCCATATGATTTGTATATAATAAGAATTACATATTGTTTTCATCTCTTCTGCTTCTCTATACACATTTTTTTTACTGGAGAGGTTATTCAAAATGAATGTTACAAAATGGTGTGATAAAGCAGATTTGAATCCGCACAAGGATTTGTATGGTTTAATTATAGTCCCACCCCCCTCTCATCTTATAGACAGACATAGTTTGACTTTTTCAAGTTCAATTTTTCAAGATTTTTAATCGAAATGTAGTTCAAAAGTGAAATACCCACATAAATATAGAATTTGGTTGGTTGCATAAGAAAAATAATCGGCGCATCACTATTACACTTTGTTTGGATGGTTGGTACTTGTCGTTTCATAATGTATCGCATTGTATTGTACTATATTGTATTGTATTATTTGATCAATACAACGTTTGAATAGATTCTATTCTTTGCCGTCGTTTCGTAATGTCACATACCAACAATATGAAAAATAAACTTGCAACATTACTAGGAAAAAATTAGGGACAGAGTAGAATTATTATATAAAAAAATAGGATAACGGGTAAAATATGCTTATTTTATAATAAGGAATGGCAAAATGAGAGGAAAAAAATCAAGGTAACGATACATAGAGACTACACCTAATCCGTCGTTAAATAAAGTGTCACTTTTCGACACGACGGATTTAACGATACAACAACAACAATAACAGACCTAGTGTAATCCTACAAGTGATATCTGAGGAGGGTAGTATGTACGCAAACTTTACCCTACCTTCAAGAAGGCAGGGCCCGAGAAACTGTTTCCGAAAGACCCTCGGCGTAGGAAAGATAAGATGGATTTAACGATGCAATACAATAAAATTTAAGTGACAAACAAAATAAAAATTATATTTAAAGTAATAACACAATACAATAAATAACAACCATCCAAACAAGATGTTAGATATAGTGTTCGATTGGTGGTATTAAATAAGATGGCAATTATGTTAGACGCAATCTATAAATTATTTTATGGGAGATATAATATTAAGTAAGAATATTGTGTATTAGCAATTCCGAGATAAAACTATTTACAGATTTGAATTCATTGGCATAAACCCCAGAAAAATCCCAATCCGCCATAGTTACTACCTCACTCTTTGCTTCTTCTCTCCAATGAGCAGACACAAATCCAACAACAGAAACAGTGGATACACAAATGCTTTAATTTATGAACTAGTATAAGATTTTTATTTAGTATTAGATTGTTTGCTTAGTGTGGAGCAATGAAAGCTCTAAACATCCGCCGCTCCATTATCTCTCTAACTTCTCTTCTCTCACATCTCACCACTACCCAAAAAAACCCTAATTCGAAGCTCTTCTCAACCCATTCAAAGCTGAAATCAACACGAGTAAAGCCCCTGATGAAATGGCCATTACCACCACCTGAACTGCACCACCCACCCAAACAACCCACCACCCCCCTCAATTCACCCCAACCCCAAAACCTCACCACCCCTAATTACTGCCCCACTACTTTCACCACCCTATGTGACCTCCTCAGTGACCCCACCATCCCACCTGGACCTATTCTTGAAAATGCATTGGATAAAGCTGGGATTTTTGAAGTAAATGAGCCTCTGTTTCTTCAACTTTTCACCCATTTTGATTCTTCTCCTAAGCCTTTGTTTACCCTTTACTTATGGGCTGAGAAGAAAGAGTGGTTTAAGTTTTCTGTTACTGTGTTTAATGCTATGGTTAATGCCCTTGGCAAGGGAAGGGAATTTGATTCTGCTTGGAATTTGATACTTGATAGACTCAGTTCTATTGAAAGATCCAATCTTGATACATTTGCAATATTGATCAGACGATATGCAAGGGCAGGTACTGGTTTTATTTTCCGAGAATCATACATAAAAAAAAAATCATACATAAAAATGATTAAAACTTCAATGAATGAATTCACTGCACCTCAATTTTAAAGTAGTTTGGGATCATAATTTTACTATGCAGAGGATCTATTATAGCTCAACTAGTTTTAGGCTGGCCGTCAACCTGCTGAAATAATCCTCATTTATCCCATGGTTGAAACCAGCTATGTTTTGCTTAAAATAGGTGATGTTTTAGAGTTGTTGACCTCTGATTTTTCTATTCCCCTAGCAAGTGGTGTGCTCACAATCTGATGTCAGTGAGGGGAAAGCTTTGCAATTGAAATTGCTTTTGTACATTATGCTAAAATGCTGCTCTGTTTATTTATTTTTAAATTTAAACTTATACACTAAGTTGTTATTTGATATTCAAAGAGTCTAATGTGTTTGATTTTGCTTGTCAGAAAGTAATATTGGGAATATCTATCAGGGCACCCATAAAAGATATTGGTTTGTTATATAATGTGATTATGTTCAGCCAAATTTTGACATGGTAATTCATTTCTGTTACTCCCCCCGTCCTATTTGATGTGATGGTGTTTGACTGGACCCGGAGTTTAAGAAAGAAAGCTAGACGTTTGAAACTTGTAGGCTAAAACATGCCATACATCATATCATTAAGATTTAAGGGTAAACGGGAAGTTTCAAGTTAAATTGTTTCTAAATATAGAAATATATCATTCTTTTTGTTTTAGGGACAAATTAAAAAGGAAAGTGTCACATAAAATGGGACAACGGGAGTATAATAAAAGAGAGGAAAAACTGTCTTGCTTTAACCATATTGAATGCAGTTATCATGCCAAATTGATTTTCTTTTTCTTTTTCTTTCCTTTAGTGCCTGCCATTTATATCCAATCCATGATGTCATTGAATGGAAAACCAACTGCAAAAAAAGATCCAGTGCAACGTATCTTCTCTAGTGAATTCATAAAATGACCTCGAACTTTTGGTCACATGAATATTTGGTTTACGCTTGAAAGTTCTAATCATCTTAAGAGTACATGCGTGACGTAAATTTTTGTCTTTGCAGGTATGCTCTTACCAGCAATTCGAACATATGAATTTTCTTCAAATTTAGACTTTATACATGCTTTAGGCTTCGAAAACAACTTATTTGAGATACTATTAGATTCTTTAAGCAAAGAGGGGCATGTGAGGGTAGCTTCTGAGTATTTTTATAGACGAAAAGGACAAGACACAAATTGGTCGCCATCTATTCGGGCCTATAATATATTGCTAAATGGATGGTTTCGATCAAGAAAGCTCAAGAAAGCTGAGCGGTTGTGGGCTGAGATGAAAAAGGAGGGCATAAAACCTAATGTTGTAACTTATGGTACCCTTGTCGAAGGATTATGCCGGATATGTAGAGTTGAGATGGCAATTGAATTGATTGGTGAGATGAAAGAGGAAGGAATTGAGCCCAATGCGGTTGTCTACAATCCAATAATAGATGCATTTGGAGAAGCTGGGCGGTTCAAGGAAGCATCAGGAATGATGGAGAGGCTGTCGGTTTTGGAATCTGGTCCAACTCTATCAACTTACAATTCGTTGGTGAAAGGATTCTGCAAGGCAGGAGATCTTATTGGGGCGAGTAAGATTCTTAAGATGATGATAAATAGAGGTTTTATGCCAACAGCAACAACTTATAATTACTTCTTTCGGTACTTCTCCAAGTTTGGGAAGATTGAAGAAGGCTTAAACCTCTATACCAAGATGATTGAATCTGGATATGTTGCAGATCGACTAACATACCATCTGCTGGTAAAGATGCTATGTGAGCAGGATAGATTGGATCTGGCAATGCAAATTATCCAAGAGATGAGGGCAAAGGGTTTTGATTTGGACTTGGCTACAAGTACCATGCTTATACATTTATTCTGCAAGATGCATCGATTTGATGATGCTATTGAGTGGTTTCGTGACATGATTCGGAGAGGACTAGTTCCTCAGTATCTTACATATCAGAGAATGTGCAATGATCTCAAAAAACAAGGAATGACTGAAAAGGTACAGAAACTTAGAGACATGATGGTTTCTACACCCCACTCTGAGAAGTTGCCCAACACATATATTGAAGATGGAGACTCTTCGCATACGAGAAGAAAATCCATCATTGAGAAAGCTGATAAAATGTCAGATATATTACAGACATGTAGAAATCCAAGACAGCTTGTCAAGCGTAGAACTCCCCTTGAGAACGCTGTGCTGAGTGCAAACCAGCTTATAGAAAATATTAGTAAACGAGTGGAATTGGTTTAGTCAACGTTGTGTTGTCCTATGATTATTCTGTAATAGATTCACAAGTCTCGGCCATGTACATACTCCAGCACAACCCTGTACGCTTTTATATCAAAAAAATATGTGATTTGTGAACTTATCAGAAAAATTGATTTGTAAACTTAGGTTTTATAAAGTTCAGAAGACAATGTATATGTGATGGATCTTTTGTCGTGCACGAACTTCACAATGCTAAGCCCTTCTCCGATACTTCTGAACGCTATATGGTCCGTCAAAGATAAAGGAGTTGCAAGCTAGCTCAATGTAGGATGCTGGATCATACTTTGAACTTAAACAGTAAATACGTGGTATGAAGAGTAACATAACTTGAAAATATGCACAAATGACACATGCACAATCCTTCTGTTTTTGGCTCGAATGACTCAAAGAAATTACATCTAATTTTTCAAACAAAGATCGATTTACCACTTCCTACTAATTTATTTCATAGTTCTTGCAAAATCCCTTTTGCCGTATGGCTTCTGTTCCTATTATCCTATATATGCCATTGGAATTAGACAATGCTCTAAGTTGTGGCAGTAGCTGTCTGGAGTTGCATTGATCGTATTTCATTTTTGAATTTGCTGTCTTTAAGCTGTTAGTTTTAAACCTCCTTATTTAGTATAACTGTGAACCTTTCACGATCAGATGGAGTTTATTCCTGAAAAGGAATTCTGCATATATCCACCAGCAGGCTTCGCACATTGAAAAAATGACAGCGGAGATGCTTTAGTTCTCAGGATGTGCCAGATTAATAACATAATAATGCTTTGATCTTTCGGCAACTACAAAAGAATCAATGTCCAAATTTTAACATTTTGGTCAAGGATGCATTTTACTCCATTGGCTTACAAGGGAGTTCTGCACTGATTTCAATACGACAGGGGAGACAACTAGAAATACATGGAAATATGACAGTTGCAAAACCCGGAATAAATTAGTTCACAAATAAAAATAAACTCATCAGCCAGAATTTAGAGACCAATTTTGGGAATCACATCACATACAAAGATGGCGTACCATCAAGGGGTCAACCCCCTTGCTTCCTTTTCCTTGCATTCTTTCGATTTCATCTCAGCAGGAGTGAACAATGCAAAAAAGTCTAAATGAAAATCATAGCAAAATCTGCAAAGAACTTGTGAAATCTATCGCCGCCTCATTCCACGACCACGACCACCTCCACGCCCTCTACCACCCATAGCGCTTGCAGCAGCATCTCCTTGAGCACTCTCAGACTGCAATTTCAAAGGAAATAGGAATTACTTCTAGCATAGCAAGGACACATACAAGTGCGACGAACACATCCAACACAAGCAAAAAAAGAAAATCTGATGAGCAAGATAAAAACATAAAAGTAATCCACGAAACTCCACCTAAAACAACACAAAAATTGCATAGAGGCTCATTATCCACCAAGTTTCGAACCGTACGCCAACTTTCCCTCAAGGGTTTCTAAGTTATCAAAAAAAGTTGAGAGATGTAGGAGCACTCAAAAACACCTTTACACACTCCAGTCGCTTCTCATCTAGCTCAGACTGCAAGACAGAGTGACAGGACTGCTTTGACTTGGTCAGCTTAAGGCTAATGGCGCCATATAGAGTCTCTCCATCCACATCTTTCTGACACCTGCCGAGCCCTAAAATGCAAAGTACCAACTAACAACCTTGCCATTAAGGTTTGGCCGAAAGGATCTCAAGTCCTGCCCCCTCCAACGTTGGAAGTTGTGAATTTTGTTCTGATTCTTAAAGCAACTTAACCTTGAAGATTAAAAAAAGCAGAAAAAAGGGAGACTTGCAAAACCCAATATGCACTGTCTATTATGTCCATAGTGGTAGAGGTAAACAAACTGGGGAGAAAGTGGTTCCACAAAGTCGAAATTACCTTGGGATTCTTCACTGTCTCATCCACACTCAGAATGAGGCATGCTGCTTCGGTGGCTGCATTAATGGCATTTATCTGGACAAAGTAGAAATCATAAAGTATTTTTAAGAAATACAAGCATAACTTGGGGAAAAAACTGATCCTTTAGTTTTTTAAAATTTTGAAAAAGTAATTTTCATTTAAAAAACTGATGCTTTAGTACAAACAAGTGCCAAAAGATGAGTGGTTGATTAATAACAAGCTAAACTAAATTTATCCGCAAAAAACAGTGAATGTAACTAACCTTCACGACTGCTGGCTCCCAAACAAAGTTGGCAAATGCATCGGCAATGCCACCAGTATTGATGTCGACTCCATAAGGTGCACCCTCACCTGTCCAGCATAGTGCATTATCATTAAGGAGTATGTTTTTTCCTTTCTTTTTTGGACAAAATCATTACCATTGAGTACTCTAAGAAAAGAACCCCAAAATTTTACCAGAAGCCATTCCAGAATAAATTATCAACTCTCGTAACAATGGCTAGTACACTTGGAAACATAAAAGAATCTACCATTCCTACTAGTACTTTCTCAATAAGCTACTGTTATTATATATCCCCCAAAATATTGGTCGGCATACCAGATGGAAGAGCGTGTTTTTGTCTGAGCTTATTCAGCACATCAGTTGCATCAAAACCAGCATTATCACATAGCTGACGGGGAATAATCTGCATTATGCCAGAACTGAATTAATAACGTATCACAGAATTGAACACATGCTCTATAAGGAATAGGAGATACATTTCAAAATGAAAAAATTCCATAAAACCTCACAGTAAGCAATATCAAGAAATTGTCCCCAAAAAGAACACCACAGACTATCTCAAAGACCTACTAGCATCGGCAGCCCTAGCTAACTACGAATGATAATACAGACAAATATCTTACCACATAGGAGGAGCAATATCAATAGCTTAAAAGAGTTTTTACAGCAAGAAACGATAGGCTTCTTTTGGAATCAAACAAGAGAATTCTTTGGTAAAAAAATATCTGACCAACAAAGATTAACTCATTAAAAGCAGATCTATATAAAACCAATTATCAAATTAGACTAATGCAAGAAGGTCTAGGACACAACCAATGATCGAAGTAGACTAGCGTGACAACATACACCAAAGTAGAAGAAAGTGATTTTATGATAAAGGGAAAGCACTAATCATAAGACCTCCAAGAGAATAAAAGTGGCAAGGAAGGACAATACAATTAAAATCCCTCAAACTGCCTTTTACATCCACCGTGCACTGATTCAAAATTCCTGCAAGTCTTGGACCACAGAGAAAAGAAAAAGCACCTTTCACCATGCTGCATTGTCAGGGCTTCTGGCATTTACCAGACTGAAAATAAATCCTAGCATTTCTTTCTGAATGAAAAGACCACTAGCATCTATTTCTTATTATCGGAGTTCCTAGCATGTAACAGTCATCCTTGCATTTCTATGACTGAATAGACCACTAGCATTTATTTCTACATTTTTTTTGTGTTATCAGTGGTGCATCTATTTCTCCTGTTCTCCAGGATAACTTGACAAAGCTAGCAATTGATGTTGGAACCTTATCACAAAAGTAAAGTATATAGAGAGCGAAAATTCAAGACATTGGAAATACATTCAAATAGCACATACAAATTCCAGACGTGACACAACATCAGCATACATTTAGCTAATTCTAGGAAAAATAGAACATAACATCTCTGTCAAAGCGAAATGAAAGAAGAATCCCTACCTCAAGAGCTTTTGCATAAGAGTTTATAAAGAGCTGAGATTTTCCTTGAATTGTTCGAGCATGGTGCCTCAAGAAACGGCTTATTTCCATCTGCATACAAGGGTTTTCTCAATCAATAAGGTATAATTATTATCACAATGAAATCTTTCCGGGAGGTTATAGAACGCTCTTACATCTATAGCACCACCTCCGGGAACGACTGTAGAGTTTTTCAAAGCCCTTCTAACAATCATAATAGCATCATGCAAGCTTCTCTCGGATTCCTCTATGAACTACAGATCATTGAAAAGAAAATTAGGAGCAAGGAATGAAATAATAGTTGTATGCATAACTGAAGTGATCAAAAACCTGATCTGCTCCACCACGAAGGACAATAGTGGCGGTCTTGCCCGAGGGACATCCACTGAATATATTGAATCTCTCATTGCCAACTTGCTTCTCCTCAAAAAGCTCACAAGAGCCAAGAACCTAGATAATAATCCAATTGGTTAAAGTAAAAGTTATTGTCCAAAATCTAATATAATTCAACCATGTTATGGGAGGTGTCTACAATTGTCACAGTAAGATTATAGGTAACAGGTACAAGGGCAAAACCTCATCAATGACATTGTTCACAGTTGTCTGTACTGTTCCCCCAGTGGCAGCTGCTACCCGCTGCAGATCCTCTTCAGCGACACGACCAGCACAAAATATATCCCGATCTGCAAAATACTGGGCACATAAAAGACAAAGAATATTAGTCATAATCTTCACGATAATCTCCTATAGCCGAAATAAGCGTCAGTAAGATGGTTCTGGCAAAAATGTAGAAAATGTAGCCTTAATCAGATGATGGCGGTAACCAAAAGTACATTTAACTCTTTCTTTACATCTCTTTGCAGCAACCAGCAAGAAAACAAGCCATGTCAAAAAATTGAAGTTCAGCAATTAAGCATCAAGGAAAACTCTCTTTTTCTGATCAAAACTTCAACAGTTTATAAGAATTTTAGAATTTTATCAATTAAACGGAAAGCACCAGATGGAGAAACTATACTTTCTACTTTCCCTCACGGAAACACTGTCAATTTCTAGATAATTTGGCTTGTTGTCAAATTACTGACACCTCCCTCTCCAGCCAAAATTAAGAGGTGAGGGAGGCACAATGAGTCAAGAGAAAAAAAGGAGGAAAAGAAGATGGTGAGGGAGGCACATACTCAATCTTTGTTCATTAAGCATATCTGCATTTTCCAACATCTTTGATATTACGGAATAAAGTAATAAACTACCATGACTCAACAAAAATCGGCATGACTATATCTCTCCAAAGATCAGGCTGCAACATTTATTGCATTTACTTACTATCTCTCTAAATTTTACTTACTGTCTCTCTAAATTCTAGCTCTCTGAAGAATCCATGTGAAGATAAGATCATTAATTAAAGCAATGGACTGTAAGGCAAGTTTGTATCCAACCTGTGTGGCCAGATCCCCAATAGCAAGTCGAGACAACACAACTTTGGCCCCACTCTTTACACATTTATCCAACTTGTCATAAATGATATTCCACTCTGCATCAACAATAGACTGATATTGCGCTGGATCTGAAAGCCTATACAGAAGATGATTAGGTGGAGTAAGCACATACAGAACAGTGGAACTTATGAAAGAAAATATTAAATTGGAGAAATTACACATTTCTCAAACAAAATCAGAAGTACGTCTGAAACATACTACCTTATCTCTGCATTTTCCTTTTCTGATTTTAGCTCTAACTCTATGTTCAGTAAAAGTATCTTGGGGTCCACAAACTTCTTTGGCTGCTGTTCAAAACCAGCATAGGAGAATGTCTTCTTAAAGGCAACACCATTTACAAGGAAAGAATCCCGCATATTACCTCCAGGCACCTACACATCAACAAAATGGAGAAAAGGAAAAGGTCAGAAAAATATTAAATGAGATTGTAGAGTCAATATTAAAATTTTCTGTAGTCTCTAATTAAGTTGTAATGCAACAGCATATATGCTCTTCATTTGCTCAGAGGTCTATTTCAATTTACTCAAAAGAATAAATCATCACCTTTTTCTTCCACACCCTAGCACATATCAAAGCTAAAGAATAAAGATATTAGCAAAAGCAGCGCAACATAGGACAACATTGTCGAACATTTTTCTACTTTCTTTTTTATTGGTGAACCTTTTTTTTCCTTGATAAATAAGTTAGATTCAATGATATTCTCTAATTTAATGCTCCAATTATCCACTAAAGCAGTCTGGGCTACAACCATACGTCTAGCATATTGCAAATCTTTCGTTCTTTTCCCATAGCAGAAGTGAAAAGTGTGTAAAACGCTAACTTTATTGCGGGATTTAAGCGAAAAGTGAAATTAAAGTATGAGCTTTAATGAATAGAGGCACTAATGAAGAAAGATAACATTTATATGTAATGCAAGAGAAATAACTACAACACAAAAAAACAACTATAATTAAGTGAAATATATGAAGTGAAAACCATGTCAATCAAGTTAAAAAACAATTTTAAATTTTGGATCTCGCTGAAAGATGTTTTTTTCTTTTTAGAGGTTGTTTTCTCATCAAAAAATTTGATTTGCTAACCCTAATCACTAAATATTTGTTCACGACATTCTTAAACAATTAATGTAATCAGTTTACCAACAATATATAATGTCTAGTACTACCATCTTAAAGACTGAGCTCATGAGCGATGAGGTGCGCGCCTTAAATACCTCAGTGCCTAAAGTAAAGTGCCACCTAAGCGAGGTGAAGTGCATGGTTTTGGTTTTAACTTAGTTTCAGCACTTAAGCGCGCCTCAATCGAGCCTCTAATAAGACTGTTTTTCCTTCTCTACTAGATTTCCTTTATTTTCAGGGAGACTGAAGGGGATGTGAGCTCTCCCTTTATAGCAATGTTTAGCTGTAACAACTCAACTTAGGTTTGCCAATGTTTTAACAACTTTATTACTACAGAGAGCAGCCAAAAGGGGTAACTAGCCCATTGCACATTTTTATCAACAAGTTAAATGGAGTAAACAATTAAGCTTGTAAGCCCTCTGGCTTGGGAGGAAAAAAGAGGGGAAGATAAGGGAAGACACAGGACCCTAAATCTTGGCCTAACAACTCAAAGGGGGCTCAGAGCGTAAAACTTTTAACAGAAATCTTATTAGTCTCTTTATCTGATGAAAATTTGATAACCTGTTACAGAAAGTATGAAAACCTAAAAGAGCAGGGAAACAGTACTTTAAAAAGAAAAGGAGCTGCACCAAAATATTTCTATAAATTCATAGCTTATAGATTAAACAAGTCATGAACAATATTACAACATTCAGATGGATACTCAGATCAATATAAGCTCTAAAATGTTCTCTGAACTCTGATACTTTATGGAAGTACCAGTTAACTCTTTGACCCAAAAAAAAGAACCAACAAGCCACCGCCACAAAGTCAGAAAGCAATCAAAGCCTTATAAAAGAAAAAAAATCAGTTGCAAGATTGTATACCTTCTTAATTCCAATCATGTTCAGCCTATCATCATTTCCGATTGCAAGAACGGCATCCACAACCATGGGTGCAAAGAATTCCTTTTCCCCTCCAATAAGCTTCGACGACAGAGTCGTAGCAGCACACTTCGCAAGCAGACTTTTCTTTTCTTCCAAACTTTTTCCCTCAATGCTAACAGCCAATTCTTTTACCTTCTCTATTGCCTATATAATCAATATCAAATTACTCAATGAACTATGATGACTAAACCATCTGGGACAGTGAACACTGAACAGAGCAAAAGCGGAAAGACGGAGAGGAATGAGCAAACAGGAGGAAAAATCTACCATATTAGAAGCGGTTCGATAACTGCGAATAAGATTTTGAGGGTGGACACCCTCTTCAATAAAAGGCTTGGCTTCCTTCAAAAATTCTCCTGCAAGCAGAACTACTGTACTGGTTCCATCACCAACCTGCAGACATCAAGGCACTAGAAATGAAGAAGGGGTGGAGGGGATCCGTATATGTTGTTCAGGTCAATTCAAAAATACAGAAATAACTCGAACTAAACATTCATGCAACAATAAAACAATCTTATAACACAGCTTACTATGGATTCCATTCAGTCAAAAGACCAAATCAACAAGTTGTGGATTTACATAACATATAATCAATTGCAATACTATATCTTCAAGTGTTAGTTTACTGTCCTATTCTCCAAATTTTTACAAGACCTGAAACATTTGTGGACAAGCTGCAGGTTATTCGACTGGATCAAACAAAGAGCAATGTGGTTATAAGATATTCCCCTCGATCTTAGCAAAAAGGCCAAGAGATATGATCGCCACAGTTATAAAAAGATGAGTTTATAACATTTACTGCTCTCTAAGCTTCTTTAAGCTAAAAGCTACTTTGATTGTGAGGTTAGGACAAGGAAGCCTAGGTGAACTTCGTAATATTTTTCTACCATCTCTTCACCTTTCTTCCCTCTTGTTATAATGCACTTTTTGTCATTTCCAGAGCAGCTTCCTTTTCTTTATGACATTTCGACCTATAGTTGCTTGGAAGCCAATGCCCAACAAAATCCCATATAAAGCACACTATTTTCTTTCTTTTATCCCTTTCTTTTATCTCTTTCTTTTTCCCCTTATACTTGTTAATACTCTAAAACTGTAAAAATGAAATGCTTCTGTCCTCCTCTGGCATTGAGTGTGATCAGTTGGCCAGATAATGATACAACGAAGCTGCTTTTTTTACATTTCATGTATTATCAGCAAAAGAAGTGCTTGTACCCACTAAGATGAAACAACATAATAACAACACAGATGATATCATATGCCATGTAAGACATGTCCACTATCCCACTACTTTCATGTGAACCCGTACTCGCAAACTTTTCAATTCAAACCCCCCAAAAAATGACTTACTACACTGATGCCCACCTGCTTTCATATCCATCTAAATTGACAATTTAGATGTCAAACCAACAGTAAGTTTCCATATGTCCGTGTGAGTCTAAAGTTGCAATCAGCCAAACTAGGTGAAATACTTTTGTCACCGACTCACCAGGCCCCAAGACTATCCAATGGGCTGCCACATGTTTCCTAGCAAAACAATTTTGAAGTGAGAGCTCTGGTATAAGGGAGAATGACTTGATTGCCTGTTTTGAAGAATTCCTTTGAATGTCGAGTTCCTACATCAAATGACCTTAAATAACCACAATATGGACCTATTTTCAGACCCACCTTTCTTTATTACCTTGACAGAAGAACCAGCTGACACAATTAAAGAAGACCAGTCTACTGCATCTTATTCAAAGTGGCTCAAAACATAAGATCAGGTCCGCAACAGTGTTATCAAAGGCGAAAAGCGCAAAAAAGCTCTAAGGTCTATTGGGGCTTTAAGCGCAAAGCACAAATAAAGTGTGGGCTTTAATGAAAAAAGGCGCAACTAGAGAAAAAGTAAAAATATGTATATGTAATCCAAGACCAATAATTATAAGTACATATAACAAATATATGGACAAAAAAATTGAAAAAATTACGACAAAGTGATATTGCTTAGTGTCGTTTTTTCAGGATCACGCAAAGAAAAGTATGCCTTAGAGCCTTGATGCGACACAAAAGCGCCCGCAAAGCGAGGCGAAGCGCTCAACATGTTTTGAGCCTCGGTTCAGGGCTTAAGCGCGCTTTAAGCGCGCCTTTGACAACACTGGTCCGCAATTCCTAAAATTTGCTTCCAAGGAAAATCCACATTATCTAAAGAAAAGAATTGCTAATAGATTTTCTAGAACTTAACTAACCATTCACTTTCTTTCTTTTTTTCGGGGTGATATGTACTTAACAAACATCCTTCGCAGCTTCCCATATTCCAATTCTCCGGCTCAAAATTCTTTTACCAACTTTATCTTCTAAAAGAGCATGTATTCAGGATGACGACCATAAAACTAACTGCCACACACACATTGTCCAGTATAATCATCAAATTTCCCAAGCTCATAAGTTCTACACTGCACATACAGTCCAACTTATGAGCCACGTCTTATGTACATTTGAAGTAAAAGCACTGCAATCAACTTTGAATTTCAGAACTACACTATTCAACTGATGTTATAATAGCGACAAATAGCATGAATGCTGAGGCAGCAAAATTACAATTTACAGCATACCTCAGAGTCTTGGGACTTGGCGATGTCAACAAGTATTTTTGCAGCAGGGTGTATTATGTCTAGAAGCTTCATTATAGTGGCACCATCATTCGAAATAGTCGTGTTTCCCTTCTCGTCGTGGATCAGCTTGTCCATACCCCTAGGACCAAGGGTGGTACGCACCACATCAGCCACAGCCATACAAGCATTTATGTTGCTCACCAACTGTGCCTTCCCTTGGGACGTATCAGTCCCTTCCTTCAGCAATATGATCTGAGGTTGCTGTTATTTCAAAAGCCACAACACCAGATCAGAAAAAGATTTAGAAGAAAAAAGGGAACAATAATAAACGAAAAAATACACCAGTAACACATAGGTATATCCAATCAATCAATTAATTGTGCCTCATTTCCAAATTAATTGGAGTTGGCTATAGAATCCTCTATATACATTCCCATCTACTTGGACCCATTTCATTCCAATACTGATAAAAATTGTCTTCTAAGACAAAGTAGTAACAGTAGAACAACCTGGCAACAGAAGTCTGCACATTCTAATTAATGTCGATCCTACAGTAGTCATATTCACAAAAGCCTGACCTTATAATGTAACAAAAAACCTTCACCATAAACACTTTCCATACTCTCATGGTACCACATTAATCTGAATTTACTGAGGACAAACTAAAGAACAAACGCAACCAATGTTCAGCTGTTCCGATCAAAATGTAGGCTTCGTTGAATTTCATAGTTGAAAAAAACATCAATATTTATAAAGATGGGTGGATTGACATAGTTGGCAACCTCCCCTGCCACATCGACAGCCTTTCGTTACCTGTCTCTGTCTTAGTTTACACACACAGACACGTACTTAATATCCTAGATCCACAACTTACACTTCAACTTGTTACACGTTTTTGAGAAATTTAAACAGCTCTACTCAGATTTGTTCTTTAAAATGAAAAGTTGCCTACATTTCTCGCATTACCGGGCACTAGTCGGAGCCTTCTATTCTTTCAGTAATTAGAAAGAGCATTAATACAGTCGAAAAATAAATCGAGGCTTACCATCATAGACGCCATTGTTGATGGCGAGAGAGATCAATTGAGCGAGAAAGTATGCTACTTGGTAAGTTGGCAAATGGCCGAAGAAGCAGAAGCCTGGGTACAAGTGGAACTTCCTAGGGTTTTTCCCTACTCGTTAGGGTTTATACTTTCTCTAGTTCGTTCGCTAAAGACTAAAGAGTGACGGGAAATGTTTAGAAGTTGAGAAAGTTATAGGGAAAAAGGAACTTGCTATATGCGCCACATCATAGTTTTACAGGTTAGGTTATAATTGATGTATAAGAATATATGTTGGAGTAATGATTAATTATAATTAAGTAGTGAAACAAATTAATTATAATTAATTAATAAATTTATGTAAAAATTATGTGTCATACATTTATTACTGATAAAAATTTATCAATTGGGTACACATGGACTTCATTCATTTAACTATATTTAACCATAGTTAATTAATACAAGGACTTTGCTCATTTAACTGTAGTTAATTAATATATATTCTCGCCTCATTACATTACTTAATATGATAAGTTGATATAGTTTGATGAAAACACCCAATGCGAATAAGTTTTTACCTTTATTACTTAAATATATATTTAACGTGTACATTAATTTTTCTAAATTATGGTGAATCAGACACCTCCATCATTCAATTGTGTATTTACCTCTCGTGTGGTAATTGATCTCACAAAATACTCACTATATTCCATCTCATATAACATTAGTGTTATCCGTAAAATGGTACAGTTGAATTTATACGTGGTTTCTAAACAAGTGAACTAATTTGATCCTGAAATAATACAAAAATTGAAGAAATGTACAATACTTAGCCTTGAAATATAGACGAAACAACAGAGATGACAGTTCCGTGAACAATGTTTCTGGGCACAGCAATGATGAGATCAAAAAGCGGAAAAGTAAGATTGTATTAAGGTTTGTATAGAATGAAGTGTAGGTTTAGCCAGAAAATTCATGTCCTCTCACTATTTATAGTTGTGTATAGGGAAGGGGGTCCTAGGATCGTGCCCTCCTTTAATGTCAATTATGAGGGTCATTGATGAAGATGTAACGGTGAATATAAATGCCAAATTCTCTGTAACGGGTCGTCGCTCTTAATGATGCAGAATATTCCTTATTAAATGTTACCGGGCGCAGAGCATTTAATATACATTTATGAACGTTATCCCTTTCGTGACAAGCGGAATGGCTACGTTCGGTCTTCGGCCATCCTTGTCTAGGGTTCCACGTGTCATATCATATTTCACCCTGTACAGATAGTCCCTCTCCTTTCCGGTGACATGATTTTGTGTTACCGGGAAGTTGGTAGAAATACTCTTTTGGCGGGAATTACTATAACTCCCTCTGAAGGCTTCTGACGGTTGATTAGACGCACATCTCTCCGCATTTAATGCTCCGAACACGCGTCATCCCACGATTCATCACAACTTTTGCTAATTATCGAGGTAATCATGGCCATGAATTTAACTGCCAAAATTTTACTTATACACATTATTCTTTTCCTTTGCACTTCATAATTTCTCGAACTTCTGATTTGCATCTTTGTTCTCCATTGTAATGATCCGGACGGTCGTTTTGAGAGTTATAGCCCTAATTCCCTGTTTACTACTTTTTCCGTATCTTTTTCTACTTATGTGACTTGTCGGGGGGTTGTTGTTGTTGTGGTTTCGGAGTGAATTGGGACTCTTAGTCCCTAAATAGTAGCTTAAGTCTCAGGATTTTGACCGTAGTCAGAACTATGGGAAGACGATTCCGGAATGGAGTTTTGTCAGTTTCGTTAGCTCCGTTGGGTGATTTTGGACTTAGGAGCGTGTCCGGAATGTGAATTGGAGGTCTGTAGCTGATTTAGGCTTGAAATGGCGAAAGTTGAATTTTTGGGAAGTTTGTCCAGAAGTGGACTTTTTGATATCGGGGTCGGATTTCGATTCCGAAAATTGGAGTAGGTCTGTAATGTCAATTATGACTTGTGTGCAAAATTTGAGGTCAATCGGACGTGATTTGATACGTTTCAGCATCGGTTAGAGAAATTTAAAGTTTCAAGTTCATTAAGTTTGAATAGGAGGGTGAGTCGTGTTTTTAGCGTTATTTGATGTGATTTGAGTGCACGACTAAGTCTGTATAGTGTTTTAGAACTTTTTGGTATGTTTGGTTAAGGTCCCGGGGGCCTCGGGTGTGTTTCGGATGCTTAACGAATTGAATTTGGACTTATGTAAATTGCTGAAGTTTTCTAGTTTCTGTGTTTTCGCACATGCGGTGGGGAGACCGTAGGTGCTGACTCGCACGTGCGGAAGGGAGCTCGCAGATACGGCCTTGGTCTGGGTAACCAGTGGTCGCAGGTGCGACAAAAGGGGTGCAGAAGCGGAGCTGCTCCTGCGGGGGAGTGATCGCAGAAGCGGGAGCCGAGTGGGTGAGGACTTCGCAGAAGCGGACCATTGTCCGCAGGTGCGGCCACCTCATCGCATAAGCGGTCCCATGCCTCTTAAGTCATTTCCGCACCTGCGATGGAAATTCCGCAGGTACGACTGGTAGTCCGCAGATGCAGAATCGCTGGGCAAAAAAGGTTAATTTCGAGGGTTTGATCTCATTTTCATTTTGGGTCTTTGAGAGCTCGGATTGAGGCGATAATTCAAGGATTTTTCAGAGAAAACTTTTGGGTAATGATTCTTAACTCGTTTATGGTTATATTCCACTAATCTATAGTTGATTTCATCATTTAATTAAGGATTTTGGTTGAGAAATTTGGGGAAAATGGGAGAAGTTCTCCAACTAAGTTTTTGAGTTTTGTTTGGGATTTTGATAATTTTGGTACGAATGAGCTCGTGAGCGAATGGATGCTCATATTTTGTGACTTTTACCCGATTTCGAGACGTGGGCCCGGAGAGAATTTTTGGGGCGATTTTCTAATTTCTTGCTTTAGCTTTGATTTTATTAATTAGATTAGTTTCTTATAGTTGTATTTATGGTATGTAATTGATTTTGGCTAGATTTGGGCCATTCGGAGTCGGATATTCATGGAAAATGCATTATTACCAATTGATTGAGCTTGGTTCGAGGTAAGTGACTTGCCTAACCTTGTGTGGGGGGAAATCCCCTTAGGATTTTGGTACTGTTGTGATATGCGAGCATCGTGTACGTACACGGGCTATTTGTTGTAAAACCCGATTTATTTTACTGAGTAGCAACCTATTTTTCCTTCGTTTCAGTGATTTGGCCTGACATGCAGGGGTCTTGGTTGCCACAGTTCGAGAGAGGGTTTGTTGGTTTATTGAGGGACTCCACCCCAGTATCAGGATTAGTATGGTCAGGGAGCTGGAGATGGATATTTCTTACCAGCAGGTGTGAGTATTGCTAGGAGATTGGAGGGCATGCTCGCTCAGGATAGAGAGGAGAGGGAGGCCAAGAGGTCTCGAGAGTCTGGCACTTACAGTGGTACTCGTGCCTCAGTTGCAGTTCGCCATGGTAGGGGTTATGTGAGTCGCCCCCGTTCATTCAGCTCTTCCAGCTGCTAGTGGTGTTCCAGCCCCTTCTAGACCCTAGGAGCCTTATTATGCACCGCCAGTATCTAGTGTGCCTCATGTACGGGGTGCTTTTAGCAGCCAGTTTAGCAGACCTGGCCCGAGCCGGTCACAATAGCCACGCCCTCCGAGAGCTTGTTTTGAGTATGGCGACACTCGCCATGTGGTGAGGGATTGCCCCAGACTTAGGAGGGGTGCACCTCCATAGACTTCTCAGCCACCGCGTGCTCCACCGGGTCCTCAGGCTATGATTCCAGCACCAACTACAGCCTCACCTACTCAGCCAGCTCGAGGTGGAGGTCTGGGAGGTCGAGGTCGCCCTAGAGGGGGAAGCCAGGCCAGATATTATGCTCTTTTGGCTCGTATAAAGGCAGTTGCTTCCGACTCTGTCATTACAGGTATTGTTCCAGTCTGACATAGAGACGCGTCGGTCTTATTTGATCCAGGCTCTACATATTCCTATGTGTCCTCTTATTTTGCCACGTATTTGGGCGTATCTCGGGACTCCTTGAGTTCTCTTGTTTATGTGTCTACTCCTGTGAGAGATTCTCTTGTTGTGGACCGCATGTATCGGTCGTGTTTGATTGCTCTTAGTGGTTTTGAGACCAGAGCCGATTTATTATTGCTTAGTATGGTAGACTTTGATGTTATCTTGAGCATGGACTAGTTGTCACCCCATTATGCTATTATTGATTGTCACGTTAAGACCGTGATGCTGGCTATACTAGGATTACATCGATTAGAGTGGAGAGGTACCTTAAAGTATACTCCCAGCAGAGTTATTTCATTTCTTAAAACTCAACGAATGGTTGAAAAAGGGGTGTGACGCGTATCTAGCTTATGTGAGAGATGTCAGTATTGATGCCCCTACAGTTGAGTCAGTCACAGTAGTGAGGGACTTTCCATATGTGTTTCCAACTGATTTTTCGGGCATGCCGCCCGATAGAGATATTGATTTTGGCATTGATTTGTTGCCGAGCACTCAGCCCATCTTTATTCCTCCATATCGTATGGCTCCTCCTGAGTTGAAGGAGTTGAAGGAGCAATTACAGGAGTTGCTTAATAAGGGCTTTATTCGGCCTAGTGTGTCACTTTGGGGTGCTCATGTCTTGTTTGTGAATACTAATGATGGTTCTATGTGTATGTGCATTTATTATCGCCAGCTGAACAAAGTTACAGTGAAGAACATGTATCCATTGCCTCGTATTGATGATTTATTTGATCAGCTGCAGGGTGCCAGGGTGTTTTCCAAGATTGATTTACGTTCCGGCTATCATCAGTTGAAGATTCGGGAGCCAGATATCCCGAAGACTGCTTTCAGGACTTGGTATGGTCACTACGAGTTCCTTGTGATGTCATTTGGATTAACCAATGCCCCAACAACTTTTATGCACTTGATGCACAATGTGTTCCGGCCCTATCTTGACTCATTCGTCATTGTGTTTATTGACGACATTCTGGTGTACTCCTGGACTCGGGAGGATCATGAGCAGCACCTAAGGACTGTACTTCAGACCTTGAGAGAAAATAAGTTATATGCACAATTTTCAAAGTGTGAGCTTTGGCTAGACTCAGTGGCATTCTTGGGTCATGTAGTATCGAGTGATGGGATCAAGGTGGAAGCAGTGCGTAGTTGGCCTAGACCGTCATCAGCTACGGAGATCCGAAGTTTTCTTAGTTTGGGTGGGGGGTATTACCGTCGTTTTGTAAAGGGGTTTTCATCTATTGTAGCACCTATGACCAGGCTGACCCAGAAGGGTGCTCCGTTCAGGTGGATAGAGGAGTGTGAGGAGAGCTTTCCGAAGCTCAAGACAACCTTGACTACAACCCCAGTATTGATATTGCCTACAGGTTCGGGGTCTTATACTGTATATTATGATGCGTCGCGGATTGGTCTTGGCGCGGTGTTGATGCAGGACGGTAGGGTGATTGCCTACGCATCCAGACAATTGAAGGTGCATGAAAAGAACTATCCTGTCCATGATCTTGAGTTAGCAGCTATTGTTCGTGCCTTGAATATTTGGCGGTACTGTTTGAACGGTGTCCCTTGTGAGATTTACATCGATCATCGGAGTTTGCAGGATCTGTTCAAGCAAAAGTATCTTAACTTGCGTCAGCGGAGGTGCTTGGAGCTACTTAAAGACTAAGATATCACCATTTTGTACCATCCGGGGAAGGCTAATGTGGTGGCCGATGCTTTGAGTCGCCGGGCAGAGAGTTTGGGGAGTTTAGCATATCAACCAGCAGCAACAGAGGCCATTGGCGTTGGATGTTTAGGCCTTAGCCAGCCAGTTTGTGAGATTGGATATTTCTTAGTCGAGTCGAGTATTGGCTTTTGTGGTCTCTCGGTCTTCTCTTTATGATCGTATCAGGGAGCGTCAGTATGATGACCCTCATCTGCTTGTCCTTAAGGACACGGTCCAGCACGGTGATGCTAAGGAGGTCACTATTGGGGATGATGGTGCATTGAGGATGCAGGGCAGGCTATGTGTGCCCAATGTAGTTGGTTTGCATGAGTTGATTCTCCAGGAGGCTCACAGCGCGGTACTCCATTCATCCGGGTGCCGCGAAGATGTACCAGGACTTAAGGCAACATTGCTGGTGGAGGAGGATGGAGAAGAACATAGTGGAGTATGTAGCTCGGTGTCTGTCACGACCCTAAATTCCCTCTGTAGGAGGTCGTGATGGCACCTAGTCTCTAAGACTAGGTAAGCCTATTAATGCGGAATAATAATAATATATGAAATAGATAAACTACAATTCAAACAATTTCAACTCCCAAAACCCAGTAGAAATAAATCACAAGCTTTTAAGAATTTATTCTCAATATCTCTATATGTCAAGGTCTAAATAAAATATAAGGAAGCAACATAAAATGATATAAGGGGACTCCGGAGTCTGCGGACGTTGGCAGATATACCTTGAAGTCTCCGTGCGCAGGTAACTCACTGACGTCTAGGCTGGTAAAATGTACCTGGATCTGCACAAAAAGATGTGTAGAAGTGTAGTATGAGTGCACCACAGCGGTACCCAGTAAGTGCCAAGCCTAACCTCGGTAGAGTAGTGACGAGGTCAGGTGAGGCCCTACTGGAATATAATAATGGCATGGTAAAATATTTATCAATATAGTAAAATAAAATGACATTGGAAATGAATCAAATAGTATGTCATATTTAATGACACCAAATAATTGCAAATAATATCTCCTGGAATCAAAACAGAATTTCCTTCAACTTTATGAAAATCACAATAATTAATCGAAAGCAACTATGGCCATAAATCAATATCAATAAGGGCACTACCGAGGTACCGCCTCGTAGTCCCAAATTATAAATAATTTTACAATATCTCATTTTCTTATACCACCGCGAGAGCCTTCACAATTTATTTAAAGAAAGCATTTTTTTTTCGAAATAGCATCCCGCGTTTTAGCCACCCTTATCACACCACATGACTTCTAGTAGTCACCCCTACTAGCCACGCGTATCAAGCCACCTTTATCTCACCGCATGTGTTTCAACACCCAGACCTTATACCATCGCATGCGTATCAATATTACAATTTGCACCTCAAGTGCCCAATATTTTAATTTTCCACAAAAATAAATCAACAACAATATTTTTCAATAATAAATAGCTCACGGCTCATGCCAGAATAATCCAAAAGATCTTATGAAAATATTCAAGAATAAATAATTCAGAAAAATAATATTTCAAATTTTTAATACGTTGCTTCAATATTAAATTTAAAAATGTCAAATACTTCATATTAATAATATTTAATTTAAAGAAAATCAACCTTCAAATAATGCACAGTATAAAAGAAACCAAGTTTCAATTAAACAGGTAAAACAATTAGCAGGAAAAAGGTAAACAAATCTAAAATATATATCACAGATCAATGATGAAGAATATAACAAGATAAAATAATTTAATAAATGCGCAACAATGATCTACACAATTTAAAAATATAATCTTTCACATTTAGCCCGTGTACATACTCGTCACCTCGTGTACACGACTTTCAACACATTTTAATAATCATATTAATATCAATTCTAGGGGAAATTTCTCCCATACAAGGTTAGACAAATCACTTACCTCGACTTGCTCCAATTTAATCAAGTATTATGCTTTTTCCTCGATTTTTCGACTCCGATCGACTCGTATCTAGTCATAATTAATTCGATACAGTCAACAAAAATTATAGTAATCAATTTCATAAGAAAATATCACATTTTTCAATAAAATCCGAAATTAGCTCAAAATTTGCCCGTGGGGCCCACATCACGGAATCCGGCGAAAGTTACGAAATATGAACGCCCATTCAACCACGAGTCTAACCATACCAAACTGACTAATTTCCAATAACGATTCGACCCTTAAATCCACAAATCTATCCAAGAGGGTTTTCAAATATTTTCAACTTAAATCACCAATTAAATGTTAAAAACAGTGATGGATTCGGGTAATCTAACCAAGATTGAGTTAAGAACACTTACCCCAATGTTTTTCCTTGAAGATATATCAAAAATCGTCTCTGCTCAAGCTCCAAGTTGTTAAAAATTGCGAATGGGACGAAACCCCCCTGTTTTTATAACTTACGGATCTGTCCAGGCTGACCTCGATCGTGGAGTCCGATCCTGGACCTCGATCATGAGAGTCCGATCCTGGACCTCGATCATGGGAGTCCGATCATGGGGAGTCCGATCATGGCCCTCGACCCTGGGGCTCGATCACAGCCGTCGATCCTGGCTATCGATCATGGCTTCGATCCTTATGGCCTTCGATCACTGGCCTTGGTCATAACCCTCGATCCTGGGCCTTCGATCAGTGGCCTTCGATCATGGATCTCGAGCCTACCTTCGATCCTCGACTCGATTTCTGGGGGCTCGATTGCACAGCAGAAGAGAATTTGCAACAGCTTTTGCAGCAGCTGTTTAAGTCTCATTTTTGATCCGTTAACCATCCGAAACTCACCCGAGGCCCTCGGGACCTCGGGACCTCAAATTTTAGAACCTCATCCTAAAATCACGAATCACACATAGATTCAAGCCTAATGAACTTTGAAACTTTCAATTTCTACAAACAACACCGGAACCTATCAAATCAAGTCCGATTGACCTCAAATTTTGCACGCAAGTCATAAATGATATAACGGAACTATGAAAATGTTCAGAATCGGATTTCGACCCCGATATCAAAAAGTCAACCCCTCGGTCAAACTTTCCAAAAATTCAACTTTCGGCATTTCAAGCCTAATTCCACTACGGACTTTCAAATAAAATTCCGATCGTGCTCCTAAGTCCAAAATCACCATACGGAGTTGTTAGAATCATCAAAATTCTATTGCGGGGTCATTTTCACATAATTCGACATCCGGTCACTCTTTGAACTTAAACTTTAAATTTTTCGTCAAAATTCCATATCTCGGGCTAGGGACCTCGGAATTTAATTCCGGGCATACGCCCAAGTCCCAATTCACGATACGGACCTACCGGAACTGTCAAAACACTAATTCGAGTCCGTTTGCTAAAAATGTTAACCAAAGTCAACTCAGTTGCATTTTAAGCATTTAATTCACATTTTAATCCATTTTTAACCTGAAAACTTTTCGGAAAATTTTTTACGGACTGCACACGCAAGTCGAGTAATGGTAAATAGTGCTTAGATCATATAATTAATCATTAAATTTAAAGACATTTTGGGTCATCACATTCTCCACCTCTAAAACAAACGTTTGTCCTCGAACGGAGTTAGAAAAAGTACCTGAGCTGGTGAATAAGTGTGGATAACAGCTGCGTATATCATGCTCGGCCTCCCAAGTCGCCTCCTCGACCGGATGACCCCTCCACTGAACCTTCACGGAAGCAATGTTCTTTGACCTCAGCTTTCAAACCTGCCTATCTAAAATAGCCACTGGTTCCTCAACATAAGGTAGATCCTTGTCCAACTGAACCGAACTGAAGTCTAACACATGAGACGGATCGCCGTGATATTTCTGAAGCATAGAAACATGGAATACCGGATGAACCGCAGAAAGACTAGGTGGTAGTGTAGGTCTGTAAGCCACCTCTCCAACTCTCTCAAGAATCTCAAAAGGCCCAATATACCTAGGGCTCAACTTGTCCCTCTTCCCGAACCTCATCACACCCTTCATAGGCGAAACCCGGAGCAATACCCGCTCACCAACCATGAATGTAACATCGCGAACCTTCCGATACGCATAACTCTTCTGTCTAGATTGGGCTGTATGAAGTCGATCCTAAATCATCTTAACCTTTTTCAGGGCATCCTGAACCAAGTCTGTACCCAATAGTCTAGCCTCGCCCGGTTCGAACCAACCCACTAGAGACCGGCACTGCCTACCATACAAGGCCTTATACGGAGCCATTTGAATGCTTGACCGGTAACTGTTGTTGTAAGCAAACTCCGTAAGTGGTAAAAACTGATCCCAAGCACCCCCAAAATCTATCACACACGCCCGAAGCATATCCTCCAGTATCTGAATAGTGCGTTCGGACTGCCCGTCCGTCTGAGGGTGAAATGTTGTACTCAACTCTACCTGAATACCCAACTCACGTTGTACTGCCCTCCAAAACCGTGGGTTAAACTGTGTACCTCAGTCAAAGATGATAGATACCGGTACACCATGAAGTATGACAATCTCGTGAATGTATACCCGAGCCAGCTGCTCTAAAGAGTAAGTAGTAATCACAGGAATGAAATGAGCTGATTTGGTCAGCCTATCCACAATCACCCAAACTAAATCAAACTTTCGCTGAGTCCATGGGAGCCCAACAATGAAATCCATAGTGATCCATTCCCATTTCCATTCTGGAATCTCTAACTTTTGAAGTAATCCACCCGGTCGCTGATGCTCATATTTTACTTGTTGACAATTTAGACAGCGAGATACATAACCCACTATGTCTTTCTTCATCCGCCTCCACCAATAGTGTTGTCTCAAGTCCTGATACATCTTTGCAACACCCGGATGAATGGAGTACCGCGAACTATGAGCCTCCTGGAGAATCAACTCATGCAAGCCATCCACGTTAGGCACACATAGCCTGCCCCGCATCCGCAATACATCATCATCTCCAATTGTGACTTCCTTGGCATAACCGTGCTGAACTGTATCCTTAAGGACAAGCAGATGGGGGTCGTCATACTGGCATTCCCTGATACGATCATAAAGAGAAGACTGAGAAACCACACAAGCCAAAACTCGACTCGGCTAGGAAATATCCAACTTAACAAACTGGTTGGCCAAGGCCTGAACATCCAAGGCCAAAGGCCTCTCTGCTACCGGTAAATATGCTAAGCTGCCCAAACTCTCCGCCTTACGACTCAAGGCATCGGCCACCACATTGGCCTTCCCAGGATGATAGAGGATGGTGATATCATAATCCTTAAGCAACTCCAACCACCCTCGCTACCGCAAGTTAAGATCCTTCTGTTTAAACAGATATTGTAGACTCTGGTGATCGGTGTAGATCTCATAATGGACACCGTACAAATAATGCCGCCAAATTTTTAAGGCATTAACAATAGCTGCTAACTCCAGGTCATGTACAGGATAATTCTTCTCATGAACCTTTAACTGTCTGGACGTGTAGGCAATCACCCTATTTTCTTGCATCAATACTGCACCGAGACCAATACGTGACACGTCACAATACACAGTATAAGATCTCGTACCTGTAGGTAATACCAATACTGGGGCTGTAGTCAAAGCTGTCTTGAGCTTTTGGAAGATCTCCTCACATTCATCGGTCCACCTGAACGGAGCACCCTTCTGGGTCAATTTGGTCATAGATGTAGCAATAGAAGAGAAACCCTTACAAATCGGCGATAATACCCAGCCAAACCAAGAAAACTCCGAATTTTCGTAATTGAGGACGGTCTGGACCAACTCTGCACTGCTTCAATCTTCTTTGGATCTACCTTGATCCCCTCACACGAAACTATATGACCCAAAAATCCAACTGAATCAAGCCAGAATTCACACTTTGAAAAATTTGCATATAACTTCCTTTCTCTCAAAATCTGAAGCACAGTCCTCAGGTGTTGTTCATGATCTTTCCATCTCCGGGAATACACCAGAATGTCGTCAATAAATACAATGACGAAGGAATTAAGTTAGGGTTGAAATACACTATTCATTAAGTGCATAAATGTTGTTGGGGCGTTGGTCAGCCCAAAAGACATCACAAGGAACTCGTAATGACCGTACCGAGTCCTGAAAGCAGTATTCAGAATATCTAGGTCCCGAATCTTCAATTGATGATAGCCTAAACGCAAGTCAATTTTTGAGAATACCCTGGCACCCTGAAGCTGATCAAATAAGTCATCAATACGTGGTAATGGATACCTGTTCTTCACTGTAACCTTGTCCAACTGGCGATAATTAATACACATCCACATAGAACCATCCTTCTTCTTTACAAATAAGATAGGATCACCCCACGGCGATACACTAGGCCGAATGAAACCCTTATCAAGAAATTCATGTAACTGTTCTTTTAATTCTTTCAACTCTGCTGGGGCCATACGGTATGGTGGAATAGAAATGGGCTGAGTACCCGATAATAAATCAATACCAAAATCAATATCCCTGTCGGGTGGCATACCCGGAAGATCTGCTGGAAATACATCAGGAAAATTCCTTACTACAGGAACTGACTCTATAGTAGGAGTATCAATACTAACATCTCTCACATAGGCCAGATACGCATCACACCCCTTCTCAACCATTCGTTGAGCTTTAAGAAATGAAACAACCCTGCTAGGAACATGATTCGAGGTACCTCTCCACTCTAGCTGCGGTAGACCCGGCATAGCCAATGCCACTGTCTTGGCGTAACAATCAAGAATAGCGTGATAGGGAGACAACCAGTCCATGCCCAAAATAATATCGAAGTTCACCATACTGAGCAATAATAAATCAGCTTTGGTCTCAAAATCACTGATAACAATTAAACACGACCGATACACACGGTCCACAATAATGGATTCACCCACGGATGTAGATACATAAATAGAAGAACTCAAGTAATCACGTGATACGCCCAAATACAGGGCAAAATAAGATGACACATAAGAATAAGTGGAGCATGGATCAAATAAAACTGATGCATTTCTATGACAGACCGGAATAATACCTGTGATAACAGAATCAGATGCAACGACATCTGTCATAGCAGGAAGGGCATAATATCTGGCCTGGCCTCCCCCTCTAGGGCGATCTCTACCTGCCCGACCTCCACCTCTAGCTGGCTGTGCAGGTGGAGTGGCAACTGGTGCAGTAATCATGGCCTGAGAAGCCTGAGGACCCTATGGAATAGGTGGGGCCTGAGAAATCCGTGGAGGTGCACCCCTCTTAATTATGGGGCAATCCCTCATGATATGACGAGTGTCACCACACTCAAAACAAGCCCTCGGAGGACGTGGCTGTTGAGACTAGCTCGGGCCTGATCGACTAGACTGTCCGCTGAAAGCACCCCGTACAGGAGGTACAGAAGACACTGGTGGTGCATAATATAGAACTTGTGGTCTGGGAGTAATCAGAATACCACTGAAAGCTGGAAATGCTAAATGAATAGGATGGCTCACATAACCTCTACCATGACGGGCTGCAACTGGGGCACGAGAATTATTATATGTTCCAGAATTTCGGGGTCTCTTAGCTTCCCTCTCTTCCCTCTCCCGAGTCCGCATACCTTCCAATCTTCTAGAAATTGGCACCACATGTTGGTATGTGATGTCTATCTCTAGCTCTCGGGCCATACTGTATCTGATACTAGGGTGAAGACCCTCAATAAATCTGCGAACCCGCTCTCGAACAGTAGTAACTAAGGCTGGTGCATGCCTAGCCAAATCACTGAATCGGACCGCATACTCTGACACAGTCATAGAACCCTGGCGCAACTGCTCAAACTCTGCACGCCATGTATCCCTAAGACTCTGAGGAACATACTCCCTTAAGTACATATCCGAAAATTGAGTCCAAGTGAGTGAAGATGACTCAACGGGATTATCCAACTCATATGCCCGCCACCACTGGTAGGCTGCTCCTCTAAACTGGAATGCAGTGAAAGAAACCCCACTGGAATCCACAATACCCATAGTATGAAGGATACTGTGACATTCCTCCAGAAAACCCTGAGCATCCTCTGAAGCTAAACCGATGAAAGTGGGAGGGTGGTACTTCTTATACCTCTCGAGCCTAAGCTGCTCCCCCTCTGAAACTACTGTCCTAATATCAGGCCGAACTGGGACAACTGGTTGCACTGGTATAACCTCTGGGGCATGGTCAACTTGGGCACGTGGCTCTGGAGTACGGGCGGCGGGAGTCTGCACTCCTCCCCCAGCCTGAGATGTGGCAGGAGCAAGTGGAATTAATCCTGCCTGAGCTAAAGTGCCAAACATGCTCAAAAACTGGGCAAGAGTCTCCTGAAGTGCAGGAGTAGTAACAGGCGTCTCAGGTGCCTGCTCTCCAACTGGAGCTACTGGTGGCTCTGGTGCAGCAGTTCGTGCAGGTGCTCTGGCTGCACCACGTGGTCTTTCTCGGCCTCTGCCCCGACCCAGCCTCTTGCGGCTCCAACAGGGGGCGCGGGTGTTTGATCATCAGATCCAGTCATGCGTGTCCTCACCATCTGTGAGAGAATAGAAAGACAATTGTTTAAAATTTTGAAATCAACAAATATGCACGATAAGGAATCAAAGAAGTAAATATTTCCTAACAGTTCCATAACCTCTCGAAGATAAGTACAGACGTCTCCGTACCGATCCACAAGACTCTACTAAACCTGTTTGTGACTCATAACACCTATGAACCCAGTGCTCTAATACCAACTTGTCACGACCCCAAATTCCCTTCGTATGAGGTCGTGATGACACCTAGTCTCTAAGTCTATGCGGAATAATAATAATATCTGAAATAGATAAACTACAATTCAAATAATTTCAACTCCCAAAACCCGGTAGAAATAAATCACAAACTTCTAAGAATTTATTCTCAATGTCTCTATATATCAAGGTCTAAATAAAATATAAGGAAGCAACATAAAGTGATAGAAGGAGACTCCGGAGTCTGCGGACGTTGGCAGATATACCTCGAAGTCTTCGTGCGCAGGTAACTCACTGACGTCTAGGCTGATAAAATGTACCTGGATCTGCACAAAAAGATGTACAGAAGTGTAGTATGAGTACAACATAGCGGTACCCAGTAAGTGCCAAGTCTAACCTCGGTAGAGTAGTGACGAGGTCAGGTGAGGCCCTACTGGAATATAATAACGGCATGGTAAAATGTTTATCAATATAGTAAAATAAAATGATATTGGAAATGAATCAAATAGTAGGTCACATTTAATGACACCAAATAATTGTAAATAATATCTCGTGGAATCAAAACAGAATTTCCTTCAACTTTATGAAAATCACAACAATTAATCGAGAGCAATTATGGCCATAAATCAATATCAACAAGGGCACTACCGAGGTACCGCCTCGTAGTCCCAAATTATAAATAATTTCACAATATCTCATTTCCTTATACCATCGCGAGAGCCTTCACAATTTATATAACGAAAGCATTTTTTTTTCCCGAAATAGCATCCCATGTTTTAGCCACCCTTATCATACCGCATGACTTCTAGTAGTCACCCCTACTAGCCACACGTATCAAACCACTCTTATCTCACCGCATGCGTTTCAACACCCAGACCTTATACCATCGCATGCGTATCAATATCACAATATATCACAATTTGCACCTCAAGTGCCCAATATTTCAATTTTCCACAAAACAAAAATCAACAACAATATTTTTCAATAATAAAGAGCTCACGGCTCATGCCAGAATAATCCAAAAAAAAAAATCTTATGAAAATATTCAAGAATAAATAATTCAAGAAAATAATATTTCAAATTTTTAATACGCTGCTTCAATATCAAATTTAAAAATGTCAAATACTTCATATTAATAATATCTAATTTAAATAAAATCAACCTTCAATAATGCACAGTATAAAAGAAACCAAGTTTCAATTAAACTGGTAAAGTAACTAGTAGGAAAAGGCAAACAAATTTAAAAAATATATATATCAAAGATCAATGATGAAGAATATAACAAGATAAAATAATTTAATAAATGCGTAACAATGATCTACACAATTTAAAAATATAATCTTTCACATTTAGCCCGTGTACGCACTCATCATCTCATGTACACGACTTTCAACATATTTTAATATAATATCAATTTTAGGGGAAATTTTTCCTACACAAGGTTAGACAAGTCACTTACCTCGACTTGCTCCAATTTAATCAAGTATTATGTTTTTTTCTCGATTTTTCGACTCCTATCGACTCGTATCTAGTCATAATTAATTCGATACAGTCAACAAAAATTATAGTAATCAATTTCATAAGAAAATATCACATTTTTCAATAAAATTTAAAATTAGCTCAACATTTGCCCGTGGGGCCCACATCACGGAATCCGGCAAAAGTTACGAAATATGAACGCCCATTCAACCACGAGTCTAACCATACCAAAATGACTAACTTCCAATAACGATTCGACCCTCAAATCCAAAAATCTATCCAAGAGGGTTTTCAAATTTTTCCAACTTAAATCACTAATTAAATGTTAAAAACAGTGATGGATTCCGGTAATCTAACCAAGATTTGAGTTAAGAACACTTACCTCAATATTTTTCCTTGAAGATATATCAAAAATCACCTCTGCTCAAGCTCCAAGTTGTTAAAAATGGCGAATGGGACGAAACCCCCCTGTTTTTATAACTTACGGATCTGTCCAGGTTGATCTCGATCGTGGAGTCCAATCCTGGACCTCGATCATGAGAGTCCGATCCTGGACCTCGATCATGGGGAGCCCGATCCTGGCTCTCGATCATGGCTTCGATCCTTATGGTCTTCGATCACTGGCCTTGGTTATAACCCTCGATCCTGGGCCTTCGATCATGGATCTCGAGCCTGCCTTTGATCCTCGGCTCGATTTCTGGGGGCTCGATTGCACAACAGAAGAGAATTTGCAGCAGCTTTTGCAGCAACTGTTTAAGTCCCATTTTTGATCCGTTAACCATCCGAAACTCACCCGAGGCCCTCGGGACCTCAACCCAATACACCAACAAGTCCTAAAACATCATACGAACTTATTTGAAACCTCAAATCACATCAAACAACGCTAAAATCACGAATCACACATAGATTCAAGCCTAATGAACTTTGAAACTTTCAATTTCTACAAATAACACCGAAACCTATCAAATCAAGTCCGATTGACCTCAAGTTTTGCACGCAAGTCATAAATGACATAACGGAACTATAAAAAATTTTTTGACCCTAATATCAAAAAGTCAACCCCACGGTCATACTTCCCAAAAATTCAACTTACGGCATTTCAAGCCTAATTCCACTACGGACTTCCAAATAAAATTCCGGTCATGCTCCTAAGTCTAAAATCACCATACAGAGCTGTTGAAATCATCAAAATTCTATTCCGGAGTCATTTGCACATAATTCGACATCCGGTCACTATTTGAACTTAAACTTTAATTTTTTTCGTCAAAATTCCATATCTCGGGTTAGGGACCTTGGAATTTAATTCCGGGCATACGCCCAAGTCCCAATTCACAATACGCACATTTTAATTCATTTTTCACCTGAAAACTTTTTAGAAAATTTTTTACGGACTGCACGCGCAAGTCGAGTAATGGTAAATAGTGCTTAGATCGCATAATTAATTATTAAATTTAAAGATAATATTTTGGGTCATCACAGTGTCTAAATTGCCAGCAGTTGAAGTATGAGCATCAGCGCCGAGGTGGGTTACTTCAGAAGTTAGAAATTCCGGAATGAAAATGGGAGCGGATCACTATGTATTTTGTTGTTGGACTCCCACGGACTCAACGGAGGTTTGATGCAGTTTGTGTGATTGTGGATAGGCTGACCAAGTCAGCTCATTTCCTTCCTATGATGACTACCTATTCTTCTGAGTAGCTGGCTCGAATTTATATCCTCAAGATCATCATGCTTCATGGTGTAGCGCTATCTATCATCTCTTACCGGGGTACGCAGTTTACATCACGGTTCTGGAGGGCCGTACAACATGAGTTGGGTACTCGAGAGGAGTTGAGCACATTATTTCACCCTCAGATGGACGGACAGTCCGAGCGCACTATTCAGATATTAGAGGATATGCTCCGTGCATATGTGATAGATTTTGGAGGTTCTTAGGACCAGTTTTTGCCACTTGCGGAGTTTGCCTACAATAACAGTTATCAATCGAGCATCCAGATAGAACCGTATGAGGCTCTGTATGGTAGGCAGTGTCGATCTCTAGTAGGTTGGTTCGAGCCGGGCGAGGCTAGATTATTGGGTACAGACTTGGTTTAGGATGCCCTGGATAAGGTGAAGGTGATTCAGGATCGACTTCGCACAACCTAGTCCAGACAAAAGAGTTATTTGGATCGGCAGGTTCGCGATGTTGCATTCATGGTTGGAGAGTGGGTCTTGCTCCGAGTTTCGCCTATGAAGGGCGTTATGAGGTTCGGGAAGAAGAGCAAGCTGAGACCAAGGTTCATTGGTCCCTTTGAGGTGTTGCAACGTGTTGGGAAGGTTGCTTATGAGCTTGCCTTACCTCCCAGTCTAGCAGGAGTTCATCCAATATTCCATGTTTCGATGCTTCAGAAGTATCATGACGATCCATCTCATGTGTTGGATTTCAGCTCAGTCCAGTTGGACAAGGATTTATCTTATGTTGAGGAACCAATGGCTATTTTGGACAGGCAGGTCCAAAAGTTGAGATCAAAGAACATTGCTTCAGTGAAGGTTCAGTGGAGGGGTTAGTCGGTCGAGAAGGCGACTTGGGAGACCGGGCATGATATGCGCAACTATTATCCTCATCTTTTCACCACTTCAGGTATATCTCTATACTCATATGAGGACGAACGATTATTTTAAGAGGGGGATGATGTAATGACCCGGCCAGTCATTTTGGGTGTTATAGCCCCGATCCCCTGTTTACTACTTTTCCCATATCTTTTTCTGCTTATGTGATTTGCCGGGAGGTTGTTGTTGTGGTTTCGGAGTGAATTGGGACACTTAATCCCTAAACGGCAGCTTAAGTTTTAGGATTTTGACCGTAGTCAGAATTGTGGGAAGATGATTTCGGAATGGAGTTTCGTCAGTTCCGTTAGCTCCGTTGGGTGATTTTGGACTTATGAGCGTATCCGGAATGTGAATTGGAGATCTGTAGCTGATTTAGGCTTGAAATGGCGAAAGTCGAATTTTTGGGAAGTTTGTCCGGAAGTGGACTTTTTGATATCGGGGTCGAATTCCGATTCCGGAAGTTGGAGTAGGTCCATAATGTCAATTATGACTTGTGTGAAAAATTTGAGGTCAATCGGACGTGATTTGGTAGGTTTCGGCATCGGTTGTAGAAATTTAAAGTTTTAAGTTCATTAAGTTTGAATCGGAGGGTGATTCATGTTTTTAGCATTGTTTGATGTGATTTGAGGGCTCGACTAAGTTCGTATGGTGTTTTAGGACTTTTTGGTATGTTTGGTTGAGGTCCTGGGGCCTCGGGTGTGTTTCAGATGCTTAACAAATTAAATTTGGACTTATGCAAATTGCTGAAGTTTTCTGGTTTCTGGTGCGCACTCGCACGTACGGAAGGGAGCTCGCAGATGCGGCCCTGGTCTGGGTAACCAGTGGTCGCAGGTGCGACAAAAGGGGCGCAGAAGCGGAGCCACTCCTGCGAGGGAGTGATCGCAGAAGCAGGAGCCGAGTGGGTGAGGACTTCATAGAAGCGGACCATTGTCCGCAGGTGCGCACGTGCAGGTGCGTCCACCTCATCGCAGAAGCAGTCCCAGGCCTCTTAAGTCATTTCCGCACCTGCGATGGAAATTCCGCAAGTTCGGCGTCGTAGGTGTGACTGGTAGTCCGCAGATGCGGAATCGCTAGGCAGAATAGGTCAATTTCGAGGGTTTGATCTCATTTTCGTTTTGGGTCTTTGAGAGCTCGGATTGAGGCAATAATTCAAGAATTTTTCAGAGAGAACTTTAGGGTAATGATTCTTAACTCGTTTATGGTTATATTCCACTAATCTATAGTTGATTTCATCATTTAATTAAGGAATTTGGCTGAGAAATTTGGGGAAAATGGGAGAAGTTCTCCAACTAAGTTTTTGAGTTTTGATTGGGATTTTGATATATGATTTGGATAATTTTGGTACGAATGAGCTCGATAGTGAATGGATGTTCATATTTTGTGACTTTTACCCGATTCCGAGACGTGGGCTCGGGGAGGCTTTTTGGGGCGATTTTCTAATTTTTTGCTTTAGCTTTGATTTCATTAATTAGATTAGTTTCTTATAGTTGTATTTGTGGTATGTAATTGATTTTGGCTATATTTTGGCTATTCGGAGTCGGATATTCGTGGAAAAGTCATTGTTACCGATTAATTGAGCTTGGTTCGAGGTAAGTGGCTTGCCTAACCTTGTGGGGGGGGGGATCCCCTTAGGATTTGGTACTGTTATGATATGTGAGCGTCGTGTACGTGAGGTGACGAGTACGTACACAGGCTATTTGTTGTAAAACCTGATTTATTTTACTGAGTAGCAACTTGTTTTTCCTTTAATTTAAGTTATACCGTTTAAATGAGTATTAGTTTGTTTTCATTCTTAATTAAGCTATCCCAATATGTGTAGTTATCCTGTTTAGTATAATATCTCATGTCTACGTGCTTTAACTGCTTATTTGAACTGTGTGAAGCATGCCTAGTTGATTTCCTGCTTTTTCTTGATCTTTATTAGTATAACTATAGAAATATTTGTTGTTAACTATTGTATTTGTCGGTTTGAGATGTGTGTTTACTTTTGAGACTACGAGGCGGTTCCTCAGGAGTTCTCTCTGTATATTTTCTTTTAAGACTACGAGGCGGCTCCTTGGGAGTTCTCCCTGTACATTTACTTTAGAGACTACAAGGCGGTTCCTCGGGAGTTCTCCTTGCACCTTTACTTTTGAGACTACGAGGCGGTACCTTGGGAGTTCTCCCTGCATATTTACTTTTGAGACTACGAGGCGGTACCTCGGGAGTTCTCCCTGTATATTTACTTTTGAGACTACGAGGCGGTACCTCGGGAGTTCTCCCTGTATATTTATTTTGGGACTACGAGATGATATCTCGGGAGATCCCGTGTTGTTTACCCCTATGTATTATACTGTTGCCTTGCTGTGTTTCTTTTTTGTTAAATTCTAGTCTCTTATTATACTGTATATTCTCCCGCCTTATTTATTATTTACTAGTGGGCCTGACCTGACCTCGTCACTACTTGACCGATGTTAGGCTTGGCACTTACTGGGTACCATTGTGGCGTACTCATGCTACTCTTCTGCACATGTTTTTGTGTCCAGATCCAGGTACTTCTTATCAGCCCCGCTATTAGCTGAGAGTGCTTGCTGCTGTACGGAGACTTCAAGGTACATCTGCCGCGTCCACAGACCTCAGAGTCCCCTTTTATCCTCCCCTATGTCAATTACCTTATGTACTTCTTTTATTAGACTCTGGTGTATAGAGATACTAGTTTCCTCATGTAGCTTGTGACTTATGATGTTTCGGGTTTTGGGAATACTGTGTATTACTAGAGTGTTGGTTATTGTACATGTCGAGCGGCATTGTTACTAGTTATTCAGTTATCCACTGCTGTTAGTTGCCAAGTTTTACTTTCGTTTTGTTATTTTTCGCAATTTGTTAGGCTTACCTAGTCGTAGAGACTAGGTGCCGTCATGACATTATACGGAGGGAGTTTGGGTCGTGACATCCATCCTTTCTCTAATTCTCTTCAAAAAAAAACATTTTCCTTCTTCTTATTCAATGGCTTCTTCCTCCAAGCGTACCGGTTCTTCAAAGAACAAGAACAAAGCCGGGGACTCTGCTCCTCCAACGGTGCGTACCATCATCCTAAGGAGACTCAATACCACAAAGGACTTAGAAGAGACATTTCCTACTGTTAACCCTCATACATGGGCTGTTAGTAGGTACCCTTCTTCCATTCGTCCTTCCAGTATTCCTCCTGTGAAGGAAGACTGCCGCCGCCATGAGTTGGATATCATTGCTCATGATATATCGGAGTGAGTGACCCTCCCAAGGAAGGTTTTACATACTTTTACATGTATCCATTTACTTTGGGTGCGTTTTCTTTGAGTGGAGAGCTTGATTCTGTGACCCTCCCAGAGTTTTGCCTTTGCTACCAGGTGTGTTTGGCACCGGTAAGTCCTTCAGTATGGAGGACGGTTGCCTGCCTTCGATGCTTGTGCCAGGAGACTGGAGAGGAGCTAACCTTAGCTCATTTGATGAATCTCTATTCTCCCAAAATCTTCCGTGGGGGAATGATAAACCTCTGCAAGCATGACCACCATGCTTTGCTGTCTAGCATGGATGATGACAACGACTGTGGGTAGATGGAACGGTTCGTTGTAGTCGCCACTAATGACATCATTCCGGCAACGGTTTCATCCTTTCCGGCCGCTTAGAACCACACTCGTAAGCTCTTTGTTTAGTATTTCCTTTTACTAAATATTTTCTATAGCCGTATTAATCCCCCATCATTCGTTTGTTTCAGCAACTCGATGGATCCCACCGGTGATGGAAGTCTTGGACTTGTGGGTTCAAAAGTTCTTGGACATCACGACGCCCGAAACTAGTTTGTGGAAAAAACTGGCCCTTAAATACGGGTGGAAGGCCAAAAATCATGGTAATTTTAACTTACCTCGCTCCCAATATTTTTTTTTGTATACGGAGAACTTGGTTGAACTCTTCTGACTTATCACAAAATTAGGTCTACCTGCGGGCTCTATTGTTGTCCCCAAGGAGGACGTCTTGGCTGATCCTGCTGATGTAACGAGACTGCTTCAGGAGGCACTTACTCGAACAGGTATCTCCGGGCCTGTTTCGGGTACAAACACTTCTTTACGAGGTCCCCAGCCGGAGGATAAACAACCGAAGAGAAGACATTCCTCCACGGCTGGGGAAAAGAATAAGAGGGCAAAGATTGATGCCCCCGAGTCATCTCCGGTGGCGATGGTGACTGGACCTCCTTCCGGGCCGGTCATAGACACTGTGATGATTACTGATGTTGAAGAAACTAGTAATGAATGAGCTTCTCTACATAGAAGACAATGATCCTCATCATCTCAACCAGATGCTCGACCTGTTGAGAGAGCTACACCAACCGAGGACGATGCCTCTACAATTTGGGGAGAGTTTGATTTGGTAGATAATGTCAACTCCCGTTTTCGGGCCCCCATTATTGTACCTGATACTGCGGGGCTGAGTATCGGGTCCTTGTCGTCTTTGGTTGGCGAGCATCCAACAACCAGCACTGCATTTGATGTAGCTGTTTCTCACTCTTCAACTCCATCAGCTTCATCTCTATCTTCACCAATACTAGCAACTGCTACATCACTTCCATCTTCATCCACTCTTCTACCAGCAGTTGCTACATCGCCTCCACCGGCCGTACCTGACCATGAAGAGGGTGTTCCTCTTCCATAGTCCCCAGTTCATCGGAATTTGGGGCAAAATTATGCTGCCCCTTCTGAAGATCCACAAAGGAGGAGGAACGTTATTCTTTCGGTCTCTACCAGATGCAACTTGCCATTCCGGTCGGTGGAGCTTGATAATTATTTGAAGCCTTTGGCTTTAGAGAAAGACTAATAAAATATTCAAGCACTCTTGGGAGAGTGTTTGTTGAACAACTCCATGCGCAACGCCGCAGCGGTACGTTCCTTTCTTCCTTTGTTATTTCTTCTACTTTTGATGAATGTATTCTAAGTTTTACTTCTTCTTATTTTGTAGGCCAACTTTCTTGCTTTTGAGGTCCTTCAGAGGTTGATTTGTGAGAAGGAGGAACTTACTTCTGAACGGAATCAGCCTTTGGTGGAACGGGACTGAACTGTTCTCCGCCTCTCGAAACTGGAAACCAAAGCTACTGAGGTCGTTATTTTGGAGGCTCATTTGCAGCAAAACGAGCAAGAAGTGGTAACCCTTATCCAAGAAATTGGCCCGCTGAGGATTAGATTTGATGAAGCCAAGGCCAAATGGGCTGAAGTTCAGGACACCGTTCTTGCTGCAACTGAGCGTGAGGCTGTCTCCGCTGAAAGAGTGATTAACTTAGAGACAGCCTTGAACTCCAAAATCGAAGAGCTTGCTGTTGTGGGGGAGAAACACGCCCAGCTAGAAGAGAAGTACAGGAAAACTATCGAGCATAATAGGCTCTTTAGTTCAACTATCCACGACCTTGATGTTAGCCTCAAATCTGCTAGGTCCGCCTGGAAAAACCTTTCTGCCGAGGTAACCCAACTCAAGGAAGAACTCAAGTGCCGAAAGGCTTCCCTAATTGTTGAAAAAACTTACGCCATGTACAACATGAGGAGAAAAACCTTGGAAGAGGCCAAAGCTGGTGTCATTGACTTTAATGTCGAAATTGCTAAGGCACGCGAGCTTGAGTTAGCTGCTAAAAGTGGATTCCCATTGAGGTCCCTCTCTATACATAAAATTAAACTCGCGCAAATACTTATAGAAACACGCACGTAAAAGGGATAATGCTAAGTCCTAAAACATCATACGAACTTATTAAAACCTCAAATCACCTAAAACGACGCTAAAACCACGAATTATGTTCCAATTAAAGCTTAATGAAACTTAGAATTTCCAACTTTTATATTCAATGCCTAAACCTATCAAATCAAGTTCGATTGACCCTCAAATTTTGCACACAAGTCCCTCCAAACCACTCGTATCTATTCAAAATGACTCGATAATATCAAATATTGCTAAAGGACTTAATTATTTTTCATAAATTAAATTTTCTAAATTTTCCTCCAAAAAATCAAAAAATCGACCCCGGGCCCGCTTGGTCAAAACCCAAGGTTCGGACCAAAATCCTTTTACCCATTCACCCCCGAGCCCGAATGTAATTAGTCTTGGAATCCGACCTTAAATTGAGGTCTAAATCCCCAAATTCCCGAAATCCCTAGTTTCTACCCTAACGCCTAATTCTACCATGAAAACTCTAGATTTTAGGTTGAAAATTCAAGAAATATAATGGGTAATTGAAAGAAAATGGTTTAGAATCACTTACCAATAATTTGGGGAAGAAATGGCTCTTGAAAAATCGACTCTCACCGTTTGGTTTTTGAGAAAATAATTTTTTGGGCTAAAATCCCGTTTTTGGATTCTGTTAAGTGCTAGGCGACAGTGTTCATCGCGTTCGCGAGAGTACTGTCGCGTTCGCGAAGGGTATTGGCTACCAAGCCTACACGTTCGCGAGACCCAGCTCGCGTTCGCGATGGTTACTCCCCCCTGGCCTTCGCGTTCGCGATGAAGGAACGGCTGACTCCCCCTCCTTAATGCCTAACACTACGTGTTCTCGATGGGCTTGTCGCGTTCGCGAAGGGTAACACCCCCATCGCTTCGCGTTCGCGACCAAGCCTTCGCGTTTGCGAAGAAGAAATCTTCAGCTGCCCAGTTTACTCTTCGCGTTCGCGAGAGTACCTTCACGAACGCGAAGAAGGACATGCCAGAATACTTGCTGCAACAAAATACCAGATTTCCAAAGTCCAAAACATCTCGTGGCCTATCCGAAACTCACCCGAGCCCTCGGGGCTCCAAACCAACATGCACATAAATCTAAAAATATCATACGAACTTGCTCGCGCGATCAAATCGCCAAAATAACACCTAGAACTATGAATTTAGCACCAACACAAATGAAATTCTCAAGAACACTTTAAAATTTCTATTTTCTCAACTGGGCGTCTGAATCACGTCAAACCAACTCCGTTTCTCACCAAATTTCACAGACAAGTCTTAAATATCATAATGAACCTGTACCAGGCTCCGAAACTAGAATATGAACCCGGTACTAACAATACCAAACACCAATCAATTCTTAAAAATAATTAATTTTTAGACTTTTAATTTTCATAAAAAATTCATAACTTGAGCTAGGGACCTCCGAATTCGATTCCGGGCATATGCCTAGGTCTCATAATTTGATACAGATCTATCGGGACCGTCAAAGTACGGATCCGGACCCGTTTACCAAAAATATTGACCGAAATCAATTAAAATCAACTTTTAAGGTAAAAATTCTTATTTTTATTAGTTTTCAACATAAAAGCTTTTCGGAAACCTGTCCGGACTGTGCACACAAATCGAGGAGGGTAAAAATAAGATTTTTAAGGCTTAAGAGCGCATATTCGAGTTCTAAAATATAAGATGACCTTTTGGGTCATCACAATATTGTAGTTGTATATACTTGAGTAGAAGTAATGTATGAAAATTGTAGATAAGTTGTATAATATATAATTAGTTATATAAAATTTATTTTTACTATGTATAAATCAGATACAAAATATACAAAAGGCATACTGTATAAAAATTATATTTACGTGGTATGATATTGTAGTTATATATAACTGGGTAGAAATAATATATGAAAGTTGTAGATAAGTTGTATAATATATAATTAGTTATATAAAATTTATTTTTACTATGTATAAATCAGATACAAAAGACATATTGTATAAAATTTGTATTTAAGTGGTATGATATTGTAGTTGTATACAACTGAATAGAAATAATGTATGAAAGTTGTAATTGTATATCAATTGATAGATGCTCTGTAATGGCTAAAAGTAATGCGTCGTAACTTGACTCCGAGTTTATCAAAATTTTGTCGATATTGAAATTAACATATCGACCACTACTATCCCATCCATATGAACAGATAGCAAAGAAAATGCAAGAATTTAATTATAAGAGAAGATGGTGTAACGGTAACTTTGAATTTTCCTTGAGCATTCTCTAGTAGATTTTATTCATTTGTAGAATTAAGGGCATGGTAGTTGCCGGTTGGAACAACAATTCATAATATTCATCTTTATTAATTAAAGGACAAGATTTAAGGGTAAAGCGGGTTATCTTAAAATAGTATTTGAACTTTTTGCAATAGGTTGGTCCTTGATGAAGGGCAGGGTAGTTGGAAAGAATTCCCAATTCATTATCATTCAATTCAGTGATTACCTTTACTAGTACATGAGGTTAGCTCATCTATTGACACTTTAAAGAGTATATAAATGAGATAAAAAAGAAGAGTAAGAAAGAGGATTTTGAGAAAAGTCTGTTAGAGTAGCAGATTTAGTTGAAAAATTCGTTATTATTCAAAGTACTCCGTTTACTCGAGATATGGGGAGAAAGAGAGAATCAGCAGAGAAGAGGGGGGAGAGGAGGGAACAAAGGAAAATGGTATAACTAAATCTCTTGATTGAAGACACAAATAATGGATTAGGAACCCTTTAAGGTGGATTGTATATATTTTGTAACTAGAATGTGTTTAGGTTAAGTAAATACCAATACATGGACATTTTTCGTAATAAGGTTTCAAATAAATTATAGGAATGAAAAAATCCCTTGAATAAATATTGAAAATTTTAAGTTACAACATGATACTTTAGGATTTTATTGTACTCTTGCATCATTTTAACAACTTTCTTATTTTGTGTTAGTAATTTTTAACGAGTATTTATAATAAAGACATACTTATATTCCAATGTGCAATATAAGGAGGAAATTGAGTGTTAAAAGAAGGTTAAGAGGAAAAAGTCAAACTTGCAATATATATGCGTAGTTTATACGGACACACCTTATAAAGTCAATAATTAACTCTCGTTACACAACATAAAAATTAAATAGCACATGGACGCAACCAGAACTCTATAGGTACTAAGCAACCATGATTTGGCTTGTCTTAAAACGGTGAGGCGTCACCCGAAAGAAGGTAGAAAAAAATTAAGTCGTTGTATGAGGTATTTCGTAATATATGATAATCTCTCGTCACGTACTTAATTAGAAAATCGAACAAGCAATAATATGTTGCATAAAGTAGGAATTATCCAAAACAAGCGGGGGATTGATGTCTTTATATATGGCGTAATACTTGCTGTAAATAGTAATGCATCTTTCGGATTCGAAAAATAGAATTGGGCTTGAAAGTACACAACTAGGAGCAAAGAATTAATAATTTCTCTTTTTTCTTCTTTATGTTAACTAGTTTTAGGATACGTGCGTTGCACGTGTCTATTATATTTTGTAATATAAATATTAATAAAGTATGCTCATGAAGTATATATAAGGATCGAAGATTTATAAATACTAGATCAATTAGCAAAATGTGAACTCAATATTAAGTGATATGCTATTACAACTTGTTATATATCATTTAATGTCCGGCTAAAACAAAAATAAGCTTGAACATTTTGTTTTTGTAAAATGTTTAACCTTAATTTAATATCATAACTAAAAGCTAATATGAAAAATATAAGCACTCCATCAACTGTCAAGTGTTAACAAATGTTAAAACCCATAAAATGTCTTATTTGATTCATTTTCTTAAAAATGGCATCGAATCACAAAAAGTCCCAAAAATGTTATAACAAATCTTCTCAAGTTCAAAAGATGAAAACAAATAACACATTATTTAAATACAAATTACACCAAAAATGAGAATGATGACTTAAATATACATGACGTTACAACGACACGAAGGTTTATTCGCAACTATGGAAAATATAGGCAGCAAAGCAAAAAATCAACTATCCCATAAAAATGTGAATTAACTTTTATTTGTCTGTGTAGCTCGAACTAACATGTTTGTTTAATTTTTTATTTTTTTTAGAAAGCGTGTATGTTTTATCGTTTTTAAAAAATTACTTTTAGATAGTTTTCAAAGAAATATAATTTTCACTCTAAAAACACTTAAAATTTTTGCCAAAACCTTTTAATTACCCAAAAAAGAGTTCTAGAGCATTTTGCTTGCTTCACATGTAATGTATTAAGAAGTTGTTATATTCAGATGTCTCAAAGAAGACTATCAATAAAGGTCTGAAAATTTAATATAAAGAACCAAAAAATTAAACATTATTAGAAAATGGCTAGTTTTTGACTGTCAAAACGGTCGGAATGCAGTCACAAAATGCTGGTTTTTGACTACATTCATACCGAAATAATGCGGTCGCAAAATAGTTGATCTGTAATAGTTTGCGACTTATTCCGTTTGTAATTTGCGACTACGGTAGTCCCAAAATCAAAATATAAAAACGACTAGTTAATGTTGTCAATTGTGCGACTGACGCGGTCGCAAACAATATAAATTAAATTTTTATTTTTATATAAGCTTTCCCACTACTACAGTCGCAAATATTATAAATAATTATAATTTAATTTAAACTTTCCCACTAGAGTGGTCACAAATATTACAATGCATTTTTATTTATTTTAGTCTTCCCACAAATTTAATCCATTATTATTTATTTATTTAAATTTCTCACTACTGCGGTCGCTAATTAATTTTAATATTATTTATTTATTTACTTTTTCCACTACAACAGTCGTAAATATATTTTAATATTATTTATTTTTTTACGTTTCCCACTACTGCGGTCGCAAATGTTCCTGAATATGGAAAATTTTCGAGCATTTGACTACTACTGTGGTCGGAAAACAGTCAAAAAACTGGACAACTTTTGCCAAATTTGAGCTGCTTTAAAGCCATACCACCTGCCAATTAAAAAATACAGCAACCAATAAATTAATCCACCATTCCAACCAATTAATCCACCATTTCAACTTAAACTCATAAAATACAAACAATTAAAGTAAACATAAACTAATGAAAACATCCAAACACAAGTTACAAAATTCAAGCATCATTGAATCAAGTCTAAACATGTGATGACCCAAAAGGTCATCTTATATTTTAGAACTTGAATCTGCGCTCTTAAGCCATAAAAATCTCATTTTTACCCTTCTCGATTTACGTGCGCAGTCCAGACAGGTTTCCGAAAAGCTTTTATGTTGAAAACTAATGAAAATAAGAATTTTTGCCTTAAAAGCTGATTTTAGTTGATTTCGGTTAATATTTTTGGTCAACGGGCCTGAATCTATATTTTGACGGTCCCGGTGGGTCTGTATCGAATTATGGGACTTGGGCGTATGCCCGGAATAGAATTCAGAGGTCTCTAGCTCAAGTTATGATTTTTTGATGAAAATTAAAAGTTTGGAAATTATTGGTTTTTAATAATTGATTGATATTTGGCATTTTTAGTATCGGGTCCGTATTTTAGTTTCGGATCCCGGTACAAGTTCGTTATGATATTTAAGACATGTTTGTGAAATTTGGTGAGAAACGGAGTAGATTTGACGTGATTCGGACGTCCAGTTGAGAAAATAAAAATTTTAAAGTGTTCTTGAGAATTTCATTTGATTTGGTGCTAAATTCGTAGTTCTAGGTGTTATTATGGCGAATTGATATCGCGAGCAAGTTCGTATGATATTTTTAGACTTGTGTGCATGTTTGGTTTGGAGCCGCGAGGGCTCGGATGAGTTTCGGATAGGCCACGGGGTGTTTTGGACTAGGGAAAAATCTGGTTTTCTGCAGATTCTGGTGTCTGGCATATCCTTCTTCGCGTTCGCGAAGGTCCTCTCGCGAACGCGAAGAGTAAACTGATGAGGCAGGGATTTCTTCTTCGCGAATGCGAAGGATTGGTTGCGAACGCGAAGCGATGGGGGCGTTACCCTTCGCGAACGCGACAAGCCCATCGCGAACGCGTAGTGTTAGGCACCGGGGAGGGGGGAGTCAGTCGTTCCTTTATCGCGAACGCGAGCAATGCCTCGCGAACGCGAGGGCCAGGGGGAGTAACCATCGCGAACGCGAGCTGGGTCTTGCGAACACGATGAACATTGTCGCCTACCACATAACAGAATCCAAAAACGGGATTTTAGCCAAAATATTATTTTTCTCAAGAACCAAACGGTGAAAGGCAATTTTTCAAGAGTCATTTCTTACCCAAATTATTGGTAAGTGATTCTAAACCATTTTTTTTTATTACCCATTACATTTCTTAAAATTTTAACCTAAAATCTAGAGTTTTCATGGTAGAATTAGGGGTTAGGGTAGAAACTAGGAATTTCGAAAATTTGGGGATTTAGACCTCAATTTGAGGTCGAATTCCAAAATCAATTATATATTCGGGCTCGGGGATGACTGGGTAAATGGATTTCGGTCCGACCCTCGGGTTTTGACCAAGCGGGCCCGGGGTCAATTTTTTGACTTTTTGGAGGATAATTTGGGAAATTTAATTTATGCAATATAATTGATTCCTTTAGCAGTATTTGGTATTATTGAGTCATTTTTGAATAGATACGAGTGATTTGGAGGTGAATTCCAAAGAAAAAGCTGTGATTGAGAATTAAGTGGCCTTCGGAGCGAAGTAAATATTGTGTCTAACCCTGACTTGAAGGAATTAGGAACCTTAGATTACTTGCTAAGTGAAATTCATGTGAGCGGCGTATATGTGAGGTGACGAGTACTTATGCACCACCAATTTACTTGTTTTCCATGTTTCTTTAGTTTTTCTTATATTGTCTCATTCCTATGCCTAATTGCTATGTGTTATACTAGTATTGTTCAATTTATCATTCTTATCATGTTTACGGATTTTCTGGTGATAATTAAATTTTTATTTCAAAGTTGAGATTGATGTTATGTAACCAAATGTTGAAGTAAGGTTTGTACTTGTTATTCTATCTCCCTATTGTTATTTATGCATTGCATTATGGTAAGGGAGAGTGTTAATGCACGAAGGGTGATGCCGTACCGTGCCATATTGTGAGTGTTAATGCACGAAGGGTGCTGCCGTGCCATGATATGAGAATTAATGCACGAAGGGTGATGCCGTGCCGTTTTTTTTAATTTTATGGTGAGATTGAGAGTAAAAACACGAAGAGTGATGCCGTGCATTTTTCCTTACATCATTCACTATTCCTGTTGATTCCTGGTATATTGACTGCTCCGGTGATCATTCTGTTATAGTTCTTTATCTTGCATTCCCCTCAGTATATTCCCCTCCCAACATTTCCTGTTTAGTTCTTCATTTATGTGATTTGTATAAATACTGTTAAATTGTACAAGTTGATTTGTAGGTGCCTTGCCTTAGCCTCGTCACTACTTCGTCGATTTTAGGCTCGACACTTACCAGTAGATGGGGTCGGTTGTACTGATACTACACTCTGTACTTTCTGTGCAGATTTTGATATCGGCTCGGGTTGATCAAGATTTTTGCTATTGGTCCGAGGTCCGGAGATTCAAGGTTGATCTGTCGGCGTTCACAGACCTTGAAGTCCCCGTCTATCTTTCTACTCTATTGTTTCTTTCATTCAGACAATTGTATTTCTTCAGACTATTACTTGTAGTAAATTATAGAATGCTCGTGAATTGTGACTCCAGATCCGGGTGGTAGAAATAAATATAGTTTTATGATATTTCGCACTTATTATATTTCATCTTAGTTAATTATTGTTAATTAGTGAATGGAAATAAGGAATTGGTTTAATGATTCTCTAACGTTGGCTTGCCTAGCAAGTGAAATGTTAGGCGCCATCACGGTCCCGTCGGTGGGAAATTTCAGGTCGTGACAGTTGGTATCTGAGCACTAGGTTGCCTAGGTCTCACGATTCACGAGCAAGCTTAGTGGAGTTTGGAGGATCGGTACGGAGACGTCTGTGCTTATCTTCCAGAGGCTACAAAGTTTAGGAACAAGTTTCATTTCTTTTCTTCTCTGTCGTGCGATTTTGCTTTCTCAATGCTGATTGAACTCTTCTACTCTTATTCTCTCGCAGATGGCGAGGACACGTACCGCTTTCTCAACTGAACAGCAGCCAGAGCCTCCAGTGACAGCTCCTACGCGGGGCAGAGGTCGAGGCCGAGGCCGTGCCATAGGCCGAGGCAGGGCTCAGCCTAGGGCCCGAGTAGCAGCCCCAACAGTGGAGCCTCCGATAGAGCTTGACGAGGAGGTTCCAGTCCAGACTGTTCTTGCCGGACCAACTCAGGTTCCGGAGGGGTTCATTGCTACCCCAGTACTTCAGGACGCTTTGGTCTGTTTGGTCGGCCTTATGGAGAGTGTGGCCCAGACTGGTGCATTTCCTATGGCACCAGCAGTCTCTCAAGCTGGAGGAGGAGCCCAGACTCCCACCACTCTCGCTTCGGAGCAGATAGCTCCCCAGTATCAGGCTCCAGCAGCTCAGCCAGTCGGATTAGTTTAGCCGGTTATTGCGGCACAGGTCGGAGATGGGCCAGCTTTGTCTTCTGAGGCTTTATGAATATTGGACAGGTTTACCAAGCTCTTTCCTGTTCACTTCAGTGGTGCTCCTTCAGAGGATCCTCAGGAGTATCTTGACAGCTGTCACGAGGTTCTACGAAACATGGGTATAGTGGAGACCAATGGGGTTGATTTTGCTGCATTTCAGATGACTGGTTCCACTAAGAAATAGTGGAGAGATTACTTGTTGACCAGACCAGCTGGGTCACCTTCTCTTAATTGGGACCAGTTCTCTCAGCTCTTCATAGAGAAGTTTCTGCCTATCACATTGAGAGAGGAGCGTCGCTATCAGTTTGAGCGTCTTCAGCAGGGCAGTATGATTGTTACTCAGTATGTGACCCATTTTGTAGATTTGGCCCGTCATGCTATTTTTCTGCTTCCCACCGAGAGAGAGAGAGAGAGAGAGGTGAGGAGGTTTATTGATAGACTTGCTCATCCCATCAGATTGCAGATGGCTAAGGAGACTGGGAGTGAGATTTCTTTTCAGGCGGCTGCTAATGTCGCCGGACGAGTCGAAATGGTTCTTACTCAGAGAGGTCAGGGGTCTGACAAGAGGCCTTGTCATTCCGGTGAGTTCAGCGGTGCCTCATCTAGAGGCAGGAGTACTTTTGGTAGAGGCCATCCTCCCAGGCCGTTTCATTCAGCACTCCAGGCATCCCACGGTGCCTCAAGTGGTCGTGGCCCTCAGATGCATTATTCGGACCAGCTAGCCTACAGTGCACCACCAGCTCCTATTAGTGCACCTCCACTCCAGAGTTATCAGGGTGGTTATTCAGGTCGACAAGGTCAGTTTCAGGGTCAGCAGTCACAACAGCCGAGGTTATGTTATACTTGTGGTGATCCGAGGCACATTGTTAGATTTTTTCCTCGAGCAATGGGCATCTCACAACATCAGAGTTCACGTGCCATGGTCCCGGTACCAGTTGCTGCACCACCTGCTCAGCCAGCCAGAGGTAGGGGTCAGACAGTAAGAGGTAGAGGCTAGACTGTTAGAGGTGGAGGTCAGGACGTTAGAGGTGGAGACCAGCCAGTTAGAGGCCGTCCAAGGGACGCAGTTCAGGGTGGTGGGGCCCATCCCCGGTGTTATGCTTTCCCAGCTAGGCTTGAGGCTGAGTCATCTGATGCTGTTATCACAAGTACTGTTTCAGTTTGCAGTAGAGATGCTTCAGTCCTATTTGATACGGGATCTACTTACTCCTATGTGTCATCCTATTTTGCTTCTTATTTGGTTGTGCCCCGTAATTCTTTGAGTGCTCCTGTGTTTGTGTCCACACCAGTGGGAGATGCTATTATTGTAAATCGTGTTTATCGTTCGTGTGTGATCACTATTGGGAGTCTTGAGACTCGTGTAGATTTTCTACTTCTTGACATGGTTTATTTGATGTCATACTGGGTATGGATTGGCTGTCACCTTATCATGCTATATTAGATTGTCACGCCAAGACGGTGACCTTAGCCTTGCAGGGGTTGCCTCGATTAGAGTGGAGAGGGAATCTTGGCCATTCTGCCAGCATGGTTATCTCTTATGTGAAGGCTCGGCATATGGTCGAGAATGGGTGTCTAGCTTATTGGCTTATGTTCGCGATTCTAGTGCAGAGGTTCCTTCCATAGATTCGGTGCCGGTTGTTCGTGAGTTTCCAGAGGTGTTTCCTCAGGACCTGTCGGGGATGCCACCGGACAGGGATATTGATTTCTGCATTGATTTGGCTCCGGGCACTCAGCCTATTTCCATTCTGCCATATCGCATGGCCCCGCTAGAGTTGAAAGAATTAAAGGAGCAGTTGCAAGATTTGCTTGATAAGGGCTTCATTAGACCTAGTGTCTCACCCTGGGGTGCACCTGTGTTGTTTGTGAAGAAGAAAGACGGATCGATGAGGATGTGTATAGATTATTGGCAGTTGAACAAAGTCACCATCAAGAACAAATATCCATTGCCGAGGATTGATGATTTATTTGATCAGCTTCAAGGTGCCAAGGTGTTTTCAAAGATTGATTTGAGATTTGGCTACCATCAGTTGAGTATTAGGGCATCCGATGTTTCTAAGATAGCTTTTCGGACTCGGTATGGGCATTATGAGTTTCTAGTGATGTCATTTGGGCTGACAAATGCCCCAGCAACATTCATGGATTTGATGAACCGGGTGTTCAAACCCTACTTGGATTCCTATGTGGTTGTGTTTATTGATGATATCTTGATCTACTCCCATAGTCGAGAGGAGCATGAGCAGCACCTTCGGATCATTCTTCAGACTCTGAAAGACAGCCAATTATATGCTAAGTTCTCAAAATGCGAGTTTTGGTTGAGTTCAGTTGCTTTCTTGGGTCACGTTGTATCATCAGAGGGTAATCAGGTGGATCCTAAGAAGATTAGGCAGTCCAGAACTGGCCTAGACCCACATCAGCTACAGAGATCCGTAGTTTCCTGGGTTTAGCAGGCTATTACCGTCGATTTATGGAGGGGTTTTCATCCATAGCAGTCCCGTTGACCAGATTGACCCAGAAGGGTGCCCCGTTCAGGTGGTCAGACGAGTGTGAAACGAGCTTTCAGAAGCTCAAGACTGCTTTGACCATGACACCGGTATTGGTATTACCCACAGGTTCAGGATCTTATACAGTATATTGTGACGCATCTCGTATTGGTCTGGGCGCGGTATTGATGCAGGGTGGAAAGGTTATTGCATATGTTTCAGGGCAGCTGAAGGTTCATGAGAAGAATTACCCTGTTCATGATCTAGAGCCGACAGCCATTGTTCACGCGCTGAAGATTTGGAGGCACTATCTTTACGACGTGTCATGTGAGGTATTCACTGATCATCGGAGCTTGCAGTATTTGTTCAAGCAGAAGAAACTCAATTTGAGGCAGAAGAGGTGGCTGGAGCTATTGAAAGACTATGATATCACCATATTGTATCATCCTGGGAAGTCCAATGTGGTGGCTGGTGCTTTGAGTAGAAAGTCAGTCAGTATGGGTAGCCTTGCATATATTCCAGTTGGTGAGAGACCGCTTGCATTGGATGTTCAGGCCTTGTCCAACCAGTTTGTGAGGTTAGATTTTTCTGAGCCTAGCCGGGTCTTAGCTTGTACAGTTGCTCGGTCTTCTTTGTTTGAGCGCATCAGAGATCGGCAGGATGACGATCCTCATTTACTTGTCCTTAGAGACACAGTGTGGCACGGTGGTGCCAAGCAGGTTACTGTTGGAGATGACAGAGTTTTGAGGATGCATGGTCGTATTTGCATGCCTAATGTGGATGGGCTTCGTGAGTTGATCCTTGAGGAGGCTCACAGTTCTCGGTATTCTATTCACCCGAGCGCTGCCAAGATGTACCAGGACCTGTGAAAACATTATTGGTGGAGGAGGATGAAGAAATATATAGTTTCTTACGTAACTCGATGCCTAAATTGTCAGCAGGTAAAATATGAGCATCAAAGACCCGGTGGTTTGCTTCAGCCGATGGAGATTCGTGAGTGGAAGTAGGAGCGTATCACTATGGACTTTATTGTTGGACTCCCACAGACTCAGAGGAAATTCAACGCCATATGGGTTATTGTGGATGGGCTGACTAAGTCAGCGCACTTTATTCCTATGGCAGTTACCTATTTCTCGGAGCGGTTAGCAGAGATTTATATTCGTGAGATCGTCCGTCTTCACAGTGTGCCCGTGTCTATCATTTCTGATCGAGGTACGTAGTTTACCTCGCACGTTTGGAGGGCAGTACAGTGTGAGTTAGGTACGCGGGTCGAGTTGAGTACAACATTCCATCCTCAGATGGACGGACAATCCAAGCGTACTATTCAGATCTTGGAGGATATGCTCCGCGCCTGTGTTATTGATTTTGGAGGTTCCTGGGATCAATTTTTGCCGTTAGCGGAGTTTGCCTACAATAACAACTACCAGTCAAGCATTTAGATGGCTCCCTATGAGGAATTATATGGTAGACGGTGTAGGTCGCCAGTTAGGTGGTTTGAGCCCGGGGAGGCTCGGTTATTGGGTACAGAGTTAGTTCAGGAGGCCTTGGACAAGGTCAAGATTATATAGGATCGACTTCGCACAGCTCAGTCCAGGCAAAAAAGTTATGCCGACCGTAGAGTTCGTGATGTTGCATTCATGGTCGGAGAAAGAGTGTTACTTCGGGTATCACCCATGAAAGGTGTAATGAGGTTCGGAAAGAAGGGCAAGTTGAGCCCTATGTATATCAGACCTTTTGAGATTCTGAAGAGAGTGGGAGAGGTGGCTTACAGGCTTGCGTTGCCACCAAGTTTAGCAGTTGTTCATCTGGTATTCCATGTGTCCATGCTTCGAAAGTATCACGGCGATCCGTCCCATGTGTTAGATTTCAGCTCTGTCCAGTTTGACAAGTATTTGACTTACGAGAAGGAGCCAGTGGCAATTCTAGCCTGGCAAGTTTGCGAGTTGAGATCAAAAAGTTACCCTTCAGTTCGAGTGCAGTGGAGAGGTCAGCCTATTGAGGCAGCTACTTGGGAGTCCGAGTCCAATATGCAGAGTAGATATCCCCACCTTTTCACCAGCCCAGACTTTTCTATGTCCGTTCGAGGACGAACGATTATTTTATAGGTGGAGATTGTGATGACCCAAAAGGTCATCTTATGTTTTAGAACTCGAATCTGCGCTCTTAAGCCTTAAAATCTCATTTTTACCCTCATCGATTTGCGTGCGCAGTCCAGACAGGTTTCCGAAAAGCTTTTATGTTGAAAACTAATGAAAATAAGAATTTTACCTTAAAAGTTAATTTTAGTTGACTTCGGTCAATATTTTTGGTAAACGATCCCGGATCTATATTTTGACGGTCCCGGTGGGTCTGTATCGAATTATGGGACTTGGGCATATGCCCGGAATAGAATTCGGAGGTCTCTAGCTCAAGTTATGAATTTTTGATGAAAATTAAAAGTTTGGAAATTATTGGTTTTTAAGAATTGATTGATATTTGGCATTGTTAGTATCGGGTCCGTATTTTGGTTCCGGGTCCCGGTACAAGTTCGTTATGATATTTAATACCTGTTTGTGAAATTTGGTGAGAAACTGAGTTGATTTGATGTGATTTGGACGTCCAGTTGAGAAAATAGAAATTTTAAAGTGTACTTGAGAATTTCATTTGATTTGGTACTAAATTCGTAGTTCTAGGTGTTATTATGGCGAATTGATATCGCGAGCAAGTTCGTATGATGTTTTTAGACTTGTGTGCATGTTTGGTTTGGAGCCCCGAGGGCTCGGGTGAGTTTCGGATAGGCCACGGGGTATTTTGGACATGGAAAAAAATCTGATTTTCTGCAGATTCTGGTGTCTGGCATATCCTTCTTCGTGTTTGCGAAGGTCCTCTCGCGAACGCGAAGAGAAAACTGATGAGGCAGGGATTTCTTCTTTGCGAATGCGAAGGCTTGGTTGCTAACGCGAAGCGATGGGGGCGTTACCCTTCGCGAATGCGACAAGCCCATCGCGAACGCGTAGTGTTAGGCACTGGGGAGGGGGGAGTCATCGTTCCTTCATCGCGAACACGAGCAATGCCTCGCGAACGCGAAGGCCAGGGGGAGTAACCATCGTAAACGCGAGCTGGGTCTCGCGAACACGATGAACATTGTCGCCCAGCACATAACAGAATTCAAAAACAGGATTTTAGCCAAAAAATCATTTTTCTCAAGAACCAAACGGTGATAGGCGATTTTTCAAGAGTCATTTCTTACCCAAAGTTTTGCTAAGTGATTCTAAACCATTTTCTTTTTATTACCCATTACATTTCTTGAATTTTTAACCTAAAATTTAGAGTTTTTATGGTAGAATTAGGGGTTAGGGTAGAAACTAGGGATTTCGGGAATTTGGGAATTTAGACCTCAATTTGAGGTCGGATTCCAAAACCAATTATATATTCGGGCTCGGGGATGACTGGGTAAATGGATTTTGGTCCGAACCTCGGGTTTTGACCAAGCGGACCCGAGGTCGATTTTTTGACTTTTTGGAGGAAAATTTGAGAAATTTAATTTATGCAATGTAATTAATTCCTTTAGCAGTATTTAGTATTATTGAGTCATTTTTGAATAGATACGAGTGATTTGGAGGTGAATTCCAAAGAAAAATCTGTGATTGAGAATTAAGTGGCCTTCGTAGCGAGGTAAGTGTTGTGTCTAATCCTGACTTAAGGAAATTATGAACCTTAGATTACTTGCTAAGTGAAATTCATGTGAGCGGCGTATATGTGAGGTGACGAGTACTTATGCGCTGCCAATTTACCTGTTTTCCATGTTTCTCAGTTTTTCTTTTATTGTCTCATTCCTATGCCTAATTACTATGTGTTATACTAGTGTTGTTCAATTTATCGTTCTTATCATGTTTACAGATGTTTTGGTGATAATTGAGTTTTTATTTCAAAGTTGAGATTGATGTTATGGAATCAAATGTTGAAGTAAGGTTTGTACTTGTTATTCTATCTCCCTATTGTTATTTATGCATTACATTATGGTAAGGGAGAGTGTTAATGCACGAAGGGTGATGCCGTGCCATATTGTGAGTGTTAATGCACAAAGGGTGGTGATGTGCCATATTGTGAGTGTTAATACACGAAGGGTGATGACGTGCCATATTGTGAGCGTTAATACACGAAGGGTGATGCCGTGCCATATTGTGAGTGTTAATGCACGAAGGGTGATGCCGTGCCATATTGTGAGTGTTAATGAACGAAGGGTGATGCCGTGCCATGATATGAGAGTTAATGCACGAAGGGTGATGCCGTGCTGTTTCTATTAATTTTATGGTGAGCTTGAGAGTAAAAACACGAAGAGTGATGCCGTGCATTTTTCCTTACTGTATTCACTATTCCTGTTGATTCCTGGTATATTGACTGCTTCGGTGATTATTCTGTTGTAGTTCTTTATCTTGCATTCTCCTCAGTATGTTCCCCTCCCGACATTTCCTGTTTAGTTCTTCATTTCTGTGATTTGTATATACACTGTTAAATTGTACAATTTGATTTGTAGGTGCCTTGCCTTAGCCTCGTCACTACTTCGTCAAGGTTAGGCTCGACACTTACCAGTATATGGAGTCGGTTGTACTGATACTGCACTCTACACTTTCTGTGCAGATTTTGATATTGGCTCGGGTTGATCGAGATTTTTGCTATTGGTCCGTGGTCCAGAGACTCAAGGTAGATCTGTCGGCGTTCACAGACCTTAAAGTCCCCGTCTATCTTTCTGCTCTACTGTTTCTTTAATTCAGACAGTTGTATTTCTTCAGACTATTACTTATAGTAAATTCTAGAATGCTCGTGAATTGTGACTCTAGATCCGGGTGGTAGAAATTAATACAGTTTTATGATATTTCTCACTTATTATATTTTATCTTAGTTAATTATTGTTAATTACTGAATGGAAATAAGGAATTGATTTAATGATTCTCTAACGTTGGCTTGCCTAGCAAGTGAAATGTTAGGCACCATCACGGTCCCGTCGGTGAAAAATTTCGGATCGTGACAAAACATTACAATCATAGTCAAGTCTAAACATTACAATCGTAATGCTTCCACCTCTTCTTGATTCTGCGAAAAACTCGTATCACTAGATAACAATGTCGTAGGACGACCTACGGAATGTTGTGATCCAAGACCGTAGGTTCTACCTTTCTTTGCACCTGCGTCCATATTGAAGCTACATCATTGAGTGATACTTGGGTTGAGCTACCATCCTCGGAATCCGGTTGAATTTAACGCCATTCCTCAAAATATTTTTGATAGGCTTCCTGAAATTAAAATGTTATGCATTAAATATAATAGTAGGAGTAAATAATAACACGCGGTTGGCCTTAACACATAAATTATATCCCCTAGTAAATAACAATCTGTTCTGATCTCTCATTAGTGCTTCATCACTCTGTTCTGGGAGAAGTAAAGAATACTCCTCATTTAGATAAAAACCATCTTTTATATCTTTTATATCTAAGTAAGTTTACAAGGCAAGTTGTTTATACTAACCCATCTTTTCAGCGGCCTCACATCAGTAAACTTCTACCTTTGAATTGTAGGATAGTATAGAATTTAGAAGTTTATTAAGGTAAACCTACAACGTGTTAGGTAATAATTCCACAAAAGTCAGTTGAACCTTCCATATGCTTATTTTATCCAGCCGCGGGAAGCTATTTTGATTTGATTATAGTTAACCTATGTGTTAGTCTTGATATCAAAATGTTTAGCCATCTGTAAAGTTGGAAGTTATTCAAGTGAACAACGTATTTTTTACTTGTTTATATTCCTTAGTTTTAAGCTTAAAGTTCCTTTCACCGTTTCAAATTTATCACGACCCTAAATTCCCTCCGTAGGATATCGTGATGGCACCTAATTTCTAAGACTAGGTAAGCCTATCAATGCAGAATAAAAATAGAAATCTGAAATAAATAAATCTGAAATTTACATAATTACAACTCCCAAAACCTGGTAGAAATAAGTCACAAGCTTCTAAGAATTTATCCCCAATGTCTCTATATAATATAGTCTAAGAAAATAAGGAAGCAACATAACAATAATGGAAGGGGAGTCCGGAGTGCGCGGACACTGGCAGATATACCTCGAAGTCTCCACACACAGGTAACTCACTGATGTCTGAGCTGTTAAGATGTACCTGGATCTGCACAAAAAGATGTGCAGAAGCGTAGTATGAGTACACCACATCGGTACCCAGTAAGTGCCTAGCCTAACCTCGGTAGAGTAGTGACGAGGTCAGGTCAGACCCTACTGGAAAATAATAATAATTGGTATGGTAAAATATTTCACAATATAATATAATAAAATGACAATGGAAATGAATCAAGTAGTAGTTCACCGTTTAATTACTCAAATAATGGCAAATAATACCTCGTGAAAAAAAATAGAATTTCTTTTCAACTTTAAGAAAAATCACAATAAAATCAAAGGCAACTACGGCCATAAATCAATATCAACAAGGGCACTCTCGAGGTACCGCCTCGTAGTCCCAAGTCATAAATAAATTCACAATATCGCATTTCTCTTATCTCACCGTGGGAGCCTTCACAATTTATTTTAAAGAAATCATTTTTTCCGAAAAAGCATCTCGCGTTTTAGCCATCCTTATCACACCGCATGACTTCTAGTAGTTTCACTACTAGCCACGCGTATCAAGCTACCCTTATCTCACCGCATGCATATCAATATCACAATATATCACAATTTGCACCTCAAGTGCTCAAATAATTTAACTTGCCAAAATAATTCAACAACAATATTTTCTACAATAAAGAGCTCATGGCTCATATCAAAATAATTCATCAATAATATTTTTCCACAATAAAGAACTCACTACTCCATCACAATAAGTACAAAAATCTTACAAAAATATTCAGGAATAAATAATTCAGCAAAATAATATTTCAAAATCTTTAATACGTTACTTCAATACCAAATTTAAAAATTTCAAATACTTCATATCAATAATATTTAATTTAAAGAAAATCAACCTTCAAATAATGCACAGAATAAAAGAAACCAAGTTCCAACTAACAGGTAAAACAATTAGCAAGAAAAAGATCAAGCAAATTTAAAGTATATAAATCAAATCAATGATGGAGAATATAACAGTATTTATTAATTTAATTAATATGCAACAGTGATCTACACAATTTAAAAACATAATCCTTCACATTTAGTCCGTGTACACGACTTTTATCACATTACAAATAATACCAATCCTAGGAGAAATTTTCTCCACACAAGGTTAGATAAGTCACTTACCTCGACTTGCTCCAATTTAACCAAGTAGTACGCCTTTTCCTTGATTTTCCGATTCCGGTTGACTCGTATCTAGTCATAATTAATTCGATACAGTCAACAAAAATTATAGAATCAATTCCATAAGAAAATACTACATTTTTCAATAAAATCCGAAATTAAATCAAAAGAATAGCCCGTGGGGCCCACGTCTCGGAATCCGACGAAAGTTACGAAATATGAACGCCCATTCAACCACGAGTCTAACCATACAAAAATGACTAAATTCCAATAATAATTCGACCCTCAAATCCTCAAATATATCCAAGAAGGTTTTCAAAAAATTTCAACTTAATTCACTAATTAACTGATAAAAACAGTGATGGATTTGGGTAATCTAACCAAAATTGAGTTAAGAACACTTACCCCGATATTTTCTCTGAAAATCTCCCAAAACTCGCCTCAATCCGAGCTCCAAATCGTTAATTTCAGAACTTAAACTCTCTGCCCGGGCTTTTACTCTTCACGATCGCAAACATCCACACGCGATCGCGAAGTACAAATTTCCACTGCCCGAATTTAACTCTACGCGATCGCGAAGCACAGTCTCCGCAAGCCTACGCGATCGCAAGCCTTCTCAAGCGATCGCGAAGCATTAAGCACGTGGCCCAACTTCTGGCTTGTTACTCTGCGCGAACGCGACCTTCTTCACGCGTTCGCGAGTCACAAAATATCAAAGCTACGCGATCGCATCCCGCTTCACGCGATCGCGAAGCACAAAACTCAGCAACCCTCAATTAACCTTACGCGATCGCAAACAACGCCACGGGATCGCGATGAACAGCTTGCCAAACCTACGCGATCGCGGTTGACCTCACGCGATCGCGAAGAACAAATTAACACTACCTCAACTAAGCCTACACGATCGCGTCTCAATCTTCGCGATCGCGAAGAAGGTTTAAAATACCAGAAATCAGCAGCTACTAGCACTGCCAAAATGAAGGAAAATACTCTGAATACCATCCGAAATACTCCTGAGCCCCTCGGGACCTCAACCAAATATACCAACAAGTCCTAAAATATCATACGAACTTAGTCGAGTCTTCAAATCACATCCAACAACACTAAAAACTCGAATCACACATATATTCAAGCCTAATAAACTTTAAAAATTTTAATTTCTACAAACGATGCCGGAACCTACCAAATCAAGTCCGATTGACCTCAAATTTTGTACGCAAGTCATAAATGACATAACAGAGCTATAAAAATTTTCGGAACTGGATTTCGACTCCGGTATCAAAAGTCAACTCCCCGGTCAAACTTTCAAACTTAAATTCCTATTTTAGCTATTTCAAGCCTAATTTAACTACGGACTTTCAAATAAAGTATCGAACACGCTCCTAAATCCAAAATCACCATACAGAACTGTTGTAATCATCAAAATTCTATTCCGGTGTTATTTTCTCAAAATGTTGACCATCCCCGCAAGTCATAAATTTATAAAAGTACATACGGGGAGTTTTATTTAAAGGTGACAAATAGGTGGGCCGGGCCGGGTCAAGAAAAAAGTGACCGACCGGTCACAAATCCGGGTCAGGTTTCGGGTTTTACGAACCGAGCTTAACGGGTCCGATCCCATCCGGTCAAAAATTGAACCAGAACGGTTCCAAGCCTAAGGGGCCTGGCCGGGTTAGTGTGATTTTTTTTGTATAACAAATGTAAAAATATAAAACAAAAAAATAATATTATATAAAGAGTGTTTGAATAAAGGATGCAAAGACTTTAAAATTCCTATATTTGAATATTTCATTAAGAATTTAAGATAATAGAATACAATGAAGATGGAAAAAAATTGCACTTATAATTTGTAAGTTCAAACTTGCAAATTAAAGTTTATATTTAACAACAACTAAATTAATGAAAAAAGAGTAAATTCAAAGTTTAATTATAAATATAAATCTAGAACTTCAAAGGTTTTGCATTGCCTTAGTAAGTTCTTCATAATCAATATGACCTTCTTGGCCATCTTCTCGAGTGTTAAATTCAAAGGATTTCATAGTTTCATTTCAAATTTTCATTGCATAATTATACTTCAAATTAATCTAACAAACTAAAACATTAAGCATAATACGTCTAATAATTTTAAAATAACACAAATTGTCTCAAATCAACTTAAAATCCTAAATACGAATTTCTAGAAGACGCTCAAGACAACTCTTCATATGCCTCCTTAAACAACATGCGCCCTCCCACTTTCGACGAAGATTTAAGACTTGACCACAGTTCTTGCACTTTACTTTGTGAACTTCTTCATTTTCTTCTACCACCTCAAAGTGTTCCCAAATATATGAGCGCATTCTAGAATCATGGGGCATAATTTAACTTGAATTAATAATTTGAGTTTGAAAAATGAGAGATGAGTGAAGAAATGAAGAAGAGGGGGACCGTTACCAACGATCAAATGATTTTTTTTAAAAAAATAAAAAAAAATCAGAAAATCAATGTTGAACCGGGCCGGTTAACCGGTTCAACAGTGATTTTCCTTAACCGAGTTTTACCGGTCCGGTTAACCAAATTTTTTTTTACACGGACCAACCCCATAACCCCCTAATCCAGCCCACCCGGCCCCCTAACTACCGGTCCGGGTTACTACCGGTCCGGGCCGGTCCGGAAATGGATCAACCCGACCCGTTAAACAGGCTTAGTTTTATTTAGTGGAACGGGGCTACAACTTTTAAAAGGACTGGCCGGATCGTTACATCCTCCCCCTCTTAAACAAACGTTCGTCCTCGAACGGGTTTAGAATTATACCTGGAGTGGTGAAAAGATGAGGATAACAGCTGCGCATATCATGCTCGGTCTCCCAAGTCGCCTCCTCGACCGGATGACCCCTCCATTGAACCTTCACGGAAGTAATGTTCTTTGACCTCAGTTTTCGAACCTGCCTGTCCAAAATAGCCATTGGTTCCTCAACATAAGATAGATCATTGTCCAACTGAACTGAACTGAAGTCTAACACATGAGATGGATCGTCGTGATACTTTCGGAGCATAGAAACATGAAATACCGGATGAACTGCAGAGAGACTAGGTGGTAGTGCAAGTATGTAAGCCACCTCTCCTACTCTTTCAAGAATCTCAAAAGGCCCAATATACCTAGGGCTCAACTTGCCCTTCTTCCCGAACCTCATCACACCCTTCATAGGCGAAACCCGGAGCAAGACCCGCTCACCAACCATGAATGCAACATCACGAACCTTCCGATCCGCATAACTCTTCTGTCTAAATTGGGCTATACGAAGTCGATCCTGAATCAATTTAACCTTTTTCAAGTCATCCTGAACCAAGTCTGTACCCAATAGCCTAGCCTCGCCTGGTTCGAACCAACCCTCTGGAGACAGGCACCGCCTACCATTCAAGGCCTCATAGGGATCCATCTGAATGCTTGATTGATAACTGTTGTTGTAAGCAAACTCTGCAAGTGGTAATAAGTGATCCCAAGCACCCCCAAAATCTATCACACACGCACGAAGCATATCCTCCAGTATCTGAATAGTGTGTTCGGACTGCCCGTCCGTCTGAGGGTGAAATACTGTACTCAACTCTACCCGAGTACCCAACTCACACTGTATTATCCTCCAGAACCGTAATGTAAACTGCGTACCCCGGTCAGAGATGATAGATACCGGTATGCCATGAAGTCTGACAATCTCGCGAATATATACCTGAGCCAGTTGCTCTGAAGAGTAAGTAGTAATTACAGGAATGAAATGAGCTGACTTGGTAAATCTATCTACAATCACCCAAACTGCATCGAACTTCCTATGAGTCCGTGGGAGCCCAACAATGAAATCCATAGTGATCTGCTCTCATTTCTATTCTGGAATCTCTAACTTCTGAAGCAATCCACCCGGTCGCTGATGCTCATATTTCACTTGTTTACAATTTAGACACCGAGCTATATACCCCACTATGTCTTTCTTCATCCACCTCCACCAATAGTGCTGTCTCAAGTCCTGATACATATTTGCAGCATCCAGATGGATAGAGTACCGCAAACTGTGAGCCTCCTGGAGAATCAACTCACGCAAACCGTCTACATTAGGCACACATAGCTTGCCCTGCATTTGTAATATATTGTCATCTCTAATAGTGACTTCTTTCGCATCACCGTGCTGAGCTGTATCCTTAAGGACAAGAAGATGGGGGTCATCATACTGACGTTCCCTAATACGATCATAAAGAGAAGACTGAGAAATCACACAAGCCAAAACTCGGCTCGACTCGGAAATATCCAGTCTAACAAACTAGTTGGCCAAGGCCTGAACATCCAAGGCTAAAGGCCTCTCTGCTACCAGTAAATATGCTAAGCTGCCCAAACTCTCCGCCTTACGACTCAAGGCATCGACCACTACATTGGCCTTCTCAGGATGATAGAGAATGGTGATATCATAATCCTTAAGCAAATCCAACCATCTTCGCTACCACAAATTAAGATCCTTCTGTTTAAACAGATGTTGTAGACTCCGATGATCGGTGTAGACCTCACAATGGACACCGTACAAATAATGCCGCCAAATCTTCAAGGAATGAACAATAGCTGCTAACCCAAGGTCATGGACTTGATAATTTTTCTCATGTACTTTTAACTGTCTGGACGCATAGGCAATCACCCTACCGTCTTGCATCAACACTACGCCGAAACCAATACGCGATGCGTCACAATACACAGTATAAGAACCTGAACCTGTAGGTAGTACCAATATTAGGGCTGTAGTCAAAGTTATCTTGAGCTTTTGGAAGCTCTCCTCACATTCCTTGGTCTACCTGAACGGAGCACCCTTCTGGGTTAATTTGGTCATAGATGCAGCAATATAAGAGAAACCCTCTACAAATGGTCGATAATACCCTACCAAACCAAGGAAACTCCGGATTTCTGTAACTGAGGACGTTCTGGACCAACTCTGCACTGCTTCAATCTTCTTCGGATCTACCTTGATTCCCTCGCACGAAATGATATGGCCCAAAAATCCCACTGAATCGAGCCAGAATTCACACTTTAAATTTTTTGCATATAACTTCTTTTCTCTCAAAGTCTGAAGCACAGTCCTCAGGTGCTGTTCATGATCTTCCCGACTCCGGGAATACACCAGAATGTCATCAATAAACACAATGATGAAAGAATTTAGATAGGACTGAAATACACTATTCATTAAGTGCATAAATGCTGCTGGGCCGTTGGTCAGCCCAAAAGACATCACAAGGAACTCGTAATGACCGTACCGAGTCCTGAAAGCAATCTTCGGGATATCTGGATCATGAATCTTCAATTGATGATAGCCTGAATGCAAGTCAATTTTAGAGAATACCCTGGAACCCTGAAGCTGATCAAATAAGTCATCGATACATGGCAATGGATACCTGTTCTTCACTGTAACCTTGTTCAACTGGCGGTAATCAATACACATCCACATAGAACCATCCTTCTTCTTTATAAATAAGACAGGAGCACCCCAAGGCGATACACTGAGCCGAATGAAACCCTTATCAAGCAACTCTTGTAACTGTTCTTTTAGTTTTTTCAACTCTTCTAGGGCCATACGGTATGGTGGAATAGAAATGGGCTGAGTGTCCCGGTAACAAATCAATGCCAAAATCAATATCCCTATCGAGTGGCATACCCGGAAGATCCGCTGGAAATACATCGGGAAATTCCCTTACTATAGGAACTGACTCCATGGTAGGAGTATCAATACTAACATCTCTCACAAAGGCCAGATACGCATCACACCCCTTCTCAACCATTCGTTGAGCTTTAAGAAATGAAACAATTGTGCTAGGAACATGATCCGAGGTACCTCTCCACTCTAGCCACGGTAGACCTGGCATAGCCAGCGTCACCGTCTTGGTGTAACAATCAAGAATAACGTGATAGGGAGACAACCAGTCCATGCCCAAAATAATATCGAAATCCACCATACTAAGCAATAATAAATCAGCTCTGGCCTCAAAACCGCTGAAAACAATTAAACACGATCGATACACGCGGTCCACAATAACAGATTCACCCACGGGTGTAGATACATAACCAGAATATCTCGAGGAATTACGTGATACTCCCAAATACGGGGCAAAATAAGATGACACATAAGAACAAGTGGAGCCTGGATCAAATAAGATTGATGCATCTCTATGATAAACCGGAATAATACATATGATAACAAAATCAGATGTAACAATATTTGTCCTAGCAGGAAGGGCATAATATCTGGCATAGCCTTCCCCTCTAGGGCGACCTCTACCTTTCTGACCTCCACCTTTGGCTGGTTGTGCAGGTGGAGTGGCAATTGAGGCAGTAATCATGGCCTGAGAAGCTTGAGGGCCCTGTGGATTAGGTGGGGTCTGAGTAATTTGTGGAGGTGCACCCCTCCTAAATCTGGGGTAATCTCTCATAATATGACGAGTGTCACCACACTCAAAATAAGCCCTCAGAGGTCGTGGTTGTTGGGACTGGCTCGGGCCTGATCGACTAGACTACCTGCCGAAAGCACCCCGTACAGGAGGTACCATAGACACTGGCGGTGCATAATATGGAACCTGAGGTCTGAGAGTAGCCGGAATACCACTGGAAGCTGGAAGTGATTAATGAATAGGATGACTCACATAACCTCTACCATGACGGGCTACAACTGGGGCACGAGAATTATTATATGTGCCAGAATCTCGGGGTCTCTTAGCTTCCCTCTCTTCCCTCTCCCGAGTCCGCATACCTTCCAATCTCCTGGCAATTGACACCACCTATTGGTATGTGATGTCCATGTCTATCTCTCGGGCCATACTATATCTGATACTAGGGTGGAGACCCTCAATAAATCTGTGAACCCGCTCTCGGACAGTAGCAACTAGGGCTGGTGCATGCCTAGCCAAATCACTGAATCAGACCGCATATTCTGACACGGTCATAGAGCCCTGGCACAACTGCTCAAACTCTGCGCGCCATGCATCTCTAAGACTCTGAGGAACATACTCTCTTAAGAACATATCTGAAAATTGAGTCCAAGTGAGTGAAGCTGCCTCAGCCAGACTATCCAACTCGTATGCCCGCCACCACTGGTAGGCTGCTCCTCTAAACTAGAATACCGTGAAAGAAACCCCACAGGAATCCACAATACCCATAATACGAAGGATACAGTGACATTCCTCCAGACAACCCTGAGCATCCTTTGAAGCTAAACCGCTGGAAGTGGGAGGGTGGTACTTCTTGTACCCCTAGAGCCTGAGTTGTTCCCATCTGAAACTGCTGTCCTAATTTGCAACGACCCGGCTGGTCGTTTTGAGAGTAATAGCCACGATCCCCTATTTACTACTTCTCTCATATCTATTTCTGCTATTGTGACTTGCTGGGAGGTTTCGTTTTGGTTTTTGGAGTAATTTGGGACCCTTAGTCCCTAAATGAAAGCTTAACTCTTAGGATTTTGACAATAGTCAGAACTGTGTGAAGACGACTCCGGAATGGAGTTTCGTCGGTTCCGTTAGCTCCGTTGGGTGATTTTGGACTTAGGAGCGTGTCCGGATTGTGTTTTGGAGGTCCGTAGCTTATTTAGGCTTGAAATGGCGAAAGTTGAATTTTTGAAATTGGGGCCGGTTTCCGATTCCGGAAGTTGGAGTAGGTTCGTAATGTTGAATATGACTTATGTGCAAAAATTTGGAGTCAATCGGACGTGGTTTGGTTGGTTTCATCATCGATTGTCGAATTTGGAAGTTTCAAGTTCTTTAAGTTTGAATCGAGGGATGATTTGTGATTTTAGCGTTAGTTGATGTGATTTGAGGGTTCGACTAAGTTCATATGGTGTTTTAGGATTGGTTGGTATGTTTGGTTGAGGTCCCGGGGGCCTCGGGTGAGTTTCGAGTGCTTAACAGATCAAAAGTTGGATTTGTGTTGCTGCTGAAGTCTTCAGGCATCTGTCATTTTTGCACCTGCAGAGGAGAGACTACAGGTGCGGATCGCACGTGCGGAGAGGCAAGCGCAAAAGCGGAAAAATGGAGGATTTCCATGGATCGCAGGTGCGAGGTGAATTCCGCATCTGCGATGCCCGCAGATGCGTTAGTGTCAACGCAAGTGCGCAAGGTCCGCAGAAGCGGAAGGGATTTCCGCAGGCGCGCATGCGTAGGTGCGGCCCTTTCATCGCAGGTGCGAAGGCAGAGGGGTAAGTGATTTGCGTAGATGTGCATATTTTGCCGCACAAGCGCACCCACAGGTGCGAGCCCAGGCTCCGCATGTGCGGAAATACCTGGGCAGTGGTTAAAACCGAAGGGTTTCGCGATTTTTGTCATTTTGGACTTGGCAAACTAGGTTTAGGGCGATTTTTGAGAGCATTTTCGAGAGATTTCCTTGAGGTAAGTCCCTTGTGCTTATTTTGATCAATAATCTTACTTCCCCATGTATTTTCCCACCTAGTTAGTGTGTATTTAAGGTGGAAATTGGGAATTTGAGGCTAGGGATTTGGAAGTTTGATTTGTGGATTTGGAGGATCATTTGGTGTCGGATTTTAGTATATTTGATATGGTTAGACTCGTGAGTGAACGTGCTTTAGTATTTTATGACTTTTACCCGATTCCGAGACGTGGGACCCACGGACAATTTTTGAGTTAATTTCAGATTTTTCGTTAAAGCGTTGATTTCGTTAATTAGATGAGTCTATTATTGTTGTATTTATGATATGTAATTGCTTTTAGCTAGATTTGGGCCATTCGGAGTCGTATATTCGTGGGAAAGACATTTTGACCGATTGATTGAGCTTGGTTCGAGGTAAGTGGTTTGCCTAACTTTGTGTGGGGGAAATCCCTTTAAGATTTGGAACTATTGTGATATGTGGGTGCCGTGTACGTGAGGTGACGAGTACGTACACATGCTAGTTGTGGAAAAACCCGACTTTTCTTACTAAGCAGCAACCTGTTTTCCTTTTATTTTGAGTTATACCATTTTTATGAGTATTAATCTATTTTCATTCTTAATTGAGTTATTCCCATTTGCGTAGCTATCTTGTTTAGTCTAATACAACATATCTACATGTCTTAATTACCTATGTGAACTCTGTGCAGCATGCTTAGTGAATTTCCTGCTTCTTCCTTAACTGATACTTAGTCTAAATCGTAAGATTTTGTGATGTAGTTGCATTTCTATTGTTTGCGCTGCATATTTACTTTAGGACTACGGAACGGTATTGCGGGAGATCCCCCTATACTGTATATTTACGTTGGGACTACGGAACGGTATTCCGGGAGATCCCCCTGTACTACATATTTACTTTGGGACTACAGAACGGTATTCCGGGAGATCCCCCTGTACTGCATATTTACTTTGGGACTACAGAACGGTATTCTGGGAGATCCCCATGTCTTGCACATTTACTTTTGGATTACAGAACGGCATTCCGGGAGATCCCCCTGCATATTTACTTTGGGACTACGGAACGGTATTCCGGGAGATCCCCCTGCACATTTACGTTTGGGACTACGAGACGGTATCTCGGGAGATCCCCTGTTGTGTTTCTGTGTACTGAGCTGTTACCTTCTCTGATTTCATTATTGTTAAATTTCAGCCTTTATTTTATTGCGGTATTACAATATATATTATTTTATTATATATTTACCAGTAGAACCCTGACCTGACCTCGTCACTACTCGATCGAGGTTAGGCTTGACACTTTACTGGGTACCGATTATGGTGTACTCATGCTACTCTCTGCACATGTTCTTTTCGTTTGCAGATCCAGATGCATCTTATCAGCCGCACTATTAGTGAGCCGGGACACCTTTGAAAACTTCAAGGTATATCTGTCGCGTCCGCAGACCCCGGAGTCTCCTTCTACTCTTTCTCATGTCAATTATCTTCTGTATTTTTCCTTGTTAGACTCTGATGTATAGAGACACTAGATTTTTCCTTTTGTAGTTTGTGATTCACGATGTTCCGGGTTTTGGGTTTGTTGTGTATTTTTGAATAGTTGGTTAAATTTATATTTTTATTTCATTATTTCGCAAAATGTTAGGCTTACCTAGTTGTAGAGATTAGGTGCCGTCACTACGTCACACGGAGGGGAAATTGGGTGGTGACAAGTTGGTATCAAAGCTCTAGGTTCATAGGTGTTGTGAGTCACAAACCGGTTTAGTAGAGTTTTGCGGATCGGTACAGAGACTTCTGTACTTATCTTCGGGAGGCTATGGAACTATTAGGAAAATTTCACTATTTTGATTCCTTGTCGTGTGAAAATTATTGACTTCAAAGATTCTAAACTTCTGTATTCTATTATCTCACATATGGTGAGGACACGTACAAACGGATCCAATGACCAGGCTCCCGCGCCCCCTGCTAGAGCCGCGAGAGGCCTGAGCTGGGGTAGAGGTCGAGGACGTCCACATGTTGCCGCTAGAGCACCCGCATGAGCTGCTTCAGAGGAGCCCCCAGTAGCTCAAGCTTGAAGGCAGAAACCTGAGATACCTGTTGCTGCACCAGCCCTCCAGGAGACTCTAACCCAATTTCTAAGCATGCTCAGCACCTTAGCTCAGGCTGGATTGATTCCACTTGCTCCTTCCACATCTCAGGCCGGGGTAGGAGCACAGACTCCCGTCGTCGGTACTCTAGAGTAGTGGGTTCAGGTCAACCAGGTTCCAGAGATTGTACCAATGCAACTAGTAGCTACAGCTCAGCTCGAGATTAGGGCAGCAACTTCTGAGGTGGAGCAGCTCAAACTTGAGAGGTACAAGAAGTACCACCCACCTACCTTCAGCGGATTGGCTACAGATGACGCTCAGGGTTTTCTGTAGGAGTGTCATCGTATTCTCTGTACTATGCGCACAATGAAGACGAACGAAGTTTCTTTTACTACATTCCAGCTTAGAGGAGCATCCTATCAGTGGTGGCGTGCTTATGAGTTGAGTAGTCCGGCTGAGGCAGCTTCACTCACATGGACTTAGTTCTCGGACATGTTTTTGAGGGAGTATGTCCCCCAGAGCCTCAGAGACTCATGGCGCACAGAGTTTGAGCCGCTGCGCCAGGGTGCTATGACTATGTTAGAGTATGCAGTCCATTTCAGTGATTTGGCCCGGCATGCACTAGCCTTAGTTGCCATAGTTCGAGAGAGGGTTCGACGGTTTATTGAGGGACTCCATCCCAGCATCCGGAGTAGTATGGACAGGGAATTGGAGATGGATATTTCTTATCAGCAGGTTGTGAGTATTTCCAGGAGATTTGAGGGCATGTTTGCCCGGGATAGAGATGAGAGGGAGGCCAAGAGGTCTCGAGAGGCTGGTTATTATTCTGGAGCTCATGCCCCAGGAGCTTGCCATGGTAGGGGTTATGTGATCCGCCCCATTCATTCAGCTCTTCTATCCGCCAGCGGTGTTCCGGCTCCTCCTAGGCCCCAGGAGCCTTATTATGCAACGCTAGTATTTAGTGTGCCTCATGCACGAGGTGTTCCTAGTGGCCAGTCCAGCAGACCTGGCCCGAGCTAGTCACAACAACCACGCCCTCCCAGAGCTTGTTTTGAGTATGGAGACACTCGCCATGTGGTGAAGGATTGCCCCAAGATTAGGAGGGGTGCACCTCCACAGACTTCTCAGCCACATCATGCTCCATTGGGTCCTCAGGCTATGATTACAGCACCAACTGCCACCCCACATGCTCAGCCAGCTCGAGGTGGAGGTCGGGGAGGTAGAGGTCACCCTAGAGGGGGAGGTCAGGCCAGATATTATGCACTTCATGCTCGTACAGAGGCAGTTGCTTCTGATTCTGTCATTACAGGTATTGTTTCGGTTTGTCATAGAGATGTGTCGGTATTATTTGAACCAGGTTCTATATACTCTTATGTGTCCTCTTATTTTGCCCCGTATTTGGGTGTATCTCGGGATTCTTTGAGTTCCCCTATTTATGTGTCTACTCCTGTTTGAGATTTTCTTGTTGTGGACCGTGTGTATCGATCGTGTTGGATTACTCTTAGTGGTTTTGAGACCAGAGCCGATTTATTATTGCTCAGCATCGTGGACTTTAATATTATTTTAGGCATGGACTGGTTATCACCCCATTATGCTATTCTTGATTGTCACGCTAAGACCGTGACGTTGGCTATGCCAGGATTTCCGCGATTTGAGTGGAGAGGTACCTTAGAGTATACTCCCAATAGAGTTATTTAATTTCTTAAAGCTCAACGAATGGTCGAGAAGGGGTGTGACGCGTATCTAGCTTATGTGAGATGCCAGTATTGATACCCCTATAGTTGAGTCAGTTCCAGTAGTGAGGGAGTTTGCAGATGTGTTCCCAGCTGATCTTTCGGGCATGCCGCTCGACAGGGATATTGATTTTGGCATTGATTTGTTGCCGGGCACTCAACCCATCTCTATTCCTCCATATCGTATGGCTCCTCCTGAGTTAAAGGAGTTGAAGAAGCAGTTACATGAATTGCTTGATAAGGGCTTCATTCGGCCCAGTGTGTCACCTTGGGGTGCTCCTATCTTATTTGTGAAGAAGAAGGATGGCTCTATGCGGATGTGTATTGATTACCTCCAGTTGAACAAAGTCACAGTGAAGAACATATATCCATTGCCTCGTATTGATAAATTATTTGATCAATTACAGGGTGCGAGAGTGTTTTCCAAGATTAACTTACGTTCAGGTTATCATCAGTTGAAGATTCGGGAGCCAGATATCCCAAAGACTGCTTTCAGGATCAGATATGGTCCCTATGAGTTTCTTGTTATGTCTTCTGGGATGACCAATGCCCCAACAACTTTTATGCACTTGATGCACAGTGTATTCCGGCCTTATCTTGAATCATTTGTCATTATGTTCATTGACGACATTCTGGTATACTCCCGAAGTCGGGAGGATCATGAGCAGCACCCGAGGACTGCGCTTCAGACCTTAAAAGAAAAGAAGTTATATGCAAAATTTTCAAAGTGTGAGTTTTGGCTAGACTCAATGGCATTCTTGGGTCATATAGTATCGAGTGAGGGGATCCAGGTGGATCCGAAGAAGATTGAAGCAGTGCAAAGTTGGACTAGACCGTCCTCAGCTATAGAGATCCGGAGTTTTCTTGGTTTGGCGGAGTATTACCGTCACTTTGTAGAGGGATTCTCATCTATTGCAGCACCTATGACCAGGCTGACCCAGAAGGGTGCTCCATTCAGGTGGACAAAGGAATGTGAGGAGAGCTTTCAGAAGCTCACGACAACTTTAACTACAACCCCAGTATTGGTATTACCTACAGGTTTAGGGTCTTATACTGTATATTATGATGCATCGCGGATTGGTCTAGGCACGGTGTTGATGTAGGACGGTAGGGTGATTTCCTATGCATCCAGACAGCTGAAGGTGCACGAAAAGATCTATCCTATCCACGACCTTGAGTTAGCAGCTATTGTTCATGCCTCGAAGATATGGCGGCATTATTTGTACGGTGTTCCTTGTGAGATTTACACCGATCATCGGAGTTTGCATCATCTGTTTAAGCAGAAATATCATAACTTACGTTAGCGGAGGTGGTTGGAGCTACTTAAGGATTATGATATCCCTATTTTGTACCACCCTGGGAAGGCCAATATAGTGGCCGATGCTGAGTCGCCGGGCAGAGAGTTTGGGGAGTTTAGCATATCTACCAGCAGTAGAGAGGCCATTGGCGTTGGATGTTCAGGCCTTAGTCAGCCAGTTTGTGAGATTGGATATTTCTGAGCCAAGCCGAGTATTGTCTTATGTGGTCTCTCGGTCTTATCTTTATGATTGTATCAGGGAGCGTCAGTATGATGACCTCCATCTGCTTATCCTTAAGGACACAGTCCAGCACGGTGATGCTAAGGAGGTCACTATTGGAGATGATGGTGCATTGAGGATGTAGGGCACGCTTTGTGTGCCTAATATAGATAGTTTGCGTGAGTTGATTCACCAGGAGGCTCACAGTTCGCGGTACTCTATTCATCCGGGTGCCGCAAAAATGTATCAAGACTTGAAATAGCATTACTGGTGGAGGAGAATGAAGAAGAACATAGTAGAATATATGGCTCGATGTCTGAACGGAAGGGTGCTCCGTTTAGGCAAGCAGGTCAGAAAGCTAAGATCAAAGAACATTGCTTCCGTTAAGGTTCATTGGAGGGGATATTCGGTCGAGGAGGCGACTTGGGAGACCAAGCAGGATATGCTCATCCGTTATCCTCATCTTTTCACCACTTCAAGTATGTGTCTATGCTCGTTCGAGGACGAACGATTATTTTAAGAGGGGGAGGATGTAACGTCCCGGCCGGTCATTTTGAGAGTAATAGCCCCGATCCCCTATTTACTGCTTCTCCCATATCTATTTCTGCTATTGTGACTTGCTGGGAGGTTTCGTTTTTGGTTTTTGCAGTGATTTGGGACACTTAGTCCCTAAACAAAAGCTTAAGTCTTAGGATTTTGACAGTAGTCGGAACTGTGTGAAGACGACTCCAGAATGGAGTTTCGTCAGTTTCGTTAGCTCCGTTGGGTGATTTTGGACTTAGGAGCTTGTTCGAATTGTGTTTTGCAGGTCCGTAGCTCATTTAGGCTTGAAATGGCGAAAGTCGAATTTTTGGAGTTTTGGGCCGGTAGTGGAATTTTTGATATCTGGGTCGGTTTTCGATTCCGGAAATTGGAGTAGGTCCGTAATGTTGAATATGACTTGTATGAAAAATTTGGGATCAATCAGACGTGCTTTGGTTGGTTTCGGCATCGGTTGTCGAATTTGGAAGTTTCAAGTTCTTTAAGTTTGAATCGGGGGATGATTTATGATTTTAGCATTACTTGATGTGATTTGAGGGCTAGACTAAGTTCGTATGGTGTTTTAGGATTAGTTGGTATGTTTGGTTGTGGTCCCTGGGACCTCGGGTGAGTTTCGAGTGCTTAACGGATCAAAAGTTGGATTTGTGTTGCTGCTGAAGTCTTCAGACTTCTGGTATTTTCGCACCTGCGGTGGAGAGACCGCAGGTGCGGGATCGCACGTGCGGAGAGGCAAGTGTAGAAGCGGAAAAATAGAGGAGTGCCAGGGGTCACAGGTGCAAGGTGAATTCCGCATCGGCGATGTCCGCGGATGCTTTAGTGTCATCACAAGTGCGCAAGGTCCGCAGAAACGGAAGGGATTTCCGCAGGCGCGCATGCGCAGGTGCGAAGGAAGAGAGGTAAGTGATTTGCGCAGATGCACACATTTTGCCGCACAAGCGCACCCACAGGTGCGAGCCCAGGCTCCGCAGGTGCAGAAATACTTGGGCAGTGGTTAAAACCGAAGGGCTTCACGATTTTTGTCATTTTGGACTTGGAAAACTAGGTTTAGGGCGATTTTTGAGAGCATTTTTGAGAGATTTCCTTGAGGTAAGTCCCTTGTACTTACTTTGATCAATAATCTTACTTCCCTATGTATTTTTCCACCTAGTTAGTGTGTATTTAATTTGGAAATTGGGAATTTGAGGCTAGGGATTTTGAAGTTTGATTTGTGGATTTGTAGGACCATTTGGTGTCGGATTTTAGTAGATTTGATATGGTTAGTGTTGGCCCAAGTAAATGATAGTTTTGAAGATTGACAAAGGAATTCAGGGATGAACCAAGTCCATCACTGGTAGGCATAGACACATGCAGATTCAAAGCACGTGAGATGCACATGCAGGAGATAAACGAAATCTGGCATAATAATAGATATCTCCTGATAAAAAAGATTGCATAATTGATAAGGAGAAGGACTCCTTACTCAACGAGAACATTATCCAAGATAAGAAAGGAGTTAGGAGTTGAGATTAACTAGAACTCTTCCACCAAGGAAGAGTAGCATTAGAACTCTAGTTGTTTTCTACTCTACTAACTCTATAAATCGCAGGATGTTCTCATTCTATAGGTGATGCACAAAAGCAGAAGTTAAATGTGAATTGAGAGCAAAATATCAAGACATTTTGCAAGTAGTTCATGTGTGATTCAAGTGTGTGAACCTGACGCTACATGAACCAGATAGAAGAACCAGCTCCAAGTATCTGTCTTTTATTCTAGTTCAATTGTAGTAGGTGTTTTCATATTGTACCTTTCAGCTTTATCTAGAGGCAATTGTAATAGGTACTCAGAGTATTCAAGTTAGAGTTAACTTGAAGTTGTCGCAGCAGTTAGAGGCTGGTTGCCACAACGGGATTAGAGTTAATCCTAGGTTTACAAACGTATTTTGTAAATGCTGTTTTTGGCTCAGTGATTTGGTGAAGTTTTTGGGAAAATCCTACTGGGAAGTAGGTCGTGGTTTTTTCACCTTTTGAGCCGGGTGTTTTCCATGTAAAAATCTCTATGTAGTTGGAACACATAGAAGAACCAGATCCTTCTATAATCTGTGCACGCGAAAAATTGGACACCACACAAATCACCCCCCTCTTGTTTGGTATTGACGTATAAAACATCAATTGGTATCAGAGCAGGTTATCCTTGAAGAGGCTAACACCTTAGGAGAAGATCAAGATAAGTGCACCACCTAGAAACTGGGAAGGGCAATCCACTGCTAGGCCACCACTCTTCAATGGCCAGTACTACTCCTGGTGAAAAAATAGAATGAGAGACCACATCATAGGAGAAGACTATGAGCTATGGGACATTGTCATAGATGGTCCACTGGCTACCATGAAGATAAATGCCGAAGGAGAAGAGATGCCAAAAACAAGAGCTGACTGCACTGCTGACGACTTGAGGAAATGGGAGAAGAATGCTAAGGCCAAGAAATGGCTCGTGTGTGGACTTGGTCCGGACGAGTACAACAGAGTTCAAAGCTGTACTACTGCTAAGGAAATTTAGGACGCTTTGCAAGTGGCTCATGAAGGAACACCTCAGGTGAAGAGGTCCAGAGGAACGTTACTATATTCTCAATATGAAATTTTCACTATGAAGGAAGGAGAAACCATCCAAGAGATGTATACAAGGTTCACCACACTAACAAATGAACTTAAGTCTCTTGGAAGGGTTATTCTTGAAGAAGACAAAGTTGAGAAGATTTTGACAAGGGTTCTGCCTGTCTCATGGGAGAGCAATATCACTGTTATTCAGGAATCAAAAAACACTGCCACTCTTAGGTTGGATGAGCTAATTGGAAATCTCACTGCTTATGAACTTAGAAGGCAAACCATGAAGATGGATGCATCCAAGAAGGAAAGGAGCCTGGCACTCAGAATCACTGAAGGTTCTGATCTAGAAGATGATGAAATGGCTATGATCACAAAGGACTTCAAGAAGTACCTAATTAGAGGAAAGGTTTCTTCAAGAAGTGGAGGCTACAGCAAACCAAGGGTTCCTGAAAAACAGACCAACGAGGGCTGTTACAAGTGTGGGAAGACTGATCACCACATCAAAAACTGCCCTCAATGGGAAATTGAATGGAAGAAGGAAAGAGTTGAACGAAGAAACAGAAAGAAGGAACAGGTTCATCCCAAGAAGAACAAAGGATCAACAAAGGTTATGGCTGCTACTTGGGGAGAAAGCTCAGATGAGGATAAACAAGCACTTATGGCAATTACAGAATCCGATGAGGAATCTGAAGTAAGTATAATCCATCTAAAAGACAAGATTAAGTTTTTATCTAAAGAAAGGCTACTTGAGTTACTTCTAGATTTCATTGATGAATCTGAGGATATAAACAATGAAAAGAAACAACTGTCCAAGGAATGTGTGATTTTAAAAGCAAAGTGTAAGAACCTCGAACTTAGAATTAGTGAGACTGTAAGTGAAAATACTGCACTAAAGAACTAGGTTCATGCATTTGAATCAAATGTCCTAGAACTTAGATCTGAAAACCTGAAACTAAAATTAGGAACAAGTAAGAAGATGGCTGATTGCACACAACTCACTCTAAAAGAAAATATAGGTAAACTAAAAGATGAGTTGTATAATAAGGATGAGCAGGTAAGAATTTTGACAAAGGATCTAGGCAAGGTCAAGCATGAACTAGACAGAACTTGTAAATGGAATAGGTCCTCCGATGCACTGTCATGGCTACAGGAACATCACAGTAGCAATAGAAGAGGAATTGGGTTTAGGAATCTGCCACTAAATGGGATCCCAAAAGCAAGTATCTCACACTTCCTGAGAACAAAATTTGCACACATTGTGGTAAGACTGGTCACTATAAAAGTGAATTCACTGCAAAAGAAAAGGCTAGTCAAAAGAATAAAAAGTTTGTTTAAGGGAAAAATAGGCTGCCAGGTTTGGCTAAAAAGAATTTGATTCATCCTTTTGCCTATAGAAAGGGACCCAAACTAGTTTGGGTTCCTAAGACTAACCCCTGATTTCCTTTTGCAGGTCCAAGTAAATGGGAGCAGCCAAATATGGTACATGGATAGTAGCTGCTCAAAGCATATGACAGAAAGTAAGAACCAGTTCCTTTCACTTGAGGACCTCAAAGGAGGTAATGTCTCCTTTGGAAATAGGAAGAAAGGTGAGATCATTGGGGTCGGTAAGATAGGTAAGACTAACTCTCACTCGATTGAGAATGTCTATTTGATAGACGGCCTAAAATACAGTCTAATTAGTGTATCACAACTGTGTGATAGAGGTAACTTGGTAGCATTCACCTCTACTAAATGCTTTGTGATTAATCTTACCACTGACAAGATTGTTTTGCAGGAAAAAAAAGTGAAAAATATATATATTGTAGATCTGTCCACACTGTCAGAAAATGAACTCACTTGTTTAAGTGTGTTGGACAATGATCCACTCATTTGGCACAAGAGACTTGGACATGCCAGCCTGAGTCAACTCAACAAATTAGTCTCCAAGGACCTGGTGATAGGGCTACCTAACATCAAGTTCAAGGAAGACAAAGTTTGTGAGGCTTGTGCAAGGGGGAGCAGGTAAGATCCTCTTTTAAATGCAAGAAAGTGGTAAGCACCACCAGGACGATGAAACTGGTCCATATGGATCTCTGTGTTCCAATGAGAACATTAAGCAGATGTGGTAAAAGATATGTGATGGTGCTTGTTGATGATTACTCTAGGTTTACTTGGACATTGTTTTTAACATCTAAAGATGAAGCATTTGACATGTTCACTTCTTTTGTTAGAAAAACTCAGAAACAACTAGGTAATCAACTTGCATCAATTAGGTCTGATCATGGCACTGAATTTGAAAATGCTAAATTTGCTGAATTTTGTGATGAGCATGGCATAGATCATAATTTTTCTGCTCCTAGGAATCCACAACAAAATAGAGTAGTTGAAAGAAAGAATAGGACACTTGAAGATATGGTTAGGACTATGCTTCTTTCTAGTAAACTACCCCATAGCTTCTGGGCAGAAGCTATAAATACTACATGCTACATCATAAATAGGTGCATGACTAGACCTCTTTTAGAGAAGACTCCCTATGAGTTACTTAAAGGGAGAAAATCAAATATATCCCATCTTAGGGCATTTGGATGCAAGTGCTTTGTGCACAACAATGGTAAAGACTCCCTAGGCAAGTTTGATCCCAGAAGTGATGAGGGAGTACTCTTGAGATATTCTTCACATAGCAAAGCCTATAAAGTCTATAACAAAAGAACTATGTGTGTTGAAGAAAGTATTCATGTGGTTTTTGATGAAACTAACATTCTTTCTGAGAGACCGGAACATGATGATGAAGCAATTGGGCTGGTAAGAAACTTAAATGAAACCACATCCCAGACTGAAGCTGCACTGGAAGAAGGAACATGTGATGGAACAGGTTCTTCCACCCAGAGCAACATGACAGGGGGAATAAAACTAAGAGGAAATGACCCCCAAACCTCAATGGAACCTGTCCACGAACTTGTTCCACATCAACAAAACACTGAAGGAACATCAAGGGGAAACCAGTTGGTTGTGAAACCTTATAAGTATCAAAGTTCTCATCCCATTGAGAACATAATTACTTATCCAACCTCTGAAATCAAAACCAGATCTTCATTAAAGAATCTTTGTGCTTTTGATGCTTTCTTATCTCTTATTGAACCTAAAAATGTTGTTGAGGCTTTGCAGGATGCAGACTGAGTAAATGCAATACAAGATGAACTCAACCAATTTGAAAGGAGTCAAGTTTGGCATCTGGTACCAAGACCCTTGGACAGATCAGTAATTGGCATAAAATGGGTCTTCAGAAACAAACTTGATGAAGATGGAACAGTTACAAGGAACAAGGCAAGATTGGTAGTTCAAGGATATAGTCAAGAGGAAGGCATAGACTATGATGAGACTTTTTCCCCAATGGCAAGGCTGGAAGCTATAAGGCTCCTCATAGCCTTTGCTGCCTACATGGAATTCACCCTTCATTAGATGGATGTCAAGAGTGCCTTCCTAAATGGCTATCTAAAGGAAGAAGTGTTTGTCAAGCAACCTTCGGGGTTTGAAAGCAAGGAGAGTCCTGATCATGTGTATAAATTTGACAAAGCACTTTATGGGCTCAAGCAGGCGCCAAGAGTATGGTATGAAAGATTATCAAAATTTTTGCTTGAGCATGACTATAAGAGAGGTAAAATTGACAATACTTTATTCTTGAAAGAAAAAGGTAAAGATCTCTTGGTAGTTCAGATATATGTTGATGATATAATCTTTGGAGCAACTACTGATAAGTTAAGTAAAGAATTTGCTAAACTAATGGGGAGTGAATTTGAAATGAGCATGATGGGTGAGCTTAATTTCTTTTTAGGCTTACAAATTAAATAAAATCCAAATGGAACTATGATCCATCAGCAGAAGTATGTAAAAGAGTTGCTTAAAAGGTTTAAAATGGAAGATTCCAAAGAAATTGACACTCCTATTGCAACAGCTACAAAGTTGGATATGGATGAACCTAGTTCATCTATCGATCAGAAGTTGTATAGGGGAATGACTGGCTCATTGTTGTATCTCACTGCTAGTAGACCTGACATTGTTTTCAGTGTAGGCCTTTGTACAAGATTTCAGGCAAATCCGAAGGAGTCTCACTTGACTGCTGTCAAAAGAATTATGAGATATCTAAAAGGTTGTCTTGTGGATAGAAAGAGCACCTCAGGTATGGCACACTTTCTTGGCTCATGTCTTGTGTCTTGGGCCACCAAAAAGCAAAATTCAGTGGCCTTATCTACTGCTGAAGCTGAGTATGTTGTTGTTGCTTCATGTTGTGCTCAATTGTTGTGGATCAAATAGCAATTAAAGGACTTTGAAATTGATGTTGGTTGTATTCCCATTTTTTTTGATAACACTAGTGCTATTAGTATGACCAAGAACCCGGTTCACCACAAGAGAACTAAACACATAGATGTTAGGCATCACTTTTTGAGAGATAACTATGAAAAAGGGTTGATCACTGTGGAATTTTGTGCTACTCACAAGCAAATAGCTGACATCTTCACAAAAGCCCTAAGTAGAGATCACTTTGAAAGGAACAAGTTATAATTAGGGAACATGTTAGAATTAGGGATGATTAAGATCATCTAAAAGGATCAGTTCAGAATTCATAACGAAAAAAAGAAATTAAAAAAAAATTGTTGGTTTTGGTTAGAAATTCTGAAAATGTGTATATAATTAGATTAATTTTTGCTCAGACTCATACTTTCAATAGTATACTCCTATGCCATGTGTTAAAATGACTCATTAATCTCTAATGATATTTTCTCTATTTTTGGCAAATTTAGACTTACACAAGAGAATTATCAGTGAAGAACCTGGTTCATCAAAATAACATGGTATATTTTTTACACTCTGCATAATTTGAAATAATGATATTTGGATCATGAGTAGAGTCCTACTTAATTCCAAACTCCTTTTGGACTTATCCGTTACAAGTGAACCAGTTCTGTTCAAAAGAGTCCCAACCGAATTGAAGTACCTAGATTCTAGGGATACACTCCAAAGTCTTTTCAAAACTGAAATTCAGTTTGATTAGACTTCCACACCCACTATCATCCCTTCCACCACCCAACCTCTAAGAAAAGAGTAAATATGCTTGCTCACAAGGTTATTGCGGGGAGAGAACAAATTTGGAGAATATGTTTATACAAGTAGGGTCTAAAGCAGGTGTTGAAACTACAGAGTCTGTAGGAATTGGTGGTAAAAATAAAAAAGAAAAAGAAAAAGAGAGCAAGGGTGTTCGAAGTGCTGTGAAGGGAAAGGGTAAAAGAGTGGTTGATTCTTCACCCACTCCTGTGAGTTTAACTAAAGACACGGGTGCAATGATTGTTTGGGGAGAAAAATCCACTGGAGTAGAGGAGAGTGTAAAGAAAACAGGGGGAAGCGGGTCTGGCGAAGCCGCTGAAGGGCTGGTTCAACTTGGAAAACAATATAGATGAACCTGTTTCATCTAAACAGCAAACCCTCGCAGACCTACTGAAGAGAGTGACTGAAAATTATAATCCAAAGAATAAAGGGAGGTTGGTACAAGCAAGGATCATTTTGGGGGAAATACGCTGCCTGCTTGTGACGATGAAGTCCATGTCACTCCTAAAGAACCTGGTTCATCTAAGAAGGTACTAGTGAATAGAAAGGTGCGAGCCTTGGTACAAGAAAGTAGGGCTAATGATGCTGAGATTGAGAGGCTGAAGAAAAGGTTGGCTGAGGTATAGTCTGAGAGAGATGCTCTCAGAACTGAACTACCAAGGGAAAAAGAGAAGAATGATGGAATTCTTCAAGACATGCTGAAACTTCTCCAAGCCAAAAACCAAGCCCCCAGTTCTTCCAAGCCTTAAACTTCTAGCCCAGTGTAGACCTTTCAGTGACCCAGTTTGGGATGTTTTTTGCTTGCTCATGTTTTCAGTATTTTTATTTCTTTTTATGCTTTATGGAAGAATCGTATCAATCATCAATGAAATTCACTGTTTTTGCTCTAACTGTTTGTTTATATTTCTTTGATGGTTAAAATTATTAGCTTGATCTATGATGATTAATCCATGATTGCATTTGAAGTAGCCCCAGTGGCCATGAGTAAGTTTTAAAATTTGGTTATCTCACATTTTTTATGCAACTTTTTGATGATACCAAAAGGGGGGAAAAGGTTGTGCTTTACACTTTGAATAGTGATGTTTATAACCTAATGAACTTTGTCCTTGATGATAAGTGATAAAAAGGAAAAATGTTTCTAACATTGTGTTGATGTTGAGCTAAGTTGAAAGAGGGCCTAAGCTTATGGAAGCACAGAGTTTGTCATCATCAAAAAGGAGGAATTTGTTATAAATAACACTGTTCAAAGTGTAAAGCACAACCTTTTGCTATATACCCTACTAGCACAAACCTATTCTCCAAATTTGTATCAACTTCAAAAATTGTCTCAGGAGTAACTTTAGGGCCAGAAGATACATGTTCGGTTTCAGAAGAAACTGTTTCTTCCCCCTCAGTAGCAGATTTAAATGACTCTTCAGATTTCCTTGGGTGGGGATGAAGGATTTTCAGGAGTGTTAGCCATTTTTGTGCTTGGGTATGGGAGAGAAGAGAATTGGATTGTGTTTGGAAGATGAGAGTATTTAACGGCTCAAAGAAGAACCAGGTCCTTCTATAATTTGTGCACGTAAAAAATTGGACACCACACAAATCACTCCCCTCTTGTGTCGTATTGACGTATAAAACATCAGTTAGACTCGTAAGTGAACGGGCTTTCATATTTTATGACTTTTACCCGATTCCAAGACATGGGCCCCACGGGCGATTTTTGAGTTAATTTCGGAATTTTCGTTAAAGTGTTGATTTCGTTAATTAGATGAGTCTATTATTGTTGTATTTATGATATGTAATTGCTTTTGGCTAGATTTGGGCCATTCAAAATTGTATATTCGTGGGAAAGACATTTTGACCGATTGATTGAGCTTGGTTCGAGGTAAGTGGCTTGCCTAACTTTGTGTGGGGGAAATCCCTTTAAGATTTGGAACTATTGTGATATGTGAGCGCCGTATATGTGAGGTAACGAGTACGTACACGTGCTAGTTGTGGAAAACCCCATTTTTTCTTATTAAGCAGCAACCTGTTTTCCTTTTATTTTGAGTTATGCCATTTTTATGAGTATTAATCTATTTCCATTCTTAATTGAGTTATTCCCATTTGTGTAGCTATCGTGTTTAGTCTAATACAACATGTCTACGTATCTTTATTGCCTATGTGAAGTATGTGCAGCATGCTTAATGAATTTCCTTCTTCTTCCCTGATTGGTACTTAGTCTAAATCATAAGATTTCGTGATGTAGTTGCATTTCTATTGTTTGCGCTGCATATTTACTTTGGGACTATGGAACGGTATTCCGGGAGATCCCCCTATATTGCATATTTATTTTGGGACTACGGAACGGTATTCCGGGAGATCCCCCATGTCTTGCATATTTACTTTGGGACTACAGAACAGTATTCCGGGAGATCCCCCTGCACATTTACTTTGGGACTACGAGACGGTATCTCGAGAGATCCCCTGTTGTGTTTCTGTGTACTGAGCTGTTACCTTCTATGATTTCATTGTTGTTAAATTTCAGCCTTTATTTTATTGTGGTATTACACTCTATATTGATTTATTATATATTTACCAGTAGGGCCCTGACCTGACCTCGTCACTACTCGACTGAGGTTAGGCTTGGCACTTACTGGGTACCGATTGTGATGTACTCATGCTACTTTCTGCACATATTTTTTCATGTGCAGATCCAGGTGCACCTTATCAGCTGCACTATCAGTGAGACGGGACAGCTTTGGAGACTTCAAAGTATATCTGCCGTATCCGCAGACCTCGGAGTCCCTTTCTACTCTTTCTCATGTCCATTATTTTCTGTATTTTTCCTCGTTAGACTCTGATGTATAGAGACACTAGAGTTTTCCTTCTATAGTTTGTAATTCACGATATTCCGGATTTTGGGATTTGTTGTGTATTTCTGAATAGTTGGTTAAATTTATATTTTTATTTCATTATTCCGCAAAATGTTAGGCTTACCTAGTTGTAGAGACTAGGTGCCGTCACGATGTCACACGGAGGGGAAATTGGATCGTGACATAATCTCAGGTCGAACTGGGACAATTGGCTTCACTGGTATAACCTCTGGGGCATGGTCAACTTGGGCCCGTGGCTCTGGAGTACGGGTGGCGGGAGTCTGTGCTCCTCCCCCGTCCTGAGATGTGGCATGAGCAGGTGGAATTAATCCTGCCTGAGCTAGAGTGCCAAACATGCTAAAAAACTGGGCAAGAGTCTCCTGAAGTGCAAGAGTAGTAACAGGCGTCTTAGGTGCCTGTTTTCCAACTAGAGCTACTGGTGGCTCTGGTGCAGCAGCTCGTGCAGGTGCCCTGGCTGCACCACGTGGTCTTCCTTGTCCTCTGGCTCGGCCTCTGCCCCGACCCCAGCCTCTTGCGGCTCCAACAGGGGGCGCGTGTGTCTGATCATCGGATCCTATTGTGCGTGTCCTCACCATATGTGAGATAATAGAAAGATAATGGTTTAGAGCTTTGAATTCAACAATTGCGCACGATAAGAAATCAAAGAAGTGAATATTTTTCTAACAGTATCATAGCCTCCTGAAGATAAGTACAGACGTCTCCGTACCGATCCGCAAGACTCTACTAAACCTACTTGTGACTCATAATACCTATGAACCTAGTGCTCTGATACCAACTTGTCACGACCCCAAATTCACTCTGTAGGATGTCGTGATGATACCTAGTCTCTAAGACTAGGTAAGTCTATCAATGCGGAATAAAAATAGAAATCTGAAATAAATAAATCTAAAACTTTACATAATTACAACTCGCAAAACCTGGTAGAAATAAGTCACAAGCTTCTAAGGATTTATCCCCAATGTCTCTATATAACAGAGTCTAAAAAAATAAGGAAGCAACATAACAATAATAGAAGGGGACTCCGGAGTCTGCGGACGCTAGAAGATATACCTCGAAGTCTCTGTACACAGGAAACTCACTAATGTCTGAGCTGGTAAGATGTACCTGGTTCTGCATAAAAAGATGTGCAAAAGCGTAGTATGAGTACACCACAGCGGTACCCAGTAAGTGCCAAGCCTAACCTCGGTATAGTAGTGACGAGGTCAGGTCAGGCCCTACTGGAAAATAATAATAATTGGCATGGTAAAATATTTCACAATATAATAAAATAAAATGACAATGGAAATGAATCAAGTAGTAGTTCACCATTTAATTACTCAAATAATGGCAAATAATACCTCGCGGAACAAAACAGAATTTTTTTTCAACTTTAAGAAAAATCACAACAAAATCAAAGGCAACTACGGCCATAAGTCAATATCAACAAGGGCACTCCTGAGGTACCGCCTCGTAGTCCCAAGTCATAAATAAATTCACAATATCTCATTTCCCTTATCTCACCGCGGGAGTCTTCACAATTTATTTTAAAGAAATTATTTTTTTCCGAAATAACATCCTGCGTTTTAGCCATCCTTATCACACCGCATGACTTCTAGTAGTCCCCCTACTAGCCACACGTATCAAGCCACCCTTATCTCACCACATGCATTTCAATACCCAGACCTTATGCCACCGCATGCGTACCAATATCACAATATATCACAATTTGGACCTCAAGTGCTCAAATAATTTAACTTGCCAAAATAATTCAACAACAATGTTTTCTACAATAAAGAGCTCACGGTTCGTGTCAAAATAACCCATCAATAATATTTTTCTACAATAAAGAGCTCACGGCTCCATCACAATGAGTACGAAAATCTTACAAAAATATTCAGGAATAAATAATTCAGCAAAATAATATTTCAAAATCTTTAATACGTTGCTTCAATACCAAATTTAAAAATGTCAAATACTTCATATCAATAATATTTAATTTAAAGAAAATCAACCTTCAAATAATGCACAGAATAAAAGAAACCAAGTTCCAACTAACAGGTAAAACAATTAGCAAGAAAAAGGTCAAGCAAATTTAAAGTATATAAATCAAATCAATGATGGAGAATATAACAAGATTTATTAATTTAATTAATATGCAACAGTGATCTACACAATTTAAAAACATAATCCTTCACATTTAGCCCGTGTACACACTCTTCACCTCGTGTACACGACTTTCATCACATTACAATTACTACCAATCCTAAGGAAAATTTCCCCCACACAAGGTTAGACAAGTCACTTACCTCGATTTGCTCCAATTTAACCAAGTAGTACGCCTTTTCCTCGATTTTCTGATTCCGATCGGCTCCTATCTAATCATAATTAATTCAATACGGTCAACAAAAATTATATAATCAATTCCATAAGAAAATACTATATTTTTCAATAAAATCCGAAATTAACTCAAAAAAAGGCGCGTGGGGCCCATGTCTCGAAATCCGGCAAAAGTTATAAAATATGAACGTCCATTCAACCACGAGTCTAACCATACCAAAATGACTAAATTCCAATAACAATTCGACCCTCAAATCCTCAAATCTATCCAAGAGAGTTTTCAAAATTTTCCAACTTAAACCATCAATTAAGTGATAAAAAAAGTGATGGATTTGGTTAATCTAACCAAAATTGAGTTAAAAATACTTACCCCGATGTTTTCTCTGAAAATCTCCCAAAACTCGCCTCAATTCGAGCTCTAAATCGTTAAAAATGAAAAATGGGACCAATTCCAATTTTCAGAACTTAAACTCTCTGCCCAGGCTTTTACTCTTCGCGATCGCGAATATCCACACGCGATCGCGAAGTACAAATTTCCACTGCCCGAATTTAACTCTACGCGATCGCGAAGCACAGTCTCCGCAAGCCTACGCGATCGCAAGCCTTCTCACGCGATCGTGAAGCATTAAGCGCGTGACCCAGCTTCTGTCTCGTTACTCTACGCGAACGCGACCTTCTTCACGCGTTCGCGAGTCACAAAATATCAAAGCTACGCGATCGCGAAGCACAAAATTCAGCAGCCCTCAATTAACCTTATGCGATCGCAAATAACGCCACGCGACCGCGATGCACAGCTTGCCAAATCTATGCGATCGCGGTTGACCTCATGCGATCGCGAAGAACAAATTAACACTACCTCAACTAGCTTACGCGATTGCGAAGAAGGTTGGGTCATTACAAAATTGTTGAGAACATTTGCCCTTTCAACCATAGGCCACCCTTGTTCAACATTTCAATTTTTGGATTAGGGAGTAATTAAAACCATCCATCGAAATAAAATGCCAGGAGTAATTAGGGAAGATTTTTATTTATATGTAGCACCTCAAACTATTACCCATTAAAGAAAAATATTTATAAAGAGAAGAAAAATTAAATCGATAAAAATAAAGTATTCTATCAACGAATCACTTAACCCAAGTTGTTCTCACTTCTGAAATCAAGATGCAATATCAAAAATAAACGTGGCATGTTATTACCCACATATCCTATTGCAAGTTATTCTAAATACAACAAAAAAGAATATAATCATAGGGTAAAAACACCAGAGATAAATTGAAATAGTTGCTAAAAATATTTTTTTATTTCTTTTACTGGTAAATACCTTTTTACGGCGATAGTACTCTAGCTTCTTTATCCTTTAGTACCTCGCCAATTTCTCTTTTCATCAATCTCGAGTATAATTTTATTTTTTATTCTCTATAGCTTTTATGATATTACCCCGTATATACATATATTCGAAAAATCAAGAAAAATAATTTTTTCTACCCCATTAGAACTATTTGCTTCACATATATCGGCAGACATCAAATGTTGAAACTTTCAGTTTCCTTATCTCACGTTCTTTTTATTATTTCAAGATTTTTGTGGTTGCTCTTCCTTACATATTACTTTAAGAATGCCAATGAATTGGGGAGCAACATAACATTAACATAAACTTCGACACCTAAGTGATACGAAACCTCATATTGATTGTCACAAATTAATTATTTGGCAAAGAACATTCTAATTATGAAAATAAATATTTATGCTAATATAATCACCAAATAGTAGATAATGACAGAATGTAGCATGACGACAGAGACCGACGTAAAAAACATATCTAAAAAGAAATTAGACCAAATAGAGAGACTTAATGCTTTATAATTCTTCTTGCAATGGAGAATAGTTTTCAACCTATCACTTTCACAAAAAAAACACACAAAGATAGAATTAGCAATTTAAAATTCTTTTTGATGATCCAAATAAAGTTTCAACAAAAAACAAAACAATAGGATATTTTATCTACCTAAACAACAAACATAATCCGATAACACACAAGAAAAGTATTAAAAAGGACTTAAAATGAAGTCAAGAAAAAAGATTTTTCTATACATGCGGGCTACAAATCGAGCCTTAGAGACATCGGTTTGGCATTCATATCTAATAAAAATAATCTTCTAGCTCCTCTACATATTCTTCATAGCACAACCACAACAAATAATAGAAAATATTCTACCATCTTTCTTGTATTCATGAACAAATAATTAAAATACATATATGTTTGGACACTAAAGAACAAAATTAGTTTATTTTCAAAACACAACAAATTCTCAAACGGCCATTCTAAAATCAAAAGCAAAAGCTAAAAAAACCAAAACAAATAAATGTACATTAAAAGGAGAAAAATTGAGGAAGGATGAAGTACCTATGCGTGAAGGCGAATTGGAATATGAACAGAGGGCAAAACCTTCAAAAGAGTAACTGGTTAATACAATCATGCGATTAGCAGCAACGTTAGAAACATGCGTTTTGGATATATAAACATTTTTTATGCTCAAACTGTTAAATTTTGACCTAAAATATTTAGGACATTGTGTTTAATCTATAAATATATACTCATTAATGGATGCCTATATTAATTACCGTTTCAATTTATACCTCAGTTTCAATCTTTTTCCTCTCTATATAAATAGTCCTAAACTTAAGTAAACTTAAATTGAGTGCTCGAGCCTTTTACCAAAGATACATAGGAAGACTTACTCGGTTAAAATTGTTCTTGTACAATCTATTAAATTACATAGCTCAAATAATGAAAGTTTTAATACACAAAATCTAATTGATTTCGAATTCCCAAATATTAGAAAAATAATTCAATAACTATTCCTAAATAATAATAGAAAAATAGTTAAATGACTATTTTATCTAGCGTAAAATATATTTTTAAAGGGTAAAAAAGGCGAACGACATGTTGCTAAGGGCTTTCATCCTTTTAATATAATATAGATATAGATAGATTATAGTAATGGAATATTGTAATTCAACTGAGAGTGGTTCCATAAGTAGATAGAATTTATACTTAGGATTGTGATGAACCTTTTGTACATGATCTTTGATTAAATTTTATTTGTAATTAATTTATTGTGAATTATCAAATAGAGCATTTATGAGTAGTTATTTATTGTGGATTACCGCATTCGAACTAAATTGGAATTTCAGTAGTTACTTTTTTTTTTTTTGAATTACAAATGATTTACTTACTCTTGCATTGATTTTGCATCAGTTAGTCGTGGATTTAGTTAATTTATGTCATTAGATTATAAATTCAACTCAAAAGAAAGATTGAGATTGAAGAAAAGGCTAGAGCACCCGAATAATTATTTCTATCTTTTCAATTTTGAATAGTTTTATTAGTATAATTAGACCATAATTTTGTATCTTATACTTTTTACCTTATATATATATATATATATATATATATATATATATATATATATATATATATATATATATATATATATATATATTTATTTATTTATTTATTTTAGGCTATTATTATAGTATAAACTTATAAATACTATTGAAAAGGTAGAACAATATAAAATGGAAGATTGACATTATTGTCACGACCCAAAATTCCCACCTTCGGACCGTGATGGCGCCTAACATTTCACTTGCTAGGCAAGCCAACGTTAGAATAATATTAGCCATTTTAAAACAATTTTTAAATTTATTAATAACAAAGAAATAAATGCAGACGTAAGGTATGAAATATAGTGAGTAATCCATAAAAATAACGGTGTCTAAATACCATCCCAGAATTGGTGTCACAAGTGCACGAGTTTCTAAAATAATACAAATAAGGGTCTAAATAAAATAAAGCTGTCTGGAAATAAACACACAACTAAAGTAAAGTAGACGGGGACTTCAGAATAGCGGACGCCGTGTAGTTATACCTCAAGTCTCATCTGATAGCTGAAATTCGAGCAAGTCTATGGTACGCCGCTGAGACCAACTCCAAAATCTGCACAAGAAGTGTAGAGTATAGTATCAGTACAACCGACCCCATGTACTAATAAGTGCTGAGCCTAACCTCGACGAAGTAGTGACGAGGCTAAGGCAGGTCACTTATATTAACATGTACACAATATTATTAACAACAACAACTAATAAAAATAAATCACGTAACTCATTTATAATAGTTGAAACCAACTCAGTAGTCATAACCAATTATTAATTCAACCAATTTCCGTTTGCAGCGTGCAAACTGCTCCCACAATATATTCATTTTAAATCCTCCAATATATTTATTTTAATCAAGTATATGTAGACTTTTAAATAAGTCTGTTGCGGCGTGCAATCCGATCCCCCAATATAGACTTTTAAATAAGTCTATTGCGGCGTGCAATCTGATCCCCCAATATAAACTTTTAACAAAGTCTGTTGCGGCATGCAATCCGATCCTCCAATATATGTATACTTTCATTTACGTTGCGGCGTGCAACCCGTTCCACCAATATAGCTTTAAACAACTCATAAATATAATAAAAATTATTCCAATAAATACCACGTCCAATGAGAAACTATTAAGCATCAAGGCACATAATAATTATAATTTATTTATGAACAAAAAATGGCAATTAGCAATTAATTATGAAAATCGTGGATAAAATAAGCAATTTAATATGCTAAATGTCAAGTAACAATTAATACTCATAAATCAAGTAGCATGTAACAATTATTATAGGAATTTCAAAATTTATATTTGACAAAGAATAGGAGAAAAATAATTATCATAATAATTAATTCGTGTATTAAAACAAATTTAGGATTTTTCAAATAATTATGCAAAAAATAAATTTGACGATGTATAGAGACTCGTCACCTCGCCAATACGTCGTTCACATGCATTTCACATAACAAATAATTTAAGGGTTCTATTCCCTCAAGTCAAGGTTAACCATGACACTTACCTCGCTTTGCAAATTTCAATAAATTATTCGACCACAACTTTTCCTTTTGAATTTGTCTCCAAAAGCGTCAAATCTATTCACAAACAATTCGATATACTCAATACGAATCATAGGAATTAATTCCATATGAATTTACTAATTTTTCGGATAAAAAATCAAAATTCATTTAAATATTTGACAGTGGGACCCACATCTCAAATCCCAAAAAAACTCGCGAAATACGAATACCCGTTCCGCTACGAGTTCAACCATATAAAAATTATCCAATTCCGATATTAAATGGACCTTCAAATCTTAAATTTTCGTTTTTGGAAGATTTTATAAAAATCTGATTTTTCTCCCAAAATTTCACGGATTCATGATATAAATGAGTATGAAATCATGAAATATAATCAATATAGGATAAGGAACACTTACCTCAATGTTTTGCCGTGAAAATCTACCAGGAATCGCCTTACCCGAGCTCAAAAATAGAAAAGAATTGAAAATGGGACGAATCCTATTTTCCAGAACTTAAGTTCTGTTTTTGGGATTTTCACCCTTCGCGAACGCAGTCAATGCCTCGCGTTCGCGAAGCAGAAATTTTTGCTGACCAATTTTACTCTTCGCGAACGCGAAGCTTGCCTGGCTCGGCCTTCGCGAACGCGAGATGCCCTTCGTGAACACGAAGGCAATTTCCTAATTAGCCTCTTTCCCTTCGCGAACGCGACGCTTCGATCGCGAAGCTTTGCACCTTCGACCCTTCATGAACGCGTGCCCTTAGTCGCGAACGCGAAGCACAATTAGTGCCAGTCCAAATTTCCTCTTCGCGAACGCGAGACTCCCCCCGCGAACGCGAAGAAGGAAACCAGAAGCAGGTTTTTACAGTTTCCTCAAGTCCAAAAATGATTCGTTAACCACCCGAAATCAACCCGAGCCCTCGGGTCTCCCAACCAAACCTGCACCCAAGTCTTAAAATATCATACGAACTTGCTCGCACGATCAAATTGCCAAAACAACACCTAGAACTACGAATCAGACATCAAATCAAAGGGAATGTTCAAGAAAACTTCAAAACTTATATTTTCACAACCGAATGTTCGAATCACGTCAAATCAACTCCGTTTCTCACCAAATTCGGCATACAAGTCATAAATATTATAGTGGACCTATACCGGGCTCCAGAACCAAAATACAAACCCAGTGTCAATAAATCCAACATCAGTAACTTCTTAAAAATCATTAAGCTTTCAAACATTTAATTTTTCATCAAAAATCCATATCTCGGGCTAGGGACCTCGGAATTCAATTCCGGGCATACGTTCAAGTCCCAAATCATGATACGGATCTACCGAAACTGTCAAAATACTGATCCGAGTCTGTTTGTTCAAAATGTTGACCAAAGTCAACTCAGTTGAGTTTTAAAGCTCTATTTCATATTTTAATCTATTTTTCACATAAACACATTGTGAAAAATTTTACGGAATGCACACGCAAGTCGAGGAATGATAAATAGTATTTTCGAGGTCTTAGAACATAAAATTACTTATTAAATTTAAAAATGATATTTTGGGTTATCACATTCTCCACCTCTAAAAAAACGTTCGTCCTCGAACGTAATTAGAAAAAAAAGCACCTGAGGTGGAGAAAATGTGTGGATATTTACTCCGCATGTTCGACTCGGACTCCCACGTAGATGCCTCTACCGACTGACCTCTCCATTGCACCCGAACAGAAGGATAACTCTTAGACCTCAACTGCCGGACTTGCCGGGCTAGAATAGCCACCGGCTCTTCCTCGTAAGTCAAATCTTTGTCCAATTGGACTGAGGTGGAATTTAACACATGGGACGGATCACCATGATATTTTCGGAGCATGGACACATGGAACACCGGATGAACCGCTGATAAACTAGGTGGTAATGCAAGCCTGTAGGCTACTTTACCCACCCTTTCAAGAATTTCGAAGGGTTCGATATACCTAGGGCTCAATTTGCCCTTCTTTCCGAACCTCATCTGTGATGATCTAAAAGGTCATTTTATGTTTTAGCACTCGAATATGTGCTCTTAAGCCTTAAAAATCTTATTTTTACCCTCATCGATTTGCGTACACAGTCCGGGCAGATTTTCGGAAAGCTTTTATGTTGAAAATTGATGAAAATAAGAATTTATGCCTTAAAAGTTGATTTTAGTTAACTTCGGTAAACATTTTTGGTAAACAGGCCCGGATCCATATTTTGACGGTCTCGGTTGGTCCGTATCGAATTATGGGACCTGGGCGTATGCCCGGAATCAAATTCGGAGGTCCCTAGCTTGAGTTATGAATTTTTGATGAAAATTAAAAGTCTGAAAATTACTTGTTTTTAAAAATTGATTGATGTTTGGCATTGTTAGTGCCGGGTCCGTATTTTGGTTCCGGAGCCTGGTATAGGTTCATTATGATATTTAAGACTTGTTTGTGAAATTTGGTGAGAAACAGAGTTGATTTGACGTGATTCGGACGTCTAAGTGAGAAAATAGAAATTTTAAAGTGTTCTTGAAAATTTCATTTGATTTCCTGCTAAATTCGGAGTTCTAGGTGTTATTTTGGCGATTTGATCGCGCGGGTATGTCCGTATGATATTTTTAGACTTATGTGTGTGTTTAGTTTGGAGCCCGAGGGCTCGGGTGAGTTTCGGATAGGCCACGGGATGTTTTGGACTTGGGAAAAATCTGGTTTTCTGCAGATTCTGGTGTCTGGCATATCCTTCTTCGCTTTCGCGAAGGTCCTCTCGCGAACGCGAAGAGTAAAATGGTGAGGCTGAGACTTCTTCTTTGCGAATGCGAAGTGAACGCGAAGTGATAGGGGATTTACCCTTCGCGAAGGCGACCGGCTCATCGCGAACGCAGAGCACTTGGGGACCTGGGGGAGGGTTGGTCGTTCCTTCATCGCGAACGCGAGCAGTGTCTCGCAAATGCGAAGGCTAGGGGGGAGTAACCATCGCGAATGCGAGCAGGGTCTCGCGAACGCGAAGGCTTGGCAGCCAGTAATCTTTGCGAACGCGATGCACACTGTTGCCTAGTGCATAAAACAGAATCAAACACGGGTTTAAGCCATTTCTTCAACATTTTTCAAGAACCAAACGGGTAGAGGCGATTTTCAAGACTCATTTTCTTTCCCAAAGTGTTGGTAAGTGATTCTAATATATTTTCTTTCAATTACCCATTACATTTATTGAATTATCAACCTAAAATCTAGAGTTTTCATGGTAGAATTAGGAGTTAGGGTAGAAAGCTAGGGATTTCAGAAATTTGGGAATTTAGACCTTAATTTGAGGCCGGATTCCAAAACTAATTACATATTCGGGCTCGGGGATGAATGGGTAAATAGATTTTGGTCCGAACCTCGGGTTTTGACCAAGCGGACCCGGGGTCGATTTTTTTTACTTATTGGAGGAAAATTTGGGAAATTTAATTTATGAAATATAATTGATTTCTTTAGCAATGTATGATATTATTGAGTCATTTTTGAATTGATACGAGTGATTTGGAGGTGAATTCCAAAGGAAAAGCTGTGATTGAGAATTAAGTGGCCTTCGGAGCGAGGTAAGTGTTGTGTCTAACTCTGAATTGAGGGAATTAAGAACCTTAGATTATTTGCTAAGTGAAATTTATGTGAGCGGTGTATATGTAAGGTGACGAGTACTGTATTCCATGTTTCTTCTGTTTTCTTATATTGTCTCTTTGCTACATGTTTATACTAGTGTTGTTAAATTGATCGTCATTATCATGGTTACAGATTTTCTTTTGGTAATCGAGTATTTATTTAAAAGTTGAGATTTATATTATAGAACCGAATGTTGAAGTAAGGTTTGTACTTGTTATTCTATCTCCCTGTTGTAATTTATGCATTGCATTATGGTAAGGGAGAGTGTTAATGCACGAAGGGTGATGTCGTGCCATATTGTGAGTGTTAATGCATGAAGGGTAATGTCGTTCTATATTGTGAGTGTTAATGCACGAAGGGTGATGTCGTGCCATTTTGTGAGTGTTAATGCACGAAGGGTGATGTCGTGCCATATTGTGAGTGTAAAAGCACGAAGGGTGATGCTGTGCCATGATATGAGAGTTAATGCATGAAGGGTTATGCCGTGTCGTTTCTATTAATTTTATGGTGAGATTGAGAGTAAAAGCACGAAGGGTGATGTCGTGCATTTTTCCTTACTGTATTCACTATTCCTGTTGATTCATGGTATATTAACTGCTCCGGTGATCATTCTGTTGTAGTTCTTTATCTTGTATTCCCCTCAGTATATTCCCCACCCGACATTTCCTGTTTAGTTCTTCATTTCTATTGTTTGTATATACAATGTTAAATTGTACAGGTTGATTTGTAGGTGCCTTGCCTTAGCCTCGTCACTACTTCGTCGAGGTTAGACTCGACACTTACCAGTACATGGGGTCGGTTGTACTGATACTGCACTCTACACTTTCTATGTAAATTTTGGTACCGGATCGGGTTGATCTAGATTTTGCTATTGGTCTGTTGTCCGGACACTCAAGGTAGATCTGTCGGCGTTCACAGACCTTGAAGTCCCCGTCTATCTTTTCTGCTCTACTGTTTCTTTCATTCAGATAGTTGTATTTCTTTCATACTATTACTTATAGTAAATTCTAGAATGCTCGTGAATTATGACTCCAGATCCGGGTGGTAGTAATTAATATAGTTTTATGATATTCCGCCCTTATTATATTTCATCTTAGTTAATTATTATTAATTACTGAATGGGAATAAGGAATTGGTTTAATAATTCTCTAACGTTGGCTTGCCTAGCAAGTGAAATGTTAGGCGCCATCACGGTTCCGTCGGTGGGAAATTTTGGGTCGTGACAGTTGGTATGAGAGCACTAGGTTGCCTAGGTCTCACGATTCACGAGCAAGCTTAGTAGAGTCTGGGGGATCGGTACGGAGACGTCTGTACTTATCTTCCAAAGGCTATGAAGTTTAGGAAACAAGTTTCACTTTTATTCTTCTCTGTCGTGTGATTATGCTTTCTCAATACTGATTGAACTCTTCTACTCTTATTCTCTAGCAGATGGCGAGAACACATACCGCTTCCTCAGCTGAGCAGCAGCTAGAGCCTCCATTGGAAGCTCCTATGCGGGGCAGAGGTCGAGGCCGAGGCCGAGGCCGTGCCAGAGGACGAGGCAGGGGTAGGGCTCAGCCTAGACCCCGAGTAGTAGCCCCAGCAGTGGAGCCTGAGATAGAGCTTGACGAGGAGGTTCCAGCCCAAACTGTTCCTGCCGGACCAACTCAGGTTCTGGAGGGGTTCATTGCTACCCAGTACTTCAGGATGCTTTGGTCCGTTTGGTGGGCCTTGTGGGGAGTATGGCCTAGACTGGCACATTTCCCATGGCACCAACAGTCTCTCAGGCTGGAGGAGGAGCCCAGACTCCCACCACTCCCGCTCCGGAGTAGATAGCTCCCCAGTATCAGGTTCCAGTAGCTCAGCCAGTCGGATTAATTCAGCCGGTTATTGAGGCATAGGTCAGAGATGGGCCAGCTATGTCTTTTGAGGCTTTATGGAGATTGGAAAGGTTTAACAAGCTCTTTCCTGTTCACTTCAGTGGTGCTCCTTTAGAGGACCCCCAGGAGTATCTTGACAGTTGTCACGAGGTTCTACGAAACATGGGTATAATGGAGACCAATGGGGTCGATTTTGCTGCATTTCAGATGACTGGTTCCGCCAAGAAGTGGTGGAGAGATTACTTTTTGACCATACCAATTGGGTCACCTGCTCTTAGATGGGACCAGTTCTCTCAGCTATTCATAGAGAAGTTTCTGCCTATCACATTGAGAGAGGAGCGTCGCCGTCAGTTTGATCTTCTCCAGCAGGGCAGTATGACTGTTACTCAGTATGAGACCCGTTTTGTGGATTTGGCCTGTCATGCCATTATCCTGCTTCCCACCGAGAGAGAGAGAAGGTGGGGAGTTTTATTGATGGACTTGCTCAGCCTATCAGATTGTAAATGGCTAAGGAGACTGGGAGTGAGATTTCTTTTCAAGCGGCTGCTAATGTCACCAGACGAGTCGAAATGGTTCTTACTCAGGGAGGTTAGCGGTCTGACAAGAGACCTCGCCATTCCGATGAGTTCAGCGGTGCCTCATCTAGAGGCAGGAGTACTTTTGGTAGTGGCCATCCTCCCAGGCCGTTTCATTCAGCGCTCTAGGTATCCCACGGTGCCTCGGGTGGTCATGGCCCTCAGATGCATTATTCCAACCAGCTAGCCTATATTGCACCACCAGCTCCTATTAGTGCACCTCCACTCCAGAGTTATCAGGGTGGTTATTCAGGTCGACAGGGTCAGTTTCAGGGTCAGTAGTCACAGCAGCCGAGGTTATGTTATACTTATGGTGATCCGAGGCACATTGCTAGATTTTTCCCTCGGGAAATGGGCAACAGGCAGCTCACAGCATCAGAGTTCTCGTGCCATGGTTCCGGCACCAGTTGCTGCACCACCTGCTCCGCCAGCCAGAGGCAGGGGTCAGGCAGCCAGAGATAGAGGCCAGACTGTTAGAGGTGGAGGTCAGGCCGTTAGAGGTGGAGACTAGCCAGTTAGAGGTCGTCCCAGGGATGTAGTTCAGGGTGGTGGGGCCCAGCCCCGGTGTTATGCTTTCCTAGCCATGCCCGAGGCTGACTCATCTGACGCTGTTATCACATGTACTGTTTTAGTTTGCAGTAGAGATGCTTCAGTTCTATTTGATCCGAGATCTACTTACTCCTATGTGTCATCCTATTTTGCTTCCTATTTGGTTGTGCCCCGTGATTCTTTGAGTGCTCCTGTGTAAGTGTCCACACCAGTGGGAGATGCTATTGTTGTATATCATGTTTATCATTCGTGTGTGGTCACCATTGGGAGTCTTGAGACTCGTGCAGATCTCCTACTTCTCGACATGGTTGATTTTGATGTCATACTGGGTATGGATTAGCTGTCACCTTATCATGCTATATTAGATTATCATGCCAAGACAGTAACCTTAGCCTTGCAGGGGTTACCTCGATTAGAGTGGAGAGGAAATCTTGGCCATTCTACCAGCAGGGTTATCTCTTATGTGAAGGCTCGGCATATAGTCGAGAAGGGGTGTTTAGCTTATTTGGCTTATGTCCGCGATTCTAGTGTGGAGGTTCCTTCCGTGGATTCAGTGCCAGTTGTTTGTGAGTTTCCAGAGGTATTTCCTACAGACCTGTCGGGGATGCCACCTGATAGGGACATTGATTTATGCATTGATTTGGCTCCGGGCACTCAGCCCATTTCCATTACGCTATACCGCATGGCCCCGCCAGAGTTGAAAGAATTGAAGGAGCAGTTGCAAGATTTGCTTGATAAGGGCTTCATTAGACCTAGTGTCTCGCCCTGGGGTGCACCTGTATTGTTTGTGAAGAAGAAAGATGGATTGATGAGGATGTGTATAGATTATCGGCAGTTGAACAAAGTCACTATCAAAAACAAGTATCCATTGCCGAGGATTGATGATGTATTTGATCAGCTTCAGGATGCCCAGGTGTTTTCGAAAATCGATTTGAGATCTGACTACCATCAGTTGAGGATTAGGGCATCCGATATCCTTAAGACAGCTTTTCGGACTCGGTACGGGCATTTCGAGTTTCTAGTGATGTCACTTGGCTGACAAATTCCCCAACAACATTCATGGATTTGATGAATCGGGTGTTCAAGCCCTACTTGGATTCCTTTGTGGTTGTGTTTATTGATAATATCTTGATCTACTCCCACAGCCGAGAGGAGCATGAGCAGCACCTTCGGATCGTTCTTCAGACTCTGAAAGACATCCAGTTATATGCTAAGTTCTCAAAATGCGAGTTTTGGTTGAGTTCAGTTGATTTCTTGGGTCACGTTGTATCTGCGGAGGGTATTCAGGTGGATCCTAAGAAGATTGAGGCAGTTCAGAACTGGCCTAGACCCACATCAACTACATAGATCCGTAGTTTCCTGGGTTTGGCGTGCTATTACCGTCGATTTGTGGAGGGGTTTTCATCCATAGCAGCCCCGTTGACCAGATTGACCCAGATGGGTGCCCCGTTCAGGTGGTTAGACAAGTGTGAAGCGAGCTTTCAGAAACTCAAGACAGCTTTGACTACGACACTGGTATTGGTGTTACCCACAGGTTCAGGATCTTATACAGTATATTGTGACGCATCTCGTATTGATCTGGGTGCGGTATTGATGCAGAGTGGCAAGGTTATTGCATATGATTCACGACAGCTGAAGGTTCACGAGAATAATTACCATGTTCATGATCTAGAGTTGGCAGCCATTGTTCACGCGCTGAAGATTTGGAGGCACTATTTTTACGGCGTGCCATGTGAGATATTCTTGGATCATCGTAGCTTGCAGTATTTGTTCAAGCAGAAGGAACTCAATTTGAGGCTGAGGAGGTGGTTGGAGCTATTGAAAGACTATGATATCACCATATTGTATCATCCAGGGAAGGACAATGTGGTGGCCGATGCTTTGAGTAGAAAGTCAGTCAGTATGGGTAGCCTTGCATATATTCCAGTTGGTGAGAGACTGCTTGCCTTGGATGTTTAGGCCTTGGCCAACCAGTTCGTGAGATTGGATGTTTCTGAGCCCAGTCGTGTTCTAGCTTGTACAGTTGCTCGGTCTTCTTTGTTTGAGCGCATTAGAGATCGGCAGGATGATGATCTTCATTTACTTGTCCTTAGAGACACAGTGCGGCATGGTGGTGCCAAGCAGGTTACTATTGGAGATGACGGAGTTTTGAGGATGCAAGGTCGTATTTGTGTGCCTAATGTGGATGGACTTCGTGAGTTAATTCTTGAGGAGTCCCACAGTTCCCGGTATTCTATTCATTCGGGCACCGCCAAGATGTATCAGGACTTGAGGCAACATTATTAGTGGAGGCGAATGAATAAAGACATAGTTGCCTATGTAGCTCAGTGCCTAAATTGCCAGCAGGTAAAGTGTGAGCATCAGAGACCTGGTGGTTTACTTCAGAGGTTAGAGATTCCTGAGTGGAAGTGGGAGTGTATCACTATGGATTTTGTTGTTGGACTCCCACGGACTCAGAGAAAGTTCAATGCAGTTTGGGTCATTATGGACAGGCCGACTAAGTCAGCGCATTTCATTCCTGTGGCAGTTACCTATTCCTCAGAGCGGTTGGCAGAGATTTACATCCGGGAGATTGTTCGTCTTCACGGGGTGCCCGTGTCTATCATTTCTGATCGAGGTATGCAGTTCACCTTGCACTTCTGGAGGGCAGTACAGTGTGAGTTGGGTACGCGGGTTGAGTTGAGCACATCATTCCATCCTCAGACGGACAGGCAGTCAGAGCGCACTATTCAGATCTTGGAGTATATGCTCCGCGCATGTGTTATAGACTTCGGAGGATCGTGGGATCAGTTTTTACCCCTTGCAGAGTTCGCCTACAACAACAAATACCAGTCGAGCATTCAGATGGCTCCCTATGAGGCATTATATGGTAGGCGGTGTTAGTAGCCAGTTGGGTGGTTCGAGCCGGGAGAGGCTCGGCTATTGGGCACAGACTTAGTACAGGATGCCTTGGATAAGGTCAAGATTATTCAGGATCGACTTCGCATAGCTCAGTCCAGGCAGAAGAGTTATACCGACCGTAGAGTTCGTGATGTTGCATTCACGGTCGGAGAGAGAGTGTTACTTCGGGTATCACCCATGAAGGGTGTAATAAGGTTCGGAAAGAAGGGCAAGTTGAGCCCAAGGTATATCGGACCTTTCGAGATTCTTGAGAGAGTAGGAGAGGTGGCTTACAGGCTTGCGTTGCCACCTAGTTTAGCAGCTGTTCATCTGGTATTCCATTTGTCCATGCTTCGAAAGTATCACGGCGATCCGTCCCACGTGTTAGATTTCAGCTCTGTCCAGTTGGACAAGGATTTGACTTACGAGGAGGAGCCGGTGGCTATTTTAGCCCGGCAAGTTCGCCAGTTGAGATCAAAGAGTTACCCTTCAGTTCGAATGCAATGGAGAGGTCAGCCTAATGAGGCAGCTACTTGGGAGTCCGAGTCCGACATGCGGAGTAGATATCCCCACCTTTTCACCAGCCCAGGAACGTTTCTATGTCCGTTCGAGGACGAACGATTGTTTTAGAGGTGGAGAATGTGATGACCCAAAAGGTCATCTTATGATTTAGCACTCGAATATGCGCTCTTAAGCCTTTAAAATCTCATTTTTACCCTCCTCGATTTGTGTGCGCAGTCCGGGCAAGTTTCCGGAAAGCTTTTATGTTGAAAATTGATGAAAATAAGAATTTCTACTTTAAAAAGTTGATTATAGTTGACTTCGGTCAACATTTTTAGTAAACGGGCCCAATCCATATTTTGACGGTCCCAGTAGGTCCGTATCGAATTATGGGACCTGGGCGTATGCCCAAAATCGAATTTGGAGGTCCCTAGCTTGAGTTATGAATTTTTGATAAAAATTAAAAGTCTAAAAATTAATTATTTTTAAGAATTGATTGATGTTTGGCATTATTAGTGCCGGGTCCGTATTTTGGTTCCAGAGCCCGGTATAGATTCATTATGATATTTAAGACTTGTTTGTGAAATTTGGTGAGAAACGGTGTTGATTTGACATGATTCGGACGTCCAGTTGAGAAAATATAAATTTTAAAGTGTTCCTGAGAATTTCATTTGATTTGGTGCGAAATTCAGAGTTCTAGGTGTTATTTTGGTGATTTGATCGTGCGAGTAGGTCTGTATGATGTTTCTAGACTTGTGTGCATGTTTGGTTTGGAGCCCCGAGGGCTCGGGTGAGTTTCAGATAGGCCACTGGATGTTTTGGACCTGGAAAAAATCTGGTTTTCTGCAGATTCTGGTGTCTCTCATATTCTTCTTCGCATTCGCGAAGGTCCTCTCGCGAACATGAAGAATAAACTGGTGAGGCTGAGACTTCTTCTTCGCGAACCTGAAGGCCTGGTCGCGAACGCGAAGTGATGGGGGACTTACCCTTCTCGAACGTGACCGGCTCATCGCAAATGCGAAGCACTTGGGGACCTGGGGTAGGGTTGGTCGTTCCTTCATCGCGAACGCGAGCAATGTCTCGCGAACGCGAAGGTCAGGGGGGAGTAACCATCGCGAACGTGAGTAGGGTCTCGCAAATGAGAAGGCCTGGTAGCCAGTACCCTTCGCGAACGCGACAGTGGCCTCGCGAACGCGATGCACACTGTCTCCCAGTGCATAAAACAGAATCAAACACGGGTTTAAGCCATTTCTTCAACATTTTCAAGAAACAAACGGGTATAGGCAATTTTCAAGAGTCATTTTCTTCCCCAAAGTGTTGGTAAGTGATTCTAAACTATTTTCTTTCAATTACCTATTACATTTCTTGAATTATCAACCAAAAATCTAGAGTTTTCATGGTAGAATTAGGGGTTAGGGTAGAAAGCTAGGTATTTCGGAAATTTAGGAATTTAGACCTCAATTTGAGGTCGGATTCCAAAAATAATTACATATTCGGGCTCAGGGGTGAATGGGTAAATGAATTTTAGTCCGAACCTCGGGTTTTGACCAAGCGGGCCCGGGGTCGATTTTTCGACTTTTTGGAGGAAAATTTGGAAAATTTAATTTATGCAATATAATTGATTTTTTTAGCAATATTTGATATTATTGAGTCATTTTTAAATAGATACTAGTGGTTTGGAGGTGAATTCCAAAGAAAAAGCTGTGATTGAGAATTAAGTGGCTTTCGGAGCGAGGTATGTGTTGTGTCTAACCCTGACTTGAGGGAATTAGGAACCTTAGATTATTTGCTAAGTGAAATTCATGTGAGCGGCATATATGTGAGGTGACGAGTACTTATGCGCCGCCAATTTACCTGTATTCCTTGTTTCTTCCATTTTCTTATATTGTCTCTTTCCTAGGCCTAATTGCTACATGTTTATACTAGTGTTGTTAAAATAATCGTCATTATCATGGTTACAGATTTTCTGTTGATAATCGAATATTCATTTAAAAGTTGAGATTTATATTGTGGAACCGAATGTTGAAGTAAGGTTTGTACTTGTTATTCTATCTCCTTGTTGTTATTTATGCATTGCATTATGGTAAGGGAGAGTGTTAATGCACGAAGGGTGATGCCGTGCCATATTGTGAGTGTTAATGCACGAAGGGTGATGTCGTGCCATATTATGAGGAGAGTTAATGCACGAAGGGTGATTCCGTTCCATTTTGTGAGTGTTAATGCACGAGGGGTAATGTCGTGCCATATTGTGAGTGTAAAAGCACGAAGGGTGATGTCGTGCCATGATATGAGAGTTAATGCATGAAGGGTGATGCCGTGCCGTTTCTATTAATTTTATGGTGAGATTGAGAGTAAAAGCACGAAGGGTGATGACGTAAATTTTTCCTTACTATATTCACTATTCCTGTTGATTCATGGTATATTGATTGCTTCGGTGATCATTCTGTTATAGTTCCTTATCTTGTATTCCCCTCAGTATGTTCCCCTCCTGACATTTCCTATTTAGTTCTTCATTTCTGTTATTTATATATACAATGTTAAATTGTACAGGTTGATTTGTAGGTGCCTTGCCTTAGTCTCGTCACTACTTCGTCGAGGTTAGACTCGACACTTACCAGTACATGGGGTCGGTTGTACTGATACTGCACTTTGTACTTTCTGTGCAGATTTTGATACCGGCTCGGGTTTATCGAGATTTTGCTATTGGTCCTCTGTCCGGAGACTCAAGGTAGATCTGCCGGCGTTCACAGACCTTGAATTCCCCGTTAATCTTTTATGTTCTACTGTTTCATTCATTCAGACAGTTGTATTTCTTTCAGACTATTACTTGTAGTAAATTCTAGAATACTCGTGAATTGGGACTCTAGATCTTGGTGGTAGTAATTAATACAATTTATGATATTCCGCACTTATTATATTTCACCTTAGTTAATTATTATTAATTACTTAATGAGAGTTGGGAATTGGTTTAATGATTCTCTAACATTGGCTTGCCTAGCAAGTGAAATGTTAGGCACCATCATGGTCCCGTCGGTGGGAAATTTCGGGTCGTGATATCATTACACCTTTCATAGGTGAAATCCGGAGCAATATTCTTTCTCCAACCATGAATGCAATATCACGAACTTTACGGTCGGCATAACTCTTTTGCCTAGACTGAGCTGTGCGAAGTCGATCCTGAATAATCTTGACCTTATCAAAGGCATCCTATACCAAATTGGTACTCAATAACCGAACCTCTCCCGGTTCAAACTTGCCAACTGGTGAACGACATCGCCTTCCGTATAATGCCTCATATGGAGCCATCTAAATGCTCGACTGGTGGATATTATTATAAGCAAACTCCGCAAGTGGCAAGAAATGATCCCAAGAACCTCTAAAGTCTATAAAACAAGCACGAAGCATATCTTCCAATATCTTAATGGTGCGCTCTGACTGTCCGTCTGTCTGTGGATGAAATGATGTACTCAACTCAACCCGCGTGCCTAACTCACATTGTACAGCCTTCAAGAAGTGTGAGGTAAACTGGGTACCTCGATCTGAAATAATTGACACGGGCACACCGTGAAGGCGGACAATCTCACAAATGTAAATTTCAGCTAACCTCTCTAAAGAATAGGTAACTGCCACTGGAATAAAATGTGCTGACTTGGTTAACCTGTCCACAATGACCCAAACTGCGTCAAATTTTCTCTGAATCCGTGGGAGCCCAACAACAAAATCCATAGTGATACGCTCCCACTTCCATTCAAGAATTTCTAACTTCTGAAGCAAACCACCAGGTCTCTGATGCTCGTACTTAACTTGCTGACAATTCAGAAACCGAGCTACATATGCAACTATATCCTTTTTCATTCTCCTCCACCAATCATGTTGCCGCAAATCTTCATACATTTTGGCGGTACCTGGATGAATAGAATACCTGGAACTGTGTGTCTCTTCAAGAATTAATTCACGAAGCTCGTCAACATTAGGCATACAAATATGACCATGCATTCGCAGAACTCCATCTTCCTCCACAACAACATGTTTGGCATCACCGTGCCACACCGTGTCCTTAAGGATAAGTAAATGAGGATCATCATACTGCCTCTCTCTGATACGCTCATATAAAGAAGACCGAGCGACTATGAAAGCAAAAACCCGACTAGGTGCTGAAACATCTAACCTCACCAACTGATTAGCCAAAGTCTGGACATCTACAGCTAACGGTCTCTCACCAACCAGAATATAAGCAAGGCTGCCCATACTCACAGCCTTTCTACTCAAAGCAACGGCCACTACGTTGGCCTTTCTGGGGTGATACAAAATGGTGATATCATAGTCTTTCAACAACTCCAACCATCTTCTCTGCCTCAAATTAAGATCTTTTTGTTAGAACAGATACTGAAGGCTACGATGATCAATAAATACCTCACACGAGACATCGTAGAGGTAATGTCTCCAAATCTTCAGCGCGTGAACAATGGCTGCCAATTCTAAGTCATGAACAGGATAATTCTTCTCGTGAACTTTCAACTGGCGTGACGCATATGCAATCACCCTGCCATCTTGCATTAATACTGCACCAAGCCCAATGTGATATGCGTCACAATATACCGTATACGATCCTAAACCCGTGGGTAATACCAACACTGGCACCGTAGTCAAAGCAGTCTTGAGCTTCTGAAAGCTCAACTCACACTCATCTGACCATCTAAATGGGACACCTTTCTGGGTCAGTCTGGTCAATAGGCTTGCTATAGATGAAAACCCTTCCACGAACCGACGATAATAACCTGCTAAACCCAGGAAACTCCGAATCTCTGTAACTGAAGTAGGTCTAGGCCAATTCTGAACAACCTCAATCTTCTTAGGATCCACCTTTATGCCTTCTGCTGATACAACATGTCCTAAAAAGGCAACTGAGTCTAACCAAAACTCACATTTTGAAAATTTAGCATATAACTGATTATTCTTCAAAGTGTGAAGCACATTCCGAAGATGCTGCTCACGCTCCTCTCGACTGCTGGAGTAAATAAAGATATCATCAATGAATATAACCACAAAAGAATCCAAATAGAGCTTGAACACCCGATTCATCAAATCCATAAATGTTGTCGGGGAATTTGTCAACCCAAATGACATCACTAGGAATTCGTAATGCCCATACCGAGTCTGAAAAGCTGTTTTAGGGACATCAGATGCCTTAATCTTCAACTGATGGTAACCAGATCTCAAATCGATCTTCGAAAATACCTTGGCACCCTGAATCTGATCAAATAGGTCATAAATTCTTGGCAACAGATATTTGTTTTTGATAGTGGCCTTATTCAACTTCCAATAATCTATACACATCCGCATATAAACATCTTTCTTATTTACAAATAATACTGGTGCACCCCAGGGCGAGACACTGGGTCTAATGAATCCCTGATCAAGCAGGTCTTGTAATTGCTCCTTCAATTCTTTCAACTCTCGCGGGGTCATACGGTAGGGTGGAATAGAAATGGGCTGAGTGCCCAGAGCCAAATCAATACAGATGTCAATATCTCTATCAGGTGGCATCCCCGGCAAATCTGCAGGAAATACTTCTGGAAATTCACGAACAACTGGTACTGAGTCCATACAAGGGACATCTACACTGGGATCGCGAATATAAGCCAAATAGGCTAGACACCCTTTCTCTACCATACGCCGAGCTTTCATATAAGAAATAACCCTGCTGGCAGAATGACCAGGAGTTCCTTTCCACTCTAACTGAGGTAACCCCGGCATGGCTAGGGTCACTGTCTTGGCATGACAATCCAATATATCATGATAAGGTGGCAGCCAATCCATACCCAAGATGACATCAAAATCTACCATATCAAGAAGTAGAAGATCCACACTAGTCTCAAGACTACCAATAGTAACCACACACGAATGATAGATATGATCTACTATAACAGAGTCTCCCACCGGTGTAGATACACACACAAAAGCACTCAGAGAATCAAAGACACAACCAAATATGAAGCAACATAGGAGGACACATAGGAATAAGTAGATCCTGGATCAAATAGAACTGAAGCATCTTTATGGAAAACTGGAATAATACCTGTGATCAAAGCATAACATGACTCGGCCTCAGGCCTAGCTGGAAAAGCATAAAATCGGGGTTGAGCCCTACCACTCTGAACTGCATCCCTGGGACGGCCTCTAACTGGAAGGCCTCCACCTCTAACGGTATGTCCTTCACCTCTAATGTCCTGGCCTCCACCTCTAATGGCCTAACCTCCACCTCTAGCTACATGACCCCTACCTCTAGCTGGCTGAGTAGGTGGTGAAGCAACCGGTGCCGGTATGATGGCACGAGAATCCTGCCGAGATCTGTTACTTGCCAATGTAGGGCAATACCTCCTGATGTGACCAATGTTCCCACACTCATAACACCCATCCTGATGTCATGGCTGCTGAAGTAGAAGCTGACCCAAATGGGCCGGATAACCGCTGTAGTAACTCTGGAGTAGCGGTGCACTGATAAGATCTGAATGTGCACTAAATGCTGGCTGTCCATAGTAAGGCATAATAGGATCGTGACTCCCTAAAGCACCGGGAGATGCATGAAGTGCTGAATAAAATAGTCTAGGAGGATGACCCCTACCAAAATTACCCCTTCCTCCAGACGAGGCACCACTGAAAACACCAAACTAACGAGGCCTCTTATCAGACCTCTGCCCTCTCTCCTATGTAAGAACCATCTCGATCCTCCTCGCGACATTAGCAGCCGCCTGAAAAAAAATCTCACTTTCGGTCTCCTTGGCCACCTGAAGCCTGATAGGGTGAGTGAGTCCCTCAATAAACCTCCTCACTCTCTCTCCCTCAGTAGGTAGTAAAAGGAGAGCATAACGGGCCAAATCCACAAAACGGGACTCATACTGAGTAACAGTCATACTGCCCTGCTGTAGACACTCAAATTGCTTTCGGTAATCCTCCCCCAGTGTGATAGGAAGGAAGTTCTCCAGAAATAGCTGAGAGAATTGCTCCCAGGTAAGTGCAGGATATCCAACTGGTCTACTCAATATATAATCCCTCCACCACCTCCTACGGAACCCGTCATCTGAAATACAGCAAAATCAACCCCATTGGTCTCAACTATACCCATGTTCCGCAGCACCTCGTGGCAGCGTTCAAGATAATCCTATGGGTCCTCAGAAGGTGTACCACTGAAGTGAATTGGAAAGAGCTTAGTAAACTTATCCAGTCTCAATAAGGCCTCAAGAGACATGGCGGGCCTATCACTAGTCTGTGCCGCAATAATTGGTTGAACTATCCCAACTGGCGAGACTGCTGGAGCCTGATTCTGGGGAGCCATCTGCTCCAAAGCGGGAGTAATGGGAGTTTGTGCTCCTCCCCCAGCATGTGAGACAGCTGGTGCAATTGGAAATGTACCATTTTGGGCCACGCCCTCTATAAGACTTACCAAACGGACTAGAGTGTCCTGAAGTACTGGAGTGGTTATGAATCCTTCTGGGATTTGAACTGGACCAACTGGTACATTCTGAACTGGAACCTCCTCCTGAAGGTCCACCTGAGGTTCTACAACAGGTGCAGCAGCTCGAGCTCTGGACTGAGCTCTAGCTCGGCCTCTGCCTCGGCCTCTAGCACGACCTCGACCTCTACCCCTGGCCATAGTTGCCATCGGGGGCTCTGGTCCCTGTCCATCGGTAGATGTATTAAGTGTTCACACCATCTGCTAGAGAATAAGAGTGGAATGATTCAATCATCGATGATAGAATAGATTCGCACGGTAGAATAAGAAAGAAGTGATATTGTTCCTAAACTTCATAGCATGTGAGAGATAAGTACAGACGTCTCCATACCGATCCTTCATACTCTACTAAGCTTGCTCGTGACTTGTGAGACCTATGTAACCTAGTGTTCTAATACCAACTGTCACGACCCAAAATTTCCACCTTCGGACTGTGATGGCCCCTAACATTTCACTTGCTAAGCAAGCCAACGTTAGAATAATATTAGCCATTTCTAAACAATTTTTAAATTTATTAATAACAAAGAAATAAATGCGGAAGTAATGTCTGAAATATAGTGAATAATCCATAAAAATAACGGTGTCTAAATACCATCCCAGAATTGGTGTCACAAGTGCACGAGCTTCTAGAATAATACAAAATAAGGGTCTGAATAAAATAAAGTTGTCTGGAAATAAACACACATCTAAAGTCAAGTAGACGGGGACTTCAGAACTGCGGACGCCGTGTAGTTATACCTCAAGTCTCATCTGGTAGCTGAAATTCGAGCAAGTCTATGGTACGTCGCTAGGACCAACTCCGAAATCTGCACACGAAGTGCATAGTATAGTATCAGTACAACCGACCCCATGTACTGGTAAGTGCTGAGCCTAACCTTGGACGAAGTAGTGACTAGGCTAAGGCGGGTCACTTACATTAACCTGTATGCAATATTAGTAACAATAACAAATAATAGAAATAAATCAGGTAACTCATTTATAATAATTGAAGCCAACTCAGCAGTCATAACCAATTATCATTTCCATCAATTTCTGTTGCAGCGTGCAAACCGCTCCCACAATATATTCATTTTCAATCCTTCAATATATTTATTTTAATAAAGTATATGTAGACTTTTAAATAAGTCTGTTGCGGCGTGCAATTCGATCCCCCAATATAGACTTTTGAATAAGTCTGTTGCGGTGTGCAATCCGATCCCCCAATATAGACTTTTAAATAAGTTATATATATATATATATATATATATATATATATATATATATATATATATATATATATATATATATATATATATATATATATATATATATATATATATATATATATATATATATATATATATATATATATATATATATATATATATATATATATATATATATATATATATATAATATAACTTTAAACAACTCATAAGTGTAATAAAAATTACTCCAATAAATAATACGTCCAATGAGAAACTATTAAGCATCAAGGCACACAATAATTATAATTTATTTATGAACAAACAATGGCAATTAGCAATTAATTGTGAAAATCGTGGAGAAAATAAGCAATTTAATATTTAATATGCTAAATGTCAAGCAACAATTAATACACATAAATCAAGTAGTATGTAACAATTATTATAAGAATTTCAAAATTTATATTTGACAAAGAATAGGAGAGAAACAATTATCATAACAATTAATTCGTGTATTAAAATAAATTTAGAATTTTCAAATAATTATGCAAACAATAAATTTGACGACGTATAGACACTAGTCACCTCGCCTATACGTTGTTCACATGCATTTCACATAACAAATAATTTAAGGGTTCTATTCCCTCAAGCAAAGGTTAATCACGACACTTACCTCGCTTTTTAAATTCCAATAAATTATTCGACCACATCCTTTCCTTTTGAATTTGTCTCCAAAAGCGTCAAATCTATTCACAAACAATTCGATATACTCAATACGAATCATAGGAATTAATTCCATATGAATTTACTAACTTTTCGGATAAAAATCTAAAATTCATTTAAATATTTGAAAGTGGGATCCACGTCTCAAATCCCAAAAAAACTTGCGAAATCCGAACACCCGTTCCGCTACGAGTTCAACCATATAAAAACTATCCAATTCCGATGTTAAATGGACCTTCAAATCTTAAATTTTGTTTTTGGAATATTTTATAAAAATCTAATTTTTCTCCCAAAATTTTACGGATTCATGATATAAATGAGTATGGAATCATGAAATATAATCAATATAGGATAAGGAACACTTACTCCAATATTTTTCCGTAAAAATCGGTCAAGAATCGCCTTACCCGAGCTCAAAAATGGAAAAGAGTTGAACGAATCCCATTTTCCAGAACTTAAGTTCTTTTTCTGGGATTTTTACCCTTCGCGAATGTGGCCAGTGCCTCGCGTTCGCTAAGCACAAATTTCGGCTGACCAATTTTACTTTTCGCGAACGCGAAGCTTGCTTGGCTTGGCCTTCGCGAACGCGAGATGCCCTTCGTGAACACGAAGGCAATTTCCTGGTTAGCCTTTTTCCCTTCGCGAACGCGAGGCTTCGATCGCGAAGCTTTGCGCCTCGACCCTTAGCGAACGCGTGCCCTTAGTCGCGAACGCGAAGCACAATTTGTGACAGTCCAAATTTCCTCTTCACGAACGCGAGACTCCACTCGCGAACGCAAAGAAGGAAACCAGAAGCAGGTTTCTACAGTTTCCTCAAGTCTAAAAATGATCTGTTAACCACCCGAAACCAACCCGAGCCCTCGGGGCTCCCAACCAAACATGCACCCAATTCCTAAAACATCATACAAACTTGCTCGCGGCATCAAATCGCCAAAACAACACCTAGAACTACGAATCGGACACCAAATCAAAGGGAATTTTCAAGAAAACTTCAAAACTTATATTTTCACAACCGGACGTCCGAATCACGTCAAATCAACTCTGTTTCTCACCAAATTCGGCAGACAAGTCATAAATATTACAGTGAACCTATACCGGACTCCGAAACTAAAATACGGACCAGGTGTCAATAAATCCAACATCAGTAACTTCTTAAAAATGAATTAAGCTTTCAAACATTTAATTTTTTATCAAAATTCCATACCTCGGGTTAGGGACCTCAGAATTCAATTCCAGGCATATGCCCAAGTCCCAAATCACGATACGAATCTACCAAAATTATTAAAATACTGATCTGAGTCCGTTTATTCAAAATATTGACCAAAGTCAACTCAGTTGAGTTTTAAAGCTTTATTTCACATTTTAATCCATTTTTTACATAAAAAATTTTCGAAAAATTTTACGGACTACACACGCAAGTCGAGAAGTGATAAATAGTACTTTTTAAGGTCTTAGAATATAAAATTATTTATTAAATTTAAAGATGATATTTTGGGTCATCACAATTATTTACGAGCACGAATTCGATATTCATAAAAATCTATCTAAAACCCTTAGAGAAAAGTTTGCATTTATCACGTCTTGAAGTTTACTACTTTATGTTGGCTGAATCGTGTTACTTTTTTGGCATCGCGCACACATTGTTTTAAAAGGCTTTTTTGGGACTCGCCCCAGGGCGGAACACTATCAAAACGTCTTGAAATTCATGTGTGGGGCTTAGTTCTCTGAGGCTTACGCCCCCAAGTGCCCGACATTACGCCCTAAACATGCCTAATGCTCAACGCTCGGAACTCGTCCAATAGTTCCTATGCAAATCATGTGTTGAATTCACTAATTTGCACTATTAACTCTCAAATTATTTTAACAAATGAATGATTAAAGTTCTTTTTATCTATAGAAATATGAAAATTATGAATAACTCAAATAACAAAATATATTATTGTATATTTACTAATTGAGAAAATCGTGAGCGTGAATATCATTTGAATATTTATTCTAAAAATAGACTGCCAAATTTTATATCTTTACTTGATAGATTTTCATGTCTTAGTTATATGTCTCTCAAAGTTATCATACATTTTTTATTTTACTATTTAAAAATAATTTTATATTTACTCATGAAGGAGTAATATTTTAAATTACACTTTTGAAAAATTTATTGTGTATTTACTTTTAAATAGGTAAAATATGCAGTTTGATAATATTTTGTAAGAAATTATAATTTTAAATTGTTTGAAAGTTAAGAGGTTGGAGTTAATTTATATTTCATAGTAACTTTAACAGTATTGTATTATTTATACTTATAAAATATGCTAAATATTTTATTTTATATGAGTTTCTTTAATCCTTTTTAGTTTTCTTGAACTTTTAATGCATCTTTTATATTTTATTGTGTTATAATGTTATATTATTAATTCATAAATTTAAAAAATTAAAGACCCATGAGACTTACGCTTCATGTTTCAAGACTTTCATCTCGTCCCATATTAAGTAAAACGTCCTGCCTCATGCCTTCACCCTTTAAGACACTGCCCACACGTAATGAAATTATATTTAATCATTTTTATAATATAAGTTATATGCGATTGTGAACAATGAGTTTAAACTGAGCCAAAAATAAGACCAATAAATTATGGAGGGACGTTAGTTGAGTTTCGATTAGTTAGAGGGTTTCTATTTGAGCCTACTGCTCAAAAGTTACAAATCTCAAAACCCCCCGGCTTTTACGTCAACTCCAACTAACGAAATCTTCAAGGTTGGGGATTCCGGTATTTTCCAACTTTATTCCTTTCCAATCGCCGATCTCAAAAAAATTTCTCATTCTATACGTCCACCTGATATTTGCTGTTGTATATGAAGACCAACGAATAAATAATTGAGGTAAATCACTCTCTTTTTGTTGTGATTTATACAAAATCCCGATTGATTAACTCGGGATCTATATGATATGGACGTAAGTAAATTTAAATTATGCCGTCTGCTACTTATTGTTGGAAGTTTTTGTCATTTGATTCGGTTTTCCGTTTCGGATCCGGGTTCGGGTTGCCCGAAAACCCGCAGTGCATCTCTCATGAACTTCACATACCAGTTTTCTATGGCACAGCATCAATTGCGTGGTGTGATTAATGTAATAGACGATTGCTCGTTTAAAGTTAGTCAATTTGATATGCTTGAGGGGTCTGACGTGCGTTGGTGGGGTGCCGTGGGTCCCCATTTGGAAAACCTTACGAAGGGTTTTGTAATTTCCGAGCAGAAGTTGAATAAAACTTATAAAAGTGATGGATTTGTTGTGAAATTGATGAAGAATGTGACGTGGGATGATATAAATGTGCTTGCGGTGTGGGATCTTCCCATGGCGTCGGATTTTGGGCACGTAGTGCTGAGGAATTTGACGAATGGGACTGAGTTTTTAGCTCCTTTGCCGAGTTCCGTTAATGGGACGGTGATTAAGGGAAATGGGATGCCTACAATGTTTAATAATTGTAAGGTGTTAGCTGATAATTATAGGGTTAGGTGGACTCTGAATGAGGAAGAGGATGTGGTTGAGATTGGATTAGAGGCAGCAATAGGGTTCTTGACTTACATGGCATTCGGGTGGGCGAATCCGAATGCTTCGAGTAGTTTTATGATTGGTGGTGATGTTACTGTCACGGGGTTTAAGGAGGATTTATCGCCATTCGCTGATGATTATTTCATTACTAAGTATAGTGAGTGTATGATTAGCAAGGATGGGAGGGTTGAGGGTGTTTGTCCTGATACAATATACGAAGGGTCTGATCCAGTCGGGTTAGTGAATAATACGAGATTGGTTTATGGGCATAGGAGGGATGGTGTATCCTTTATTAGGTTTAGGAGGCCGTTGAAGTCCATTGATACAAAGTATGATTTGGCATTGAATCAAAAGGCTACAATGAGAGTGATATGGGCTTTAGGTTTGATAAAGCCTCCGGATAGTCTTCGCCCTTTTTATCTTCCACAGAACCATGGTGGTAGTTACGGGCACTTGACTCTTAATATCTCGGAACATGTTGATGATTGCTTGGGTCCGCTGGATGCGGAAGATAAACAAGATCAAGACCTTGTCATTGCGGATAAAAAAGAACCACTTGTTGTTTCAACAGGTCCAGCTGTGTACTACCCGAATCCTCCAAATCCTTCAAAGGTCCTTTACATCAACAAGAAAGAGGCACCTCTTCTCAGGGTAGAGAGGGGTGTTCCGGTGAAATTTTCAATTCAGGCTGGGCATGATGTTGCATTCTATATAACATCAGATCCACTTGGTGGAAATGCCACATTAAGGAATATCTCTGAGACTATCTACTTTGGGGGCCCTGAAGCACAAGGAGTTCAAGCCAGTCCGACGGAATTAACTTGGGCTCCTGATCGAAACACACCAGATTTAGTTTACTATCAGTCTCTATATGCTAAGAAAATGGGGTGGAAAGTTCAAGTGGTTGATGCAGGTTTGCCTGATATGTATAACAACAGTGTAGTTCTGGATGATCAGCAGGTTACTTTCTTTTGGACGTTGGCTGAAAATTCAATCTCCATTGCAGCTCGAGGGGAGAAGAAGAGTGGTTATTTGGCAATTGGTTTTGGCCGTGGTATGGTGAATAGTTATGCTTACGTGGGATGGGTTGATGACACTGGTAAAGGGAAGGTAAGCACATACTGGATTGATGGAACAGATGCTTCCAGTATTCACCCAACAAATGAGAATCTGACACACGTAAGATGCAAGTTAGAGAATGGCATTGTTACTATGGAATTCACCCGTCCACTACGTCCATCCTGCGATGAGGATGATAAACCAGAATGCAAAAATATTGTTGATCCTACGACACCCCTCAAAGTCATCTGGGCCATGGGTGCTCAATGGTCAGATGACCATCTGAGCGTGAGAAATATGCACTCCGTCACAAGCAGCAGGCCTATCAGGGTGCTGCTCATGCGTGGTTCTGCAGAGGCAGAGGAGGATTTACGGCCAGTGTTAGCTGTACATGGGTTTATGATGTTTCTGGCTTGGGGAATATTGCTGCCAGGTGGAATTTTGGCAGCTAGATACTTGAAACATGTAAAAGGAGATGGGTGGTTTCAGATTCATGTTTATCTACAGTATTCGGGATTAGCAATTGTCTTCCTTGGCTTTCTCTTTGCTGTTGCCGAACTTCGCGGTTTGAGTTTTAGCTCCCTACACGTCAAGTTTGGAATGTTGGCCATAGTTCTTTGTATTGCACAACCTGTCAATGCATACTTACGACCTAAGAAACCTGCGGCAGGGGAGGAGGTTTCTTCGAAACGGCATCTTTGGGAGTATATCCATGTCATTGTAGGCAGGGGTGCCATTGTTGTTGGGGTTGCAGCACTTATAACTGGAATGAAGCATTTAGGAGAGAGGTATGATGATGAAGATGTTCACAGGCTCATGTGGGCTTTAATTCTGTGGTTTCTTGTTGGTGCTTTGACAGTGATGTACCTGGAGTATCGTGAGAGGAAGAGAAGGCGGGATAGAATATCCGGCAGAAGCAATTGGGTTCTGGGTAGTGGTGAGGAGGAGGACATTGACCTCCTCAGTCCAAGCCAGGCAATGGCAGAGAAAGACTCACGGTCCTCTGATCGCATGGAGGTTCAGCTAGAACCAATAAGCAGATAGAGATTCGCATATAGCCATGTTTGTAAATCTGTTATCACAAATTTTGGGGTTGTTTCTAGTCCAACAGTTGCCTGTTTTGATCGCAAGGATTGTTGTTGATAAAGATCTACCTATTACTATATGCCAAGAGATTGGTTCTGTTCCAACTTTTGGGTCCCGGAGAGGAGATACTCAGCTGCCTGTATTGATCCCATCAATGTTTATTGAGGTAGTTCTAAGTTCTAACTAGGAGACAGCAAATTGTTATATTGTGTACATTAGTGATGTACGGTTAAGTTCAATCATACTTAGAATGGATTTGAACTATGTTCCTCCACCCTGTGTCTAAATTGAAAAAGAACACAATGAGAAATAGGATAAAACGGAATTATGCGGGAAGGTACAAACAATTTTTTGTTGCATTTCAGTTTTTCTTCATGCATTATACTGATTATTCGGGCATTTTGTTGCAATTTCAGTGATATTTGAATCCATGCGCACTGGAGTAGAGCTGTCCCTCCATTCATGCGCGATTTATCTATATTTGGATAAGTATTCTGCATGAATTTATTAGAGTATTAATATCTTTGTTTCAGAAGAATGACACGTAACTTTTGTAAATGTTAATGAGACTAATGAACTCTTTTAATACATGGAGAAATGCATATTTGCTGTATTCTTATTGAAAATTTCACGTATCATCAGCATAAAGTAGGCATGTGAATCATGAATCTAATGACGTATTTACTTGCTGAACGGCAAAGAAGAGTAGCAGGTTGTTCGACCCAAATAAAATCCTCAGATCTTGTAAATCAAAAAAGGTAGTTGAATGGCGTGAGGACAATAATGATTCTAGGTAATAAATGCCTTTTACTATTAAAAAAAACAGCAATGTGTATAATATTCAATAAATGACAATATAATGGCACTCATGTAATTAAGAGGCATAATTTAATCAGCAAGAGATGAAACAAAAGAACCTTCCACCTACAATGATTGAACGATAGATCCTCAAACGATTGAGGATTCCTCGGATCTGACGAGAATCTTAATATAAAGTGAAGTCTTGTATTGAGTGAAGAATGAATCTTTTTTCAAAGTGTTGTTTTTACAATTGAGTCTCGCGTGCCTATATTCTCTCTTTTTTTTCTATTTATATGAGGCATATTCCTAGTAAACCATGATAGTACATGCACAGAGAATATCCACAGAATATTCTCTTTAACACCCTATTTCGAAAACTAGCCGTTACAACTTCATCGACGATGCTCGACCTCGACCATGATTGGCACCTCAACCACGACTCTTCGGCTATGAGCTTTACTGCTTCCTGATCCATCTCGACTAGCGACGGCTCGAGAACCCTTTCCTTATTATCTTATTTCAAATATTCTATAGCAGATTTTGACCCATACAGTTAGTCCCTCAGCTTATTGAGGCCGGAATCAGGCGGGCTTGGTGAGCAGATTATGTTCATTACGGTTGGAACGTTTGTGCGAGCTGATCGAGTCGCGATGATTGAGGCGAACTGGCAACGTGGCTCTTCGTGAGCCGCAAATTTTGGGGTTGTGCTGTCCATGAATCCAAATGACGTCACGACCGTACGCGTCATCATGACGCGTATTCCCGATGCGTCGTTTCGTTTTGCGTGGGACTCCTGATTGGTCATGCCACTTCGATTCCGATGCCAGGCAATGATGAGGCAATTTTTTGGTTCTGGCGCTCGAATTTCCATAAATAGGGATGCGAGGATGCAATCCCGAATTTTACAGACTTCCTGCATCGAAACCTTATATCTTCTTCTTTCTTTTTCCATTATTGCGCATCTTTCCCCTTCAATCCCGCGATCCTTATCGTTTTTAATCCTCTATTGTTTACTACATTCCCCTATTTCATCGAAAACATGTCTAATATACCTTCTGAGTCCAGCAAGGGGAGCGATGCGATCCCATTAGTGATGGTGTTTCCCCCTCATGCGAAGGACGTTTCTGCGACCGCGAGGACGGAAGCTTCCCAACGGTGGAGGAGATAGTTCCTCGTAACCCTGATATCAGGTCCGACTTCTCGAAACTGCCTGAAGTCGACCCCGCAACTTTTAAATCAGCGATGAAAGAGGGTGATTTGATGGAGCTTAAGGCAAAATACGGTCTCCCCAACCATATTGAGTTGATCCCTACCGGGTGGGATGCCGTGCAGGTTCACCGCCCTGGGTACTGCGTCTTCTACGCCTACCCATTCCATGTTGGTTACACTCTTCCTCTTCTTACGCTGGCGGAGGAGTTTTGTCGCTATTACGGTGTTTGCCCGGCTCAACTTGCGTCGTACGTTTACAAACTCTTGAGGATGCTCACCAAGTTTGCGGAGCTGGCCGGGGTCGAACTCTCACTCCGACATTTGACGCACCTATTCGCTCCCAGCTTTTACAGGGGGACGTTGTTGAATCTCCGCCACCGAGGAGGCAAGTGCTTGGTAGTGAAAATGGATGATAAGGCTAACCGCCAATTATGGCTCAACTTCTTCTTTGTCAGAACTGAGGATGTGGTGGCCAATGCCGAGGGTTTTTCTGAGGTTTGGAATTGTACTTGTAAGTACACGACTTCCTCGTTTGTAAGTATCTAATTCCCCGTCGTGCTTGGCTGTGGTTCTAACCTTCCGTTCTTTTTGTGCAGCTACGCGTTTGCCTCCTCCCTTTGTCGACGATATTTTTGACTGGGTAGGACGGCTTCTTCCTCACATCGTGGGGATACGGGAGTGGCCGGGCTTCGTCAAAAAGTTTGGCCCCCATCCTCCCCCGACTGGTAAGTTATCTTTATTATCAACTTCTTGGTTATTTTCCTTTTAAGTTATCTTTGGCTGATTTTCGCTCTCTTTTGTATTTTCCTTAACTTTAGCCAGGAGGTCTTCGACGAGATCGAGAGCTCCCGCCCCTGCGTTCAGAAAGAGGAAGAACACCAAGGACTCTGCTTCCGCTCCTTCCTCAACGGTGTCATCTTCGGCTCGTGCCCCGGTCCCTTCTTCATTCGTTGCTGCCGCTGCTCATGCCACGGCTCCTCCTGTTGGTATGTCTCGGTCTGCTCCTTCTTCGACCTCTTCATTATATCGTCTTATAGATGAAGACGAGGAGGAGTTGGCACTTGGCGAGGAAGATTTGATGCCTCGCAAGAGGAGGCCCGTGGATACTGGGGACGGGGTTGCTCACGCTGCCGACGTGATGGAAGATGATTTTTCGTTGCGCGAGACGGTGACTATCATCATTGGAGACGAGGGTGAACCGGTATCAGAGATTTCGAGGTCGGTGGAGGCCGATGTCGATGCGTCCTCCCCCCCTCCCCCCGTGATGATGGAGACAGAAGGGCCAGCCACCGGGGTCTCAGACACTTTGCGGCAAGATGAGCCATCGACTTCGCAACCGGCTGATGACACTTCCTTGCCAACCGGCTGATGTTGGCGATATGCGAATGATGGAGGAAGGTTTCACCCAACTTGAGATAAGGTTGGAGGGGTCTCCGAGGACCATCGCAATCCCTATGGATCGTGATTTGTTAAAGAACACAGAGGACGTGGTCCCTAGCCTTGACCCCTTTGTTCCGAGATAGAGGGCAAGACCCTCATTGTCCATGGACGATGTTGCTCTGTCAAGGAGCATTACTGGTCTTGCCCTTAGAGTGAGTTTCTGGCGTTCTATTTTCTCTTCTTTTTACCTTTGCTTTTGTTTCTGACTCATTTGTTTTCTTTTTCTGGTCGCAGACGATGATATTGGAGATCGAGAGTGCCCAAAGGGAGGAGAGGCGCAGGGCAATTTTTGTGAGATTGCAAAGCAAATACTTTGAGTACCGACGCAAGCACCGGGAACTTCGTCGGTGACTTAATGAGGGGAGCGACATGCAAGCCCTTCGAGACGAGTTAAAGGAGAAAGATGATGAATTGGTAAAGTCCATCAAGAAGTCCAGTGTCCTTGAGGGAACGTTGAGGAGTAAGGAGGAGGAGCTTGAATTCAGCAAGGGCGTGGAGGCCCAGTGTAGTGATCTTCAAGAGCAAGTGGTTGAGCTGCGTAGGCAACTGGAAGAATGTCATCTTAAGTTGCACGGCCTTATGGGTGAAGTTAGTGAGAAGCAGAGCAAGCTTGAGAAGGCGGAATCTTTTCGCGTGGACGCTCAGAGGAGATTGGAGGTACTTGAGCTAGCGAACAACACCCTTCAGGCTGAGCGGGAGAACGACCAGCCCGCGACAAAAACAAAGGAAGAACGACTAGAGGGGAGGGTCGGAGAGCTGGAGAAAGATAACGCCTTCCTTCGTGGTCAGTTGGTCGCATTGGAAGCTGAGAAGGCTCAACTGCTTGCACAACCCTCTTCTTCCCATACTTCGGAATTTCCCAACGTTCCTCGGGCATCGTATGAGGAATGGATTCACGCCGAAGCTCAATTGGAGATATACCGAGATTTATACAAGGCGGGATCCATTTTTGAGGCCGCTCTCGAGGATGTTCGTGTTGAAGCCCGTGAAGCTCGAGTCGCTTGCGGGTATGATCCCACTACTCCTGAGAGCGATGAAGAGGGAGATGATGAAGTCGCGAGCCGTCTTAAAAAGGATGCTTGGTATGATACTGCTTATCTCGACGGCATGGGCGGTGTAAGCGGGGGTGACCAAGGTGGCGAGGACGTCGGTAGTCAGGGCGGTAAAGGCGCGGAAGGCCGTGATGGTGGTGACCAATAGTTTTTCTTATTCTCTTTTTTGTTAACTTTTATGTGTAGTTGGTGGCGTCTTCATGAGCCTTTGTAAAAATGTTTCAAGTATGAAATGCCAACTTCGTTTTTTTGCATATGCTTCTTTTCCTGTGGTTTGTTTTTGTATTTGTATGTTTTTTAATTATGTCGCTTGGCTGCCTTGGTTTTTTCTTATTGGTCGTGATCACTTAATGGCGAGTTGCGGCTAAAGATTGATAGGCATTTGTTCAAGCGAGGTCGAACATGAACTTTTGTTCGAACTGCAGTCGAGGGCCGATATGTGCTAGTTTAAACTAGGTCAGATATAGCCTGAATTTAGTTGTGGCCAAGGGCCAGTAGGTGTTAGTTCGAACTGGGTCGAGCATAACCTGAATTTAATTATGGCCGAGGGCTAGTAGGTGTTAGTTCGAACAAGGTCGAATATAACTTGAATTTAATTATGGTCGAGGGCCAGTAGGTATTAGTTCGAACAAGGTCGAACATAACCTGAATTTAATTATGGCCGAGGACCAGTAGGTGTTAGTTCGAACAAGGTCGAACATAACCTCAATTTAATTATGGCCGAGGGCCAGTAGGTGTTAGTTTGAATAAGGTCGAACATAACCTGAATTTTAGAAAGATGTGCTGATAACCATAAAGCTTATTACCTCGGTGTTGTTGCTTTGGTTTCACACATGGAGAAATTTACAAGTTTTTCGTGCATTGGCTGGCGTTCCAGTCCCAGTCCCAATCTATCTAGTCCCTTCATTGGTTTACCTGGAGAGTATTTGAGAGGTCGAGCAATGAATTAGTGGTCACGGCGTCGTCCTCGTGTACTTTGACTTAAAGTTTTCCCTTCGTTGCCTCGTTAAAAACCTCCTTGAGAAAACCCAACCGGGACAAAACTCAAGTGAGGGAAAAAAGAATACGACTTGGGGGACGCTTTATCTTTTTAAAAGTTGAAGTATTTGAGGTGGCTAATATTCCAGTTATTTAGTAGCAACTTTCCTTCCATTATTTCTAATTGGAATGATCCTTTATTTGCCTTTTCTGTGATTGTGTACAGACCGTCCTAATTTGTTCCTAACTTGCCTTCCCGTGGGTCTTTGCTCGTTTGTATTTTAGCTTTAAGCAAGTAGTCCCCGACTTTAAGCGGCCTGGCCTTTGCTTTCTTGTTATAATAGCGTTCTCTTTGTTGTTTTTGGGCGATCATTCGTGTATAGTCCATATCTCTTCATTCTTCGACCTCATCGAGCTCCTGCCTTCGGTTTTCGTCGTTGCTCGTACCGCTCTCATGGGAGTACCTTAGGCTGGGTTCTCCGACCTCGACTGGTATTACTGCATCGGTCCCATAGACCAAAGAGTAGGGTGTCTCTTATGTGCTCGTTTTTAGAGTTGTTCGATAAGCCCACAGTACTTTTGGTAATATTTCCGGCCACGGCCAATGCTCCTACTTCCACCCATTTAGATAAGTAGTCATTTAAAACTAAAAGGAATCATACGTTACCTCGTCCTGTCGGGAGGGGCCCCACGATGTCCATTCCTCATTTGATGAACGACCAAGGTGAGGTGACCGAGTGGAGGTGATCTCCCGCCTGGTGAATCATTGGGGCGTAGTTTTGGCATTGCCCGTATCTTTTTACGAAGTTTGCGGTCTCTTGTTTCATGGTGGGCCAATAGTATCCTGCCCGTATGAGGCATCTGACCAGAGCCTGATTATCGGAGTGAGCTCCACAATGGCCTTCGTGGACCTCTTCAAGGACGCATCGAGTTTGGTTTGGGCCCAAGCATTTTGCCAGAGGGCCGCTGTAAGTTCTCTTATACAGGTCGTTGAGAATGATACTGTATCTAGCCGCTTGTATTCTCAGTTTCTTGGCCTCTTTTTTATCATCTGGGAGTACGTCGTCCTGCAAGTATGTAATAATACGATTGCGCCAGTCCCGAGTTAAGTTTATGGTTCTTATCTCGACTTGGTCTAGCGATGAGTTGATGAGGTGGAACACGTTTCTGTCTCCAGTTCTAATGCTTTTGGTGGCTGCGGCTAGCTTAGCAAGGTCATCCGCCTCAGCGTTCTGTGCTCGTGGAATTTGGTCGAGCTGACATTCGTCAAACTCGGGTAGCATTATGCAAATTTCGGTCTGATATTTTTGCAATCTTTGTTCCTTGATTTGAAAAGTCCCTGTGACTTGATTGACTACGAGTTGGGAATACAACGTAGTTTTAACCGTTTTACCCCATACTTGAGTGCTAGCGTCAAACTTGTAATTACGGCCTCATACTCGGCCTCGTTGTTAGCTATATCCAGGCACCTTATGGACTAGTGAATTGCTTCGTCGGTTGGAACTTTAAGTACGAGTCCTAGTTCGGACCCTGACCCGTTGGACGCACCATCGGTGTACAGGACCCAGAGGTCTTGTGTTTGGGGGGAAGTTTGGGCGAATTCTCTTTTAACTTCGAGCATCACTATTGCGCTAATGTCGGCGACGAAGTCAGCGAGCACTTGTGACTTTATCGCGGTTCGCGGCTGGTATGTGATATCGTGCTCGCTTAGCTCGATAGCCCATTTGGCCAGCCTTCCTGATAGCTCGGGTTTATGCTAAAGGCTTCTTAGGGGGAAAGTCGTTACGACCGAGATGGGGTGGCATTGGAAATACGGTCTAAGTTTTCGCGAAGCTACGACTAAGGCCAAGGACAGTTTTTCGAGGTGAGGGTACCTCGTCTCGGTGTCGACTAATGATTTGCTAATATAGTAGATGGGGGATTACATACTTTTGCTTTCTCAAACCAGTACTGCGCTCACAGCTACTTTGGATACGGTGGAGTAAACGAGGAGATGGTCCCCCGGTCTCTGGTTTGGAAAGCAATGGTGGCAACTACAAGTATGCCTTTAATTTCTTCACGGCCTGGACGCACTCAGAAGTCCATTGGAGGCCGTTATCCTTCTTAAGTACGCCAAAGAATTTGTGACACCTATCCGACGATCGTGAAATGAACCTTGATAGGGCGGCAATACAGCCAGTCAACCTTTGAACCTGTTTTATGGTGGTCAAGTGTTTCGGTATCCCCTCGATGGCTTTGATTTGGTCAGGATTTACCTCGATCCCTCGTTGTGATACCAGGAAACCTAGAAACTTTCCTGAGGACACGCCAAAAACATACTTTTCGGGGTTCAGTTTCATTCCGTACCATCTGAGTATTTCGAAAGTTTCTCTCGGATGGTCGCTGTGATCTTCTTTCCTTTTGGACTTGACCAGTATGTCGTTTATATAGACTTTCATCGTTTTGCCGAGCTGGTCCTTGAACATCCTAGTCACCAGCCTTTGGTAAGTTGCCCCCGCGTTATTTAGCCCGAAGGGCATGACCCTGTAGCAGTACGTCCCTTGATGGGTGGCGAATGTGGTTTTTCCCTGATCCTCTTCTTCCATGAGGATTTTATTATAACCTGAATAAGCATCCAAGAAGCTCAGTAGTTCATGCCCGATCGTTTCATCGATGAGTTGGTCGATATGGGGTAATGAAAACGAATCCTTGGGGTATGCTTTGTTTAAATTTGTGAAATTCACGCACATCCGTCATTTCCCATTCTTTCTTTTCACCGTGACCTCGTTGGCGACCCACTAGGGGTACTTCGACTCCCTGATGGAGCCATTTTCCAACAGTTTTTCCACCTCTTCACGTACCGCGTCATTAATTGCGGAGTTGAATTTACGTCTGACCTATCTTACTGGGGGGTGGAATGGGTCGACATTCAGTTTGTGCGTAGCGATTTCTTTTGGGATACCTGGCAAATCTGCATGGCTGAAAGCAAATAAATCTGCGTTAGCTGCTAAGAATTGACGGAATTTACCTGGTTCCTGAAGTTTGCAGCCAGTGTAAGCCTTCTTGCTGCAGTTGTTGAGGTCTAATTGAACGGGATAGAGGTCTTCTATGGTTGTTCATGTAGCTTCGACCATATCTGGGTCTCTGATGTCGTCCCCGTTGTCATCGTGTGCCGACCTCGATCCTGCTGATTGCTATACCTTTTTTTTCTTTGTCCCTCTTTTGTTGGGTAGCCGAGCTGTCTTGGGTGATGCGGTAGCATTCCCGAGATGTGCGTTGTTCCCCTCGTATACTGAATATTCCCCACGGAGTTGGGAACTTGATGACCTGATATAAACTGGAAGGGACGACTCTCATGGTGTGTATCCATGGTTGCCATACTATGGCGTTGTACGTTGTGTCTTGGTCCATGATGTGTAATGTGGTTTCCAGAGTGATGCCACCGGCCAGAACGGGGAGTGTGATTTCTCCATATGTTCGCTCAACTGCATTGTTAAAACCAGTTAGCGTGATGCAACACGACACTATCTTATCTTCGAGTTTTATTTGTGCTAGTACTCGAGGATAGATAATACACGCGCCGCTCCCGTCATCTTCCATAATGCGTCTCACTTCGGTATCTAAAATTCGTAAAGTAATAACGAGGGCGCCATTGTTACGACCCAAATCGATGGGCCGCGACGGGCACCCAGTACCTTACTCAACCGAGTACCAACATAATGTATCTTTTTGTATCATACTATCATAGATAACTGAGTCGGAGAGGCTGCCGTGAGATAAGTATAATACAACATGAAATACCAACTTATACTTAAGAAATACGGGCCTATAAGGCCAAAATAACCACTCATACATTGAACATAGGCCGACAAGGCCATACAGTCTTTTACGTACATGACATCTGTTTACAAGCCTCTGAGAATACATAATTATCATAAAGGTCAGGACAGTGCCCCGCCATACCAAACAATACACGTCTAAATCATACTGACCAAACAAGCAACTCAGGAGCAAATGGAGCGCACCAACACCTTCCGCTAAGCTGATAGCCTACTTGGAGGACTCTCGACCTATCTATCGGGACCTGCGGGCATGAAACGCAACGTCCCCAGGTAAAAGAGACGTCAGTACAAACAATGTACCGAGTATGTAAGGAATGAACATCAGTAAATAATAGACATGAGAGAAACATGGAGTAAAAGACTCAACATGTATGTCTGAATAGCTCTATGAATTGTTTAATATTATAATATCATGAATATGCGTATAAATGTCATACCATGCATGGGTATATGCGTTCATAACATCATCAAGCCTCTAAGGGCATCCCATCATATCATCTCGGCCACTATGGGCAAAATGATCGACGTATACCAGCTGATCAGGTGGTGATGCGTATATAATGCCGTAACCTTTTTTCCATATCCCATATAAATATAATATACATATATATATGCGTATATAACACCATTTGGTCATGCGTCAATGTACATGTATAAATACATGAAATGCATAAGAAATACGTTAATAAAATTTTCTCGGAATGTCATAAAAATAATATGTCTGTCGGATAAATTTTATCAAATACATATTTTTCTGAGACCCATGAACAGAAGATATAATAATAATTCACGTGGGGAATCAAGAATATAGACACCCCTAATATTTATATGAATAGAGTCATTTATGGAAGTTGTGCATTTGCTCATTTCGTTAATGTCGTATAGATCATGCCAAAAGAAAGAAGGGATAGCCTTAATATACCTGAGCCGATTCTCTTGACAATCTCTATAACACACGTCTTTTGCGACGAAACACGTAAAGGAGGATCGAAGTAGGGAAAAATCCGTATAACTTCGTGTAAAATTTTATTGAAGTTTCATCCATCACTTGACAGACCTAGCTTTCATTCATATGGCGTGACAACATTTCATTAAGTTCAACACTAGTATACTGGATATAAAAGTGGTTTGCAATACGACCAAGCTTAGTGCCATAAAAGTTCCCATTTTTCTCATTAAAATGCATCATTTTTGCTTTGTCAAGAGCACAAGCACCACTTATAAAAAATCTCTTTGCTTTAAGCTTAATGATGGATCTTCCATCATCTTCATCCTAATGCAAATGTAAGTGTAACCAAGCCAAGCACAAGCTTTGAAGCCTTGGTGGTGTGGATCCCACTTGGTGGATGACTAGCCACCTTAATTCTCAAAATGTGACATTTAAGCAAGGCTTAATGACTCACTCAAATTGGATGGGAGGCTGCCACGTTGGGGGGAGTTTTATCTTTATCCAAATAATTTCTTATTTAATTGGGTAATATCCCATTATCCAATAATTAACCAATCACCCACATAATTAAAAATTATCTCAAATTATTTAAAATACTATTCATTTTTAACACACTTTATACATCATACCATCATGGCCATGTGGTACCTTGTATGGTACTAGTCCATAAATATCGGGTATTTTAGCTCGGACCGTATTTTATCCCAAAATTGCCAAACTTCGACGGAACTCGTTTTCTTTGATTAGCTTACCCTCTCACCTTCACGAATTTACTCGTCACTTGTTTGAAATAGCATAATGCTTATAATCTCAAAATAATTCTCATTCCCGAACTTACGTCGATTAACTTACGACGAAACCTTGACGTACAAAAATGCAAAATGTAACATCTCATTTCCGAGCTTATATCAATTTATGTATGGCGTACTTCTATGTACGAAAACATGGGGTATAACAATCATTGTGAGGAAATGTCAACCATTAGTGTATGACTTATCGAAGATGATACTTTCTTCGAGTCTGTCATACCGTTCGTGGGTGATTAATCGATTGAGCTTGTGGGTAGTGGTTAATTTCACCTTGTTGATGGAGGAGTCGTCGCCACCGCCGATGATCATGTGGATGGTGCATGCAGGCAAGGGTGGCTTTGGCAAAGTTGGTCCTTCCCCGGTCGCTTAGCAACTCTTTGAGGTGTCCTTGTCGCAACATGTTTATGACTTCCTGCCTTAGGGCGATGCAATCCTCTGTTTTGTGCCCTCATTCTTGATGGAACTCGTAGAGGACTTCGGATTTTCTGGTACTACAATCCAACCTCATCTTATGCATCCACTTTACCTTCGGTTCGAGTTTCTCCAAAGCATAGACTATCTCTGTAGGTGACACACAAAAATTATGAGCGGATAGTAACGGGGGCATACCTCTTTCATTCTGGTGAGTCCCTGTCTTTGGTCTAGACGAGCCATCTTCGTAGAGGGGGGAGGCCGCAGCGGTCGATCTGACATACGGCTGATGTCGTTCCCTGTTAGGTCGCGGAACTGCAAGATCTCTTCTGGCATCATTCCTTCGATCCTTTTCTGGATTCGGCCTGTACCGAGGACAGTCGATGAGTTGGTCCATTGAGGTCATCTTCATCTTCTCGTACCTCGGCATAATAAGCATTGTGTATTTCATTCCAAGTGGTTGGGGGATACTTCATCAGCCGACTCAATAATTTCCTAGGTTCTCTCGAATCATCCCTGCTCAGCCCGTTCTGAAAGGCTGCAACCGCCATTCCTTCGGATACGTTCGGCAAAGTAATCCTTACTCGATTGAACTGGGTGAGGAAGTCCCTTAGCCCTTCCCCTAGGTCCTGTTTAACGACAAATATGTCGTTCATTCTCGCTTCGGTCTTCTGGGCCCCGGCATGGGCTGTTATGAACTTGTCATCCATCTCTTCGGAAGTTTCTATGAAGCTCATTGGTAGCTGCGAATACCATGTTAATGCTCCTCCCGTGAGGGTTTTCGCTCAATTGTTTCAGCAAAATGGAGATCATTTGCTCTTTGGCGAGGTCGTTGCCTTTCACGGCGGTGACATAATAGGTCACATGATCTTCTAGGTCGGTCGTGCCATCGTATATTTTGAGGTACGGCGGCATTATAAAGGTTTTTATTATAGAATGTAAAGCTTCATCATCAATGTATGGCTGCTCTATGAAACGGCCGATGTCTATTTTCGGTAGCAATTTAGGGGCGCATGGTATTTTATTGACCCGCTCCTGATGTTCTTTCATCTGATCTCGGAGCGCCTTATTTTCATTCTCCATTTCTTCCATCCTTTTTAAGATGGTTGTAAGGGCGTTATCACGTGCATTATCAATGACACTGTGAGTTGTACATGTTGGACAGGGTGGCTGATTGCCCTGCTCATCCGTTTGTAAGATCATGACAGTCCCTGCAGTTTCTACAATTGAGCCTGGAGTGGTTTTGTTGAGGATGCTCATCAGTGTGTCGGTCAACCACGCCTCGAGAAGCTTTTTGACAGCTTGGGGTGCCCCTTTCTCCACAGACGTAGAGGCTCATTTTCCATGAGGTTTTGTTATACTGCAGTGTGGGGGTGAAGACCCATCTTGCCTAGGGGACTCACTCGGTGTCGTATCCTCACCAGTTGTTTCACTCTCATTGAGGACGGTTTTGAGGTTGGTCGGTAGGTCACTTGTTATCCTCACCCTTTCTTCTCGGTTACCTGCCATGTTAGATTTTGCACAAGGAAAGAGAAGAGGTTTTGTGGTTTGTCATGTTAGTGATCGGCGTTAGTTATAGATCTAGAGGAGTGATGGTAGGCTATAATCTCGTATTTTAGTAGGTTAATGCACTCTAATTTACTGCACTTTTATTGTGTTTGAGGTTTAATCTAGTGTTTTTTACTTATTGCATGTTTTATACCATGTAGGAGTGATTCCGAGCTATGTAGATGTATGAAATGAGTTCGAGCTATTTGGGGATTTGAAGTCTGGGTAAAAGCCCGATAGATTAAGCCAGGATCACGTTCGGGGGTCGAAAATCACACATGGATGTCAAAACGCACGAAACAATCTGTACTCTGAGAAATCCATATTGCCGCGGCGCGTCAGGCGTCGTGCGTGTGCAAATTCCTGATGCCTGTCAAATTTCAACTCTCTAGATTTCCCCACTAATGCCCCGCATGACGTGTTGCCCCATGCGACGCGCCCATGCAAGTTTTACAGAGTGACAATCCTATTTCGGCTAGGAGAAGGTGGTTTCGTCTGGGCCCAACCCTACTTGGTATAAATACATGAAAAATGTTATTTTCTGGACTTTGACACATATTCAACCTAAGGAGGCTAAGGAGAAGTTGGAAGAACACAAGCATAAGGATTTCATCATTCCTTCCTCACTCAAGACCCGAGTTTGGATTGAATTTATGTTTTCCTATCTTTTAATTATATTTGTGATGAATTGCTCCATATCTATGGAGTAGTTCTCTTTAGGGTTTGATGAATTTGGTGTATTGATGATTGTCTATGGATTATAACTCTAGTTTTATGTATTAAATCATTTTGGATGATTTAATTGTTGTATCTATAGTCACTTGTTCATGTAATCGAGAGAGACATAACTTGTGATATCTTTGCATTATATTGTTCGTTGAGTTCATTAATTCTTCTTAGTAATCGAAAGAGGCTAGTTGAATTATTGATTAAACTTAGTTAGGAGAATAATCGAAAGAGGTTTTCCTAAAGATCAATCCACTACGCATTCTTGCATATCTTCACGTGCTTAAATTAGTTCATCTTGTGAGGTTGAAATTTAATCGAGAGAGGAGTTTTTGCTGAACGTTTGAACTGATAATTGAGTGAATTCGAGAGACTCAATTAACATTAGAAGTGAATTATCTAGAGTTAGATCTCAAACAATTATCTTTCACCTATCCTATTAATCCATATTTTCTCCCACTGATAACTTACTTGCTTACCTTTTTGCGATAGTCATTCGTCAATAGCTTTAGATTCTTAGTTAATTTTAGTTATTAATCAGATAAATCTCAATTGTTGATTCTCTTGGATATCAATCAAGCTAGAAACTAAGAAAATATTGTTTAAATCCAATCCATGTGGATACGATATTATACTATATTATCTTTGACTAGCGAGCATAATTTAAGTGTGTGCTTCGAGCTCGTCAAATTTTGGCACCGTTTCTGGGGATTGGCAATCAATAGTTTGAAATAGTTTGTAGTGTTAATTCAGAAATTTTTCTTTTAATGTTATTTTATTTTTCTATTTTTACGTTTGGTGTTCTTTGACTGTGCACAAGTTACATATTAGATTGGTGCATGACTCGAACTTCTGCGAAGGAAGTGCTACCATACGAGCCAGAAATTGAAAAACAACTGCGACAGCTGAAGAAGGAAAGAAATCTCACCGAGACAACAGAAAAGGTTGGGCAATCCTCAACCAAAGAACTTATGGCTGGAAACGGTGAAGATAATGTGGATTTGGCTGCTAGAGAAGCAGTCCAACGAAGAGAACAAGCTGCACGGGATGTTGAGGAAGCAGCTATTAAAGATGCGCAGAACATCTATGAAGAAGAGAGGGGTCTCAGACTTAATCAACATCAACCCTTGCCTGGGAGACCACTTGGCGATTATGCTAGACCGTCTACAATCAAGGATTATCCAGTGTTCGACCACCTCCAATTGCAACTAATAATTTCGAGTTGAAGCAAGGGTTGCTCCAAACCCTTCAAAATTGTTGTGTCTTCAGAGGAAAGATGAACGAATATCCAAACAACCATCTAATGAACTTTTAGGAGATTATGAATACCTTTCAATACAATGGTGTGTCACAAGATGCAGTGTACTTAAGGGCATTCCCCTTTACACTCAAAGATGATGCAAATCAGTGGTTTCGAAGCTTACCTAATGGATCAATTCGAACAAGGGATGAGATGACCAAAAAATTTTTTGATAAATATTTCTCATCAGTTAAGATGAGCAAGTTTAGAAGAGAAATCCATAACTTCTGCCAGAAAGATATTGAGACTGTATTTGAAGCTTGGGAGAGGTTTAAGGAAACAGTCAGAAAGTCTCAACATAGCGGAATTGAACTCTGGATGCAACTTTAGGACTTTTGGGATAGATTGACACCGGCCTCACGTAAAATATTAAGCAATGCAGTTGGAGACCCATTGATGAATAAGACTCCAGATGCGATATTCACAATTCTTGATGAGTTGTCTGAAGATGCAAATCAGTGGCCTTCTAAGAGTGGTGAAAGAAAAAGATCGACAGGTGTTCACCAAGTTCATGCTAACACATCTGTGCAGGTACAACTTGATATTATGGCTAAAGAAATTCGAAAGCTGACCTTGGCTACAATACAAAGTGGGCGTCAAGCAACTTGTGATATATGTGGAAGAGGACATCCTACTCATGAGTGTCAAGCCTCAACTGAGGAAATGAATGTTGTGGGAAATTATAATGCAATGGGTCTGAGGCACCCTGGTTTTTCATGGAGTTCACCTGGATGTACTGCAAATGTGTGGCAACAAAATAACTCTAGACCTTAGGGACAAGGAGCTCCACCATACCAAAATCAGCAGAGGCAACAATTTCAGCCTCAACAACCCAATCAGCCTGGTCTAGAAGATCTAATGAAGGCCTTCATTATCAAGATAAATGAGAGGTTGGACGCTCACGGGGTAGGTATCAAAGAATTGGGAACTGGTTTTCAAAACTTGGAGAGACAAGTGGGACAGATTGCAATAATATTATTTGAGAGAGTCCTAGGTACTCTGCCAGCTGATACTGAGAGAAATTCCAAAGAAACGGTGAATGTTGTGACCTTGAGAAGCGGGCAAGTGTTGAAAGATACCACTCAAATCCAAAAAATTATGGTACTTGAAAAGGAAAATGGGGAGAAGCTGAAGAATGATATTGATAAGAAGAAGAAGAAAGGCAAGAAGGGAGCCAACAAAAAGAAGAAAGAGGAAACTTCGAGAAGGGATGAATCTAATAAGAGCGAGCATATGCCTGCTCTACCTTTTCCTCAAAAGCTAAATAGAGAAAAGCTGGACAATCAATTTGAGAGATTTTCGGATTTGCTGAAACATGTTAATGTAAATTTGCCATTCACAGAAGTACTCTCCCAAATGCCAGCTTATGCCAAATTCTTGAAGGAGATCCTCACAAAGAAGAGGAAGATAGAAGAGACCTCGATGGTCAAGCTTACAGAGCATTGCAATGCTATATTGCAAAATAATCTCCCACAAAAGTGTGGATATCCAGGGAGATTTACTATACCTTTCTCTTTAGACTCTATTAATTTTGATAAATCTTTATGTGATTCTGGTGCCTCAATTAACTTAATGCCTCTATCTATTTATAGGAAACTGGAGAAGGATATTGGGGAGATAAGGTCAGTGTCAATATCTTTGCAGTTGGCAGAACAAACGACTCTGATACCTGTGGGGATAGTGGAAGATTTCTTAGTTCGGGTAGATAAGTTCGTATTTCCTGTCGATTTTATAGTAGTGAATATAGAGGAGAACAAAGAGGTCCCCCTCATATTAAGAAGACCATTCTTAGCAACGGGTAGAGCAATATTAGATATACACAAGAAAAGGCTCATGCTTAGAGTGGGTGAGAAGACTGTAACTTTCGAGTTGAATGTAGAAACAGGGGTGAAAAAGGAGAAGTCAGCTGCAAGTGTTGAGTGGAAAGTGAAGGGCTCAAAAGAGAAGGTTGCAGCGAGTGAGAAAGATAAGTGTGGGGTGCACCCCAAAAGGCTGAGAAGAAGCTATCGGCATGGATGTGTGCATTAGTTCGAAGGTGAGGAATGGAGCCCGATTTCGACTTAGACCCCGACTAGATGTTCAGGGAAGTTTCCTTTACCTTATGCTTTTAATTGTGTGTCATGGGGACATGCTACAACTTAAAGTGTGGGGTGGGGGATAATTGTATGTTGTACGTATATGTTTTAGTTTTGTTAGTTTTAGTAGTTAGATATATAAAGAAAAACGGAAAAAACCATAAAAATTGAAAAACATTCAATTTTTCCCGACGATGGATATCATTCGACGGGTTTCTTGAGGGATTAAAGTCGAAAGAAAAAGACAAAAAGATTTTCTTTTGTTAGGTAGTGTTACAACCCCCCTTGGTTTTTCTTTGTGCCACGGTTCTTTTCCAAGAGTTTTGTTTGAACCGAGTGTAGTTAGTTTTTATTTATGTTAATAGTAGGAAACCATGTTCTATGAATTAAATGGAAGGCAATATCTCTTGACTTTATTATGCCTTGAGAATAGTGAGTATTTTAGTTGTGACGCTTAGTCTCAGTTTTTTACTCTTGTATAAGTACCTTAAATTGTATGATCTTAACTTTGCTTAACTGTTTTGACTAGAGTATCTTGATAATCCGATCATGAGTGAGATATGTGCCATATGTGTGTGAGATTTTTTGTGTTATTCTGTGCATTGCATTTGATGTCTAGAACTTGCCCCGTGTGTTTGCAAAGCAAAATAGTAGTTATATTCAGTCTTGGAAGTGATATAGGAATTTCTTTGTTGAGCCAGTTATATGCTATTACCCACCTAATTGTTATGTATCTTAGTTAACCCAGTTGAGCCTGTAAGCCTATTTCTTTGGTAACCACATTACAAGCCCTACCCATTTGTTTGAATTGACCATCTATTTGAATCTTTTACTTCTCGTGAGCACTTGAATTTGATATGAACTTTAAAAAAGTTGAAGTGTGGGGTGGTTGGTTTGATTTTTGAGTGGAACTAGTGAAATAAGGAGAAAGGTGCACTGCATTGAAAAAAAGTAAAAGCCACGTGAATTGGAAAAGAAAAGAAAAAGAAAAATAGTTGTATTGTTGTGAAAAAATATTCCATGATAGTGGTAACTCTTGATGTATTTGTGCTTAAAGAAGTTGTGAGTTAATGTATATTGATGTGAAGGTGGAGTTATGGTTTCACATAAGTGTAAGGTTTTGAATGGTTAATTGTACTTATTAAAGTGCTTAAGGAGGTGTAGTCACTCTTATATCTAAATGTATCCTACCCATCCCGTAGCCTACATTACAACCAGTTAAAATCCTACTTGATCCTTGACTGAATGCTCTCAATTAGTAGAGCAGTACACTACAGGCAAGCCTATGGTGCATCTTTTGTGGCATATGAATTTTGTTTCTGAGAGTGAGCGAATTCTTTCTATCTTGAGTTCCTAATTGTTCTTAATTTTCATTGTGTGTGGAACTACTCTCTATTGTTGTGTGAGGGCACTTGATTCACGAAGGAAAGATAATGCTTGACCCATGTGTTAGAGTAAGTGAGCGGGTTATAAAAAAGTGTGGAGCTTTTGAGTCAAATCTTGAGGCTAGGATGTTATGGTATTATGCTTAATCTATTTTAAATATTCTTGGTGTGATGAGTTATGAGAGTTATTTAAAAAGGTCCTGTCGATGTGAAGTGTAGTTTAATTGCTCGAAGACGAGCAATGGTTTAAGTGTGGGGTATTGATGGTAGGCTATAATCTCATATTTTAGTCGCTTAATGCACTCTAATTTACTGCACTTTTATTGTGTTTGAGATTTAATTGTTAGTGTTTTGTACTTATTTCGTGTTTTATGCCTTGTATGAGTAATTCCGAGCGATGTAGATGTATGAAATGAATTCGAGCTATTTGGGGCTTTGAAGTTTGAGTAAAAGCCCGAGGGATTAAGCCGGGATCACGTTCGGGGGTCGAAAACCACATCTGGATGTCAAAACGCACGAAACAATCTGTACTCTGAGAAATCCCCACTGCCACGGCACGTAGGGCGCCGCGCGTGTGCAAATTCCTGCTGCCTGTCAGATTTTAACTCTCTAGATTTCCCCACTAATACCCCGCATGGCGCGTCTCCCCATGCGGCGTGCCCCATGCAAATTTTAGAGAGTGACAATCCTATTTCGGCTAGGAGAAGGTGGTTTCGTCTTGGCCTAACCCTACTTGGTATAAATACATGAAAAAATATTATTTTCTGGACTTTTGACACATATTCAACCTAAGGAGGCTAAGGAGAAGTTGGAAGAACACGAGCACACGGATTTCATCATTCCTTTCTCACTCAAGACTAGAGTTTGGATTGAGTTTATGTTTTCTATCTTTTAATTATAGTTGTGATGAATTGCTCTATATCTATGGAGTATTCTCTATAGAGTATGATGGATTTGGTGTATTGATGATTGTTTGTGGATTATAACTCTAGTTTTATGTATTGAATCGTTTTGGATGATTTAATTATTGCATCTATATTCACTTGTTTATGTAATCGAGAGAGGCATAACTTGTGATATCTTTGCATTATATTGTTGGTATAGTTCATTAATTCTTCTTAGTAATCGAAAGAGGCTAGTTGAATTATTGATTAAACTTAGTTAGTAGAATAATCGAAAGAGGTTTTCCTAAAGACAAATCCACTATGCATTCTTGCATATCTTCACGTTCTTAAATTAGTTCATCTTGTGAGGTTGAAATTTAATCAAGAGAGGAGTTTTTGCTGAACGTTTGAACTAATAATTGAGTGAATTCGAGAGACTCACTTAACATTAGAAGTAAATTATCTAGAGTTAGATCTCAAAAAATTATCTTACACCTATTCTATCAATCCATATTTTCTCCCACTGAAAACTTTATTGCGTACCTTTGTTGCGATAGTCATTCGTCAATAGCTTTAGATTCTTAGTTAATGTTGGTTATTTGTCACGACCCGAAATTTCTCACCGACGGGACCGTGATGGCGCCTAACATTTCACTTGCTAGGCAAGCCAACGTTAGAGAATCATTTACAAATTCCTTATTTCCATTCAGTAATTAACAATAATTAACTACGATGAATTATAACAAGTGCGGAATATCATAAATCTGTATTAACTACTACCACCAGGATCTGGAGTCACAATTCACGAGCATTCTAGAATTTACTACAAGTAATAGTCTGAAAGAAATACAACTGTCTAAATGAAAGAAAACAACAGTGAAATAAAAGTTTGACGGGGACTTCAAGGTCTATGAACGCCGACAGATCTACCTTGAGTCTCCGGACAGCAGACCAATAGCAAAATCTCGATCAACCTGAGTCGGTATCAAAGTTTGCAATGCAGAGTGCAGCATCAGTACAACTGACCTCGTGTACTGGTAAGTGTCGAGCCTAACCTCGGCGAAGTAGTGATGAGGCTAGGACAAGACATCCACATATAACCTGAACAATATAATCATGCTAGTGGCAACAACATTAAATAAAGAAATAACATAGAAATAATGGGAAGGGAACATACAGTGGGGGAATACAACATAATTAAGGGATGGTTGGGGGAATACAACATATGCCGAGCCTTCACATAAGAGATAACCCTGCTGGCAGAATGGCCAAGATTTTCTCTCCACTCTAATTAAGGTAACCCATGCAAGGGCACAACCAAATAGGAAGCAAAATAGGATGACACATAGGAGTAAGTAGATCCCGGATCAAATAGAACTGAAGCTTCTCTACTGCAAACTGAAACAGTACCTGTGATAACATCGTCAGATGACTCAGCCTCAAGTCTGGCTGGGAAAGCATAACACCGGGGCTGGGCCTCACCACCCTAAACTACATCCCTAGGAAAACCTCTAGCTGGCTGGTCTCCACCTCTAACGGCCTGACCTCCACCTCTAACAGTCTAGCCTCTACCTCTGGCTGCCTGATCCTTGCCTCTAACTGGCTGAGCAGGTGGTGCACCAACTGGTGCCGGAACCATGGCACGAGAACTCTGATGCTGTGAGCTGCCCGTTGACCGAGAGAAAAATCTAGCAATGTGCCTCGGATCACCATAAGTATAACATAACTTCAGCTGCTGTGACTACTGACCCTTAACTTCAGCTGCTGTGACTACTGACCCTGAAACTGACCCTGTCGACCTGAATAACCACCCTGATGACTCTGGAGTGGAGGTGCACTAATAGGAGCTGGTGGTGCACTGTAGGATAGCTGGTCGGAATAATGCATCTGATGGCCACGACCACCTGAGGCACCGTGAGATGCCTGAAGCGCTGAATGAAACGGCCAGAAAAGTACTCCTGCCTCTAGGTGAGGCGCCGTTGAACTCACCGGAATGATGAGGTCTCTTGTCACACCCTTGACCTCCCTGAGTAAGTACCAGTTCGACTCGTCTGGCGACATTAGTAGCCGCCTGAAAAGAAATCTCACTCCCTGTCTCCTTAGCCATCTGCAATATGATAGGCTGAGCAAGTCCATCCTTAGCCATCTGCCATCTGATAGGCTAAGCAAGTCCATCAATAAACCTCCTCACCCTCTCTCTCTCTCGGTGGGAAGCATAAGAATAGCATGACGGGCCAAATCCACAAAACGGGTCTCATACTGAGTAACAGTCATACTGCCCTGCTGGAGACACTCAAACTGATGGCGACGCTCCTCTCTCAATGTGATAGGCAGGAACTTCTCTATGAAGAGCTGAGAGAACTGGTCCCAAGTAAGAGCAGGCGACCCAGCTGGTCTGGTCAACAAGTAATCTCTCCACCATTTCTTGGCGAAACTCGTCATCTGAAATACAGCAAAATTGACCCCATTGGTCTCTACTATACCCATGTTCCGTAAAACCTCGTGACAGCTGTCAAGATACTCCTGGGGATCCTATGAAGGAGCACCACTGAAGTGAACAAGAAAGAGCTTGATAAACCTGTCCAATCTCCATAAAGCCTCAGAAGACATAGCTGGACCATCTCCGACCTGTGCCACAATAACCGGCTGAGCTAATCCGACTGGCTGAGCTGCTGGAGCGTGATACTGGTGAGCTATCTGCTCTGGAGCAGGAGTGGTAGGAGTCCGGGCTTCTCCTCCAGCCTGAGAGACTGCTGGTACCATGGGAAATGCGCTAGTCTCGGCCACACTCTCCATAAGGCCCACCAAACGGACTAACGCGTCCTGAAGTACTGGGGTAGGAATGAACCCCTTCGGAACCTGAGCTGGTCCAGCAGGAAAAGTCTGGGTTGGAACCTCCTCATCAAGCTCTATCTGAGGCTCTACTGCTGGGGTTGCTGCTCGGGCTCTAGGCTGAGCCCTGCCCCTGCCTCGACTTCTGGCACGGCCTCGACCTCTGCCCAGCGTAGGAGCTGCCACTGGAGGCTCTGGCTGCTGCTCAGCTGAGGAAGCGATACGTGTTCTCACCATCTGTGAGAAAATATGAGTAGGAGAGTTTAATCATTATTAAGGAAGCAAAATCGCATTACGGAGAATAATAGAAGTGAAACTTGTTCATAAACTTCATAGCCTTTGGAAGATAAGCACAGACGTCTCTGTACCGATCCTCCAGACTCTACTAAGCTTGCTCGTGAATCATGAAACCTAGGCAACCTAGTGCTCTGATACCAACTGTCAAGACCCGAAATTTCCCACCGACGGAACCATGATGGCGCCTAACATTTCACTTGCTAGGCAAGCCAGCGTAAGAGAATCATTTACAAATTCCTTATTTCCATTTAGTAATTAATAATAATTAACCACGATGAAATATAACAAGTGCGGAATATCATAAATCTGTATTAACTACTACCACCCGGATCTGGAGTCACAATTCACGAGCATTCTAGAATTTACTACAAGTAATAGTCTGAAAGAAATAAAACTGTCTGAATGAAAGAAAACAACAGTGAAATAAAAGGTAGACATAGACTTCAAGGTCTGTGAACGCCGACAGATCTACCTTGAGTCTTCGGACAGCGGACCAATAGAAAAATCTCGATCAACCTGAGCCGGTATCAAAGTCTGCACAGAAAGTGCAGAGTGCAACATCAGTACAACCGACCCCATGTACTGGTAAGTGTCGAGCCTAACCTCGGCGAAGTAGTGACGAGGCTAGGACAAGACACCCACATATAACCTGAACAATATAATCATGCTAGTGGCAACAACATTAAATAAAGAAATAACATAGAAATAATGGGAAGGGAACATACAGTGGAGGAATACAACATAAAGAGTGAGAATAATGAAAAGACAGAATTAAACCGAAAATCCTTAAACGAATTGAGCAATTAAAACAGCAAGGGAAAACTGTATGGCATCACCCTTCGTGCTATTACTCTCAACCTCACCAAATAACAAATAAGACTACACGACATCACCATTCGTGCTATTACTCTCTTCCTCACAATATAAATAAATTATGCACGCCATCACTCTTCGTGCTTTACACTCTTTCTCACAATATAATTAAATTATGCACGGCATCACCCTTCGTGCTTTACACTCTTCCTCACAATATAATTAAATTATGCACGGCATCACCTTTCATGCTTTACACTCTTCCTCACAATATAAATAAATTATGCACGGCATCACCCTTCGTGCTTCACACTCTTCCTCACAATTCACAGAATCAATAACAACGGATAGAGAGAAGTTTCACAAGAAATCAATATTTCATAAATGATTACTTCCACAATTTAACATCTCAACCTCGAATCAATACTCACAATTTTATCGACCTTGGTGGAACCGGATACAAGTCTCCCAACATTTCAACAACAACAATAAGCAGGGATAACAAGATTTAAGACTACAAATTTGCAAGAAATGGAATTTCACTCGCATGCTATGACTCGACCACAACGTATAGATGCTCGTCACCACAATTATACGTCGTATTCAACAACAAAACACGTAGCAAATACTCACACAGTACCTATTTCCTCAAGCCAAAGTTAAACACAACACTTACCTCGCTCTGAAGGCCACTTAATTCTCAATCACAGCTTTTCCTTTGGAATTCACCTCCAAACCACCCGTATCTATTCAAAAAATGACTCAATGATATCAAATATTGCTAAAGGAATCAACTATATTTCATAAATTAAATTTCCCAAACTTTCCTCCAAAAAGTCAAAAAATTGACCCCGGGCACGCTTGGTCAAAACCCGTGGTTCGGACCAAAATCCTTTTGCCCATTCACCCCCGAGCCCGAATATGTAATTAGTTTTGGAATCCGACCTCAAATTGGGGTCTAAATCCTCAAATTTACGAAATCCCTAGTTTCTACCCTAACCCCTAATTCTACCATGAAAACTCTAGATTTTAGGTTGATAATTCATAAAATGTAATGGGTAATTGAAAGAAAATGGTTTAGAATCACTTACCAACAACTTGGGGAAGAAATGGCTCTTGAAAAATCGCCTCTCACCGTTTGGTTTTTGAGAAAAATGAATTTTTGGCTAAAATCCCGTTTTGGATTCTGTTAAGTGCTGGGCGACAGTGTTCATCGCGTTTGCGAAGAGTATAGGCTGCCAAGCCTTCGCGTTCATGATGGTTACTCCCCCTGGCCTTCGCATTTGCGAGGCATTGCTCGCGTTCGCGATAAAGGAACGACTGACTCCCCATCCCCAATGCCTAACACTACGCGTTCGCGATGGGCTTGTCGCGTTCACGAAGGGTAACGCCCCCATCGCTTTGCGTTCGCGACCAAGCCTTCGCGAACGCGAAGGACATGCCAGAACCCAGACTCTGCAGAAAAAACCAGATTTCCAAAGTCCAAAACATCCTGTGGCCTATCCGAAACTCACCCGAGCCCTCGGGGCTCCAAATCAAACATGCACACAAGTCTAAAAACATCATACGAACTTGCTCACGCGATTAAATCGCCAAAATAACACCTAGAACTACTAATTTAGCACCAAATCAAATGAAATTCTCAAGAACACTTTAAAATTCATATCTTCTCAACTGGACGTCCGAATCACGTCAAATCAACTCCGTTTCTCACCAAATTTTACAGACAAGTCTTAAATATTATAATGAACCTGTACCGGGATCCGAAACCATAATACGGACCCGGCACTAACAATACCAAACATCAATCAATTCTTAAAAATAATTAATTTTCAGACTTTTAATTTTCATCAAAAATTCATAACTCAAGCTAGGGACCTCCGAATTAAATTCCGGACATACGCTCAGGTCCCATAATTCGATACGGACCTACCGGGACTGCCAAAGCATGGATCCGGGCTCGTTTACCAAAAATATTGGCCGAAGTCAACTAAAATTAACTTTTAAGGAAAAAATTCTTATTTTCATTAGTTTTCAACATAAAAGCTTTTCGGAAACATGCCCGGACTGCGCACGTAAATTGAGAAGGATAAAAATGAGATTTTTAAGATTTAAGAGTACAGATTCGAGTTCTAAAACATAAGATGACTATTTGGGTCATCACATTATTAATCAGATAAATCTCAATTGTTGATTCTCTTGGATAGCAATCACGCTAGAACTAAGAAAATTTTGTTTAACTCCAATCCATATGGATACTATATTATACTATACTATATTTGACTAGCGAGTATAATTTAAGTATGTGTTTCGAGCTCGCCAAGGAGACTAAAAGTTTAGCTAAGAAATTCCCACATACGGCACCAAATTGTTCGACCCAAAAACGTAAATCTTGGTTCAAATAATTAATTTTAGTTAAACATATGTTAATCTTTATTAAGAATAAAATGCTCGGATCTTGTAAATCAAAAAAGATAGTTGAATGGCGTTTATGAGGACAATAATGATTCTATGTAATAAATGCCTTTTACTATCAAGAACATCAGTAGTTTGTATGATATTCAATAAATGACAATATAATGGCACTTATGTAATTAAGAGGAATAATTTAATCAGCAAGAGGTGGAACAAAAGAACCTTTCACCTTACAATGATTGAACGATAGATCCTCAAACGATTGAGGATTTCTCGGACCTGACGAGAATATTAGTATAAAGTGAAGTTTTGTATTGAGTGAAGAATGAATTTTTTTTCAAAGTGTTGTTCTTACAATTGAGTCTCACGTGCCTCTATTCTCTTTTTTTTTTCTATTTATATGAGACATATTCTAAGTAAACCCTACTAGTACATGTACAGAGAATATCCATAGAATATTCTCTTTAACACCCTATTTCGAAAACTAGTCGTTATAGCTTCATCAACGATGCTCGACCTCGACCATGATTGGCACCTCGACCATGGCTCATGTCGACTCTTCGGCTATGAGCTTTACTGTTTCCTGATCCGTCTCGACTAGCGGCAGATTGAGAACCCTTTCTTTAGCATTATCTTATTTCAAATATTCTAGAGCGGATTTTGACCCATACACAGGTGTTGATAAACCTTTCTGAATAGGAACGGTTGTTCCGGGTGGTCTTCATTTTTACTCTAGTCAATGAGAACGAATAGTTTAGAAAGAGAGAGAGGGAGAGAGAGAGAGAGAGAGAGAGAGAGAGAGAGAGAGAGAGAGAGAGAGAGATAGGGCTTTTATGCAAGAAGAAGAAGAAGAAGAAGAAGAAGAAGAAGAAGAAGAAGAAGAAGAAGAAGAAGAAGAAGAAGAAGAAGAAGAAGAAGAAGAAGAAGAAGAAGAAGAAGAAGAAGAAGAAGAAAACTCTGAATTGATGACTCGTGTGTGAGCTGGCACCGAGCTTCAAAGAACTATTGGACAGGCGGGATGGAAAATAGGGTTATAACTCTCGAAACGACCGGCCGATTCGTTACATTAACAGACTAACCAACTCATAAATAATACAAAGTACAGCTCTTGCTTTAAGTTTTGTTACTCTCAACACTCCCCCTCAAAATAAGTGGTGCAAACACATTAAGCATCCCTAACTTGGAACAAAGATATTCGTGTTGAACTCTGCTAAGCCCTTTGGTTAGCAAATCTTCTGGTTGCTCTTTGGTGGGAATGTACTCAGTTCTTATCAGCCCTTTTTGTATTTTTTCCTCTTACAAAGTGGCAATCAATCTCTATATGCTTGGTTCTCTCATGGAACACTCGATTGGCTGCTATTTGCATTGCTACTTTGCTGTCAATGTGAACCTCAACTGGAAGTTGCACCTCTATTCCAACTTCTTTGAATAGCCCAAAAATCCATGTTAACTTTGCAATTGTAGAGGCTAGGCTCCTATATTCTGACTCAACTGAGCTTCTAGATATGGTGCTTTGTTTCTTGGATGTAATGACCCGGCCGGTCGTTTAGAGAGAACTAGCCCCGAACCCCTATTTATTGCTCCCCCTACTTCAGTTAGTGATTATGTAACTTGTCGGGAAGATTTATTTTTGTTTTCAGAGTGAAATGGGACACATAGTCCCTAAAATAGAGGTTTAAGTCATAGGAATTGATTATAGTTTGAACTATATGAAGACGGCTTCGGAATGGAGTTTTGACGGTTCCTATAGCTCCGTAGGGTGATTTTGGTCTTAGGAGTGTGTTCGGATGTTGAATTGGAAGTCCATAGGTCATTTTAGCGTCACTTGGTGAAAGTTAGAAAATAGGATAATTTTTGAAAAGTTTGACCGGGGGTGTTTGACGGTGATGTTGGCTATGCCAGGTCTACCACGGCTAGAGTGGAGAGGTACCATAGATCATGATCCTAGCAGGGTTGTTTCATTTCTTAAGGCTCAATGAATGGTTGAGAAGGGGTGTGATGCGTATCTGGCCTATAGTAAGGGATACTCCTACCGTGGAGTCAGTCCCTGTAGTAAAGGATTTTCCTGATGTATTTCCAGCGGATCTTCCGGGTATGCCACCCGACAGGGATATTGATTTTCGCATTGATTTGTTATCGGGCACTCAGCCCATTTCTATTCCATCATATCGTATGGCCCCAGCAGAATTGAAAGAATTAAAAGAGCAGTTACAAAAGCTGCTTGCTAAGGGTTTTGTTAGGCCTAGTGTATCGCCTTGGGGTGCTCCTGTCTTATTTGTGAAGAAGAAGGATGGTTCTATGTGGATGTGTATTGATTACCGCCAGTTGAACAAGGTTACAGTGAAGAACAGATATCTATTGCCACATATTGATAACCTATTTGATCAGCTTCAAGGTGCCAGGGTATTCTCTAAAATTGACTTACATTCAGGCTATCACCAGTTGAAGATTCAGGAGCCAGATATCCCAAAGACTACTTTTAGGACTCGGTATGGTCATTACATGTTCATTGTGATGTCTTTTGGGCTGACCAACGCCCCAACAATATTTATGCATTTGATGAACAGTGTATTTCAGCCCTATCTTGACTCATTCGTCATTGTGTTTGTTGACGACATTCTGGTGTACTCCCGGAGCCGGGAGGATCATGAGCAGCACCTGGGGACTGTGCTTCAGATTTTGAGAGAAAAGAAGTATTATGCAAAATTTTCAAAGTGTGAATTCTGGCTTGATTCAGTGGGATTTTTGGGTCATATAGTTTCGTGCGAGGGGATCCAGGTAGATCCGAAGAAAATTGAAGCAATACAGAGTTGGCCCAAACCGTCATCAGCTACTGAGATCCGGAGTTTTCTTGGCTTGGCGGGGTATTATCACCGATTTGTAGATGGTTTCTCTTATATTGCTGCACCTATGACCAAACTGACCCAGAAGGGTGCTTCGTTCAGATGGAACGAGGAATGTGAGGAGAGCTTTCAAAAGCTCAAGACAACTTTGAATACAGCCCCAATATAAGTGTTTCCTACAGGTTCAGGGTCTTATACTGTGTATTGTTATGCGTTGCGTATTGGTCTCGGTGCAGTGTTGATGCAAGACGGTAGGGTGATTGCCTATACGTCCATACAGTTAAAGGTACATGAGAAGAATTATCCGTTCCACGATATTGAATTAGCAGGTATTGTTCATGCCAAAAAGATTTGGCGGCATTATTTATACGGTGTCCATTGTGAGGTCTACACCGATCACCGAAGTCTACAACATCTGTTTAAACAGAAGAATCTTAGCTTGCAGCAACGGAGGTGGTTGGAGTGGTCGATGCCTTGAGTCGTAAGGCGGAGAGTTTGGGTAGCTTAGCATACTTATCGGTAGCAGAGAGGCCTTTAGCCTTGGATGTTCAAACCTTGGCCAACCATTTTGTTAGATTGGATGTTTCCGAGACGAGCCGAGTTTTGGCTTGTGTGGTTTCTCAGTCTTCTCTTTATGATTGTATCAGAGACCGTCAATATGATGACCCCCATCTGCTTGTCCTTAAGGACACGGTTCAGCATGGTGATGCCAAGGAAGTCACTATTGGAGATGACTGTGTGTTACAGATGTAGGGCAGGCTATGTGTGCCTAATATAGATGGTTTACGTGAGTTGATTCTCCGGGAGGCTCACAGTTCGCGGTATTCCATTCACCCAGGTGCCGCGAAGATGTATTAGGATTTGAGGCAGCACTATTGGTGGAGGCGGATGAAGAAGGACATAGTGAAGTATGTCGCTCGGTGCCTAAATTGTCAGCATGTGAAGTATGAGCATCAGCGACCGGGTGGATTGCTAAAAGTTAGAGATTCTAGAGTGGAAATGGGAGCAGATCACTATGGATTTCGTTGTTGGGCTCCCACGGACTCAGAGGAAGTTCGATGCAGTTTGGGTGATTATGGATAGAGTGACTAAGCCCGCTCATTTCATTCCAGTTGGTACTACTTATTCTTTGGAGCGGTTGGATGAGATTTATATCCGCGAGATTGTTCGCCTACATGGTGTACCAGTGTCCATCATTTCGGATCAGGGCACGCAGTTTACATCATAATTTTGGAGAGCAGTGCAGCGAGAATTAAGTACCCAGGTTCATTTGAGTACAGCATTTCACCCTCAGATGGACGGACAGTCCGAGCGCACTATTCAGATATTTGAGTATATGTTACGCGCTTGTGTCATTGATTTTGGGGGTTCTTGGGATCAGTTTCTGCCACTTGCATAATTTTCTTACAATAACACCTACCAATCGAGAATTCAGATGGCTACGTATGGGGCTTTATATGGGAGATGTTGTCGGTCTCCAGTGGGTTGGTTCGAGCCCGACGAGGCTAGGCTATTGGGTACAAACCTGGTTCAAGATACTTTGGAAAAGGTCAAATTGATTCAGGATCGACTTCGTACAGCCCAGTCCGGGCAGAAGAGTTATGCGGATCGGAAGATTCGCGACATTGCATTCATGGTTGGGGATCGGGTCTTGCTTCGGGTTTCTCTCATGAATGGTGTTATGAGGTTCGGAAAGTAGGGCAAGTTGAGCCCTAGGTATATCGGACCTTTTGAGATTCTTGAGAGGGTTGGAGAGGTAGCTTACAGGCTTGCACTGGCACCTAGTCTCTGTGCAGTTCATCCAAAGTTCCATGTTTCCATGCTACAGAAGTATCACGGCAATCCGTCTCATATATTAGATTTCAGCTCAGTCCAGTTGGACAATGATCTATCTTATGTTGAGGAGCCAGTGGCCATTTTGAACAGGCAGGTTCGAAAGTTGAGGTCAAAGAACATTGCTTCAGTGAAAGTTCAGTGGAGGGGTCATCCGGTCGAGGAGGCGACTTAGGAGACTGAGCATGATATGCGCAACGGTTATCCTCATCTTTGCACTACTTCAGGTATGTCTCTATACTCGTTCGAGGACTAACGTATATTTTAAGAGAGGGAGGATGTAACGACCCTGCCGGTCGTTTAGAGAGAACTAGCCCCGAACCCCTATTTATTGCTCCCCCTACTTCAGTTAGTGGATATGTAACATGTCGGAAAGATTTGTTTTTGGTTTCGGAGTGAAATGGGACACATAGTCCCTAAAATGGAGATTTAACTCATAGAAATTAATCATAGTTCGAACTGTGTGAAGATGGCTCCGAAATAGAATTTTGACGGTTCCTATAGCTCATTAGGGTTATTTTGGTCTTAGTAACGTGTTCGGATGTTGAATTGGAGGTCTGCAGGTCATTTTAGCGTCAATTGGTAAAAGTTAGAAAATGGGATGATTTTTGAGAAGTTTGACCGAGAGTGGACTTTTTGATATTGGAGTCTGATTCTGATTCCGAAAGTTATAATAGGTCTGTAATGTCAATTATGACTTGTGTGCAAAATTTGAGGTCAATCGGACTTCATTTGATAGGTTTCTGCGTCGGATGTAGAAGTTTAAAACTTTGAAGTTCATTAGACTTGAATTGGTGTGTAATTCGTGTTTTTAGCGTTGTTTGATGTGATTCAAAGGCTCGACTGAGTTTGTGTGATGTTTTAGGACTGGTTAGTATATTTGGTTGAAGTCCCGGGGGCCTCGGGTTGATTTCGGATGGTTAACAGATCATTTGGAGTTGTATTGGGTTGGCTGAAGTTTGTTGCACCTGGTGTAATCGCACTTGTGCACTTTGGGCCACAGGTGCGACCCCACAGAAGCGGCCATAGAGCCGCAGAAGCAATTATGGTCCTGTCCAGCTGGGACCGCAGATGCGGTCAGGGTCTTGCAGAAGCAAACTCACAGGAGCGGAGGATGGAGCGCAGAAGCGGGCGCGCACCCTTGTTCGCAGAAGCAAACTTTAAGGGCTTAAGTGAAGTCTGCACCTGCGATGGTTTTTCCGCAAGTGCGGAACCGCAGATGCAGTGAATCCCTCGCAAAAGCGAGAAAGTTGGGCAGAACACTTAAATGCAAGGGCTCGCGATTTTTGCTCATTTTAGGCATTTTGAGCTCGATTTTGGCTATTCTTGTGAGCATTTTTTGAGGGATTTATTGAGGTAAGTCCCTTGTGTTTATTTTTGATCAATAATCTTGTTTCCCCATTGGTTTCCCACCTAGTTAGTGTGTATTTAAGATGGAAATTGGGAGTTTGAGGTTAGGGATTTGGAGAACGGATTTGAGGAATTGAGTGGCGATTTGGTGTCGGATTTTGATAATTTTGGTATGGGTGAACTCATGGTCGAGTGAGTGTTCGTATTTTGTGACTTTTACCCAATTTCGAGACATGGGCCCGGGTCGACTTTTTGGGCCGAATTTTCGATTCTTTGCTAAAGTCGTAATTTCATTATATAAATTAGTTTCTTGTAGTATTATTCATATTATGTAATTGCTTTTGCCTAGATTTGGGTCATTCGGAGTCGGAAAGTCGAGGGAAAGGTATTCTTACCGATTAATTGAGCGACATTTGAGGTAAGTGACTCGTCTAACTTTGTGTAGGGGAAATCCCCTTAGGATTTGGTACCGTTGTAACAATTTGTGATATGCAAGCGCCGTGTACGCGAGATGACGAGTGCGTACACGGGCTGATTATGGAAAAATTTAGTTCTTGCTGATTTGTCTTTTTTAAAAATACAGTAACTGAGTTTCCTTAGCATATGTAGTGATCATGTCTATCCTAGTATCACATGTCTACGTGCCTTAACTCTTACGTGTAATATGTGCAACATGCTTAACTGAATTACCTGCTTTCTTGGATTTGATTAAATCTTTAACTGTGAGATTCTTGCTGTAAATTCATTGTTTCCTTCTGATATTTGTTTCATATTTACTTTTGAGACTACGAGGCGGTTCCTCGGGATATCCCCATGTACTGCATATTTACTTTTGGAACTACGAGGCAGTTTCACGGAAGATACCCTGTACTGCATATTTACTTTTGGGACTACGAGACGGTTCATCAGAGATCCCCCTATACTGTATATTTACTTTTGGGACTACGAGGCGGTTCCTCGAGAGATCCCTTGTACTGCATATTTACTTTTGGGACTACGAGGCAGTTCCTTGGGAGATCCCCCTGTACTGCATATTTACTTTTGGGACTACGAGGCGGTTTCTAGGGAGCGCCCCTACTGTTTACCTCTATTTGTTGTGTTGTTCACTTCTCAGTCATTTCGTTATATTATTATATCCTTTGTCTTACTTTTCTATTATTTCCGGTAGGGCCTGACCTGACCTCGTCACTACTCTATCGAGGTTAGGCTTGGCACTTACTGGGTACTGCTGTGGTGTACTCATACTACGCTTCTGCATATCTTTTTGTGCAGATCCATGTATTTCTTACCAGCCCAGATATCAGTGAGCTACCTGTGTGCTGAGACATCAAGGTACATCTGCCAACGTCCGCAGACCTCGGAGTCCCTCCTTTATTCTTATCATTTTGTTTTCCTTATTTTAGTAGACTCTGATGTATAGAGACATTAGTATTCCTCTTAGAAGCTTGTGACTTGTTTCCACCGGGTTTTGGGAGATTGTAGTTCCTTGACTTGCAGTTTTCATTTATTACAACTATTGAGGTTTAAGTTTCAAACTCTTATTATTTTATTCCGCAATTTGTTAGGCTTACCTACTTTTAGAGACTAGGTGCCATCACGACATCCTACGGAGGGTGAATCAGGGTCATGACATTAGACTTCCAAGATATTAGTGAATCACCAAACTTGACAAGAAAACTTGTTATAGATTTGTGAGAATGTGGACAAGCTGCCCAGTCAACATAATAGTAGGTTGTGATCCTCTTGTAAGCTTTACTTGACAGAAGTACTCCTTGTCCAGGCTGGTGTACTCTTAGGGCAACTTCAAGATGTCATTTCTTTGGTTGATGCAGGAATTGACTTAAGGTTTGCACACTGAATGCAATGTCTGGTCTTGTTATGGTTAAGTAGAGTAGCTTGCTTATAAGCCTATGATAAGAGCTTGCATCAGACAATAACTCATCCTCCCCCAAGCTTGGACTTGTTAGGTGATCATCAAACTCTTTTGTAGTGAGCATTGCATTTGTTTCAAGTGGTGTAGTTGCTGGCTTTGCTGCTCCCAGTCCTAGCTCAAAGATAAGTTCTAGAGTGTATTTTCTCTGGTGCATTAAGATTCCCTGCTTGGACCTAGCAAATTCAGTCCGTAAGAAGTATCTTAACTCTCCTAGGTCCTTCATTTTGAAGGCCGACTACAAAGAATATTTGGCTTCTCTAATCAATGCTAGATTGCTGCCAGTAATTAGCATATCATCAATATAAACTAAGATGAGTACAAGGTCACCTCCTGATCCTTTTATGAACAACGAATGGTCATGTTGACTCTGTGTGAAACCAAACTGTAACACAGCCTCTGAAAGCTTTGCATTTCATTGTCTAGGGGCTTGCTTGAGACCATATAGGGATTTGATGAGTCTGCATACCTGCTGCTCCCCCTGACTCATAAATCCCTGAGGCAGGTCCATGTAGATCTCATCATGAAGATCACCTTGGAGAAAAGCATTTGGCACATCCATTTGATGAATGTGCTAGTGTTGCACAACTACAATGGAAAGAATTGTTCTGACTGTAACCATCTTGACAAGATGAGAGAAAATCTCATGATAGTCAATGCCTTCTCTTTGGCTATAGCCTTTGGCAACTAGCCTGGCTTTGAACCTGTCAATTTCACTGGATGCCTTGTACTTTATCTAGTACACCCATTTGCATCCAATGGGTATCTTGCCAGTAGGTATGGTCACAACATCCCATGTATGATTATCCTCTAAAGCAGCAATCTCAGACTTCATAGCAACCACCCATCTGGGGTCCTTGACTACTTCAGCATAAGAGACAGGCTCAACCTCAGAAGAGGAAGAGGCAATGAAAGCCTGATAATGAGGAGATGGGCGATCATAGGACATATAAGTTGTCAAGCCATAGGGAGTGCGTTGATTAGCAAGAAGAGAAACAAAGCCCTTCATCCATAATAGTGGATGCTTGTCTTTGGCTGATATCCTAAGGGCAGGAGAACCAACTGGATAAACCTCAGCACCTGCTGATGCAACAGTTGGTAATGAACTTGCATTTGAATCAGTGTTGCTAGGAGAAAAGGAGGCTGCATGTGGTAAGACTAAAGAGTCATGTGCAGCAGAGTTCTGGTTAGATCCTGCTGAAGCATCTTGAGCATACCATTGCTCAGTAATATGTGGTAAAACAGAAGAAGATATATTAAGGAACACATACTATTTATGAGAGGAGAACTGCTGGAATGGAAAAACATCATCCCTTAATGTTACATCTATGTTAACAAAAAATGAGTTAGTTGACAAGTTAAGAAGAATGTATCCCTTCTAAGAAGAAGAGTAGCCTATGTGGACATCAATAATAGCTTTTGGTTGGAGCTTATCAGTCTCATTGACAATCTTGGCATAACACAGACAACTTAGGACCCTGAGATGCCCAAGCAAAGGCTTCTTCCTGTATAATAACTCATAAGGAGACCTGTGACCTAGTTGTGAGGAAGGCATCCTGTTGATGAGATAAACAGCTGCCAACACACAGTGCCCCCAAAACTTTAAAGAAATGCAACCTTGAAACCTTAGAGCTTTGCACACTTCTAGAATATGCCTATGTTTTATCTAAGCAACTCTATTTTGCTGAGGAGTATAAACACATGTTCTTTGATGGAAAATGCCAAGGTTTTTGAACAAAGCATCACATACAGAATTAACAAATTCAGATCCATTATCAGTCCTAACACACTTAAATTGTTTGTCAAATTGAGTTTTCACATACATCAAGAAATCATGTAGGACAACACACACATCTGACTTGAGTTTTAAAAGAAAAATCCAAGTCATTCTAGAATAGTCATCCACTACAGTTAAGAAGTATCTATTACCATTAATAGTTGCAGTGTTATAGGGTCCCCATATATCTAAATGTAGCAAGTCAAATGAAACTGCACTTTTATTTGTACTACTAGGAAAAGGTAGTCTAGTCAGTCGAGCACATGGACAAATAGAACAGTCTTTTACAACAGAAATACAACTCTCCTGCTTTATTGAAAATAGTTTGTTTAGAACTGAGGAAGACACATGACCAAGTCTTTTGTGCCATAGCTTCAGATCCACATTTGTAGGTGTTCTCTTAGTGAACATATCCTCATTTTGTGTGGCTGCTAGTGATGTTTCTGCAGTATGCTTATTGACAGTAAATAAGCTCCAAGAGGGTAATATGTAGAGACATTTATCTTCTCTACCAATTGCCTTCACCCTCCCATTGAAGAGATCCTGAAATATGCAAAAATCAGGATAAAAGGCAACCAAACACTGCAGCTCTTTGGTTACCTTTGATACAGACATCAAGTTAAACTTGAATTGTGGTATATGAAGCACATTTTTTTAATAACACTCTTGTCTGAAATAGCACTAGTACCAACATGCTTAATATATGAAACATCACCATTAGGTAAGAATACCTTCTTAGAGTAAGAAGGATCAACTATATTAAATGAGGTTAACATGCTAAGGTCAGAGACCATATGATCAGTTGCACCCGTGTCAATAATCCACTCTTGCACATTATCAGTAGCTAAGAATGCAGTACTTATACCTGCAACATTGGCAGTAGATGAGGAGCAGGATGCCTTGTTGAGAAACTGAAGTATTTGATCATACTAATCCCTAGTAAGAGTTAATGGAGCCTGTAGAAGTTCCTGATTCATTGATGCAGATGAAGTTGCAGCATTACCTTCAGTATTGCCCTCTGTAGTGTGCATGTGAGATGCTCATAGAATGCATCATATAGTTACACACATTTGAGGTGTGGAATTCTTTAAAACATTGTTAGTCTCAGAAAGCATATTGTAAGCATTACTGGCAGTGGTGGGTGCTCCCCATTTCTTCTTGTACTTATAGTCAGATGGATAGCCAATGATCTTATAGCAGTTCTCTTTGCTATGCCCCTTAAGCTTACAAAACTCACACTATATGTTATAATTTTTCATGAATTTCTGACTTCCAACTGGTTTAGAACTATAAAGTGTTGTAGATTCAAAGTGACCAGCATGTACATTAGGTAAAGGACTTAGAATACCATATGTGGCTGCTACAACTCTCTAACTTTCATCACTAACTAGCATAGCATAAGCTTGATTTACAAAAGGGTACTGGCTTTATCATAAGTATTTGGTTGCGTGCTTGTGAATAGGAATCATTCAAGCCCATGAGAAATTGATAAAGTTTCTGTTTGTGCAAATGCACAATGAAATTCCTAGACTTAACACAGTCACAACCAGGACTAGTTTCACGATCAAAAATCCCAACATGTCGTGATGACGCCTATCTTGATACTAGGCAAGCCGATAATCTTGATAAACCACAATTTCTCTTAAGTTTGAAAATACAATAATCAAATACAATACAAAATCCCACAAATACTGATACGAACGCTCCCCAAGACCTGGTGTCACTGAGTAACAATAATAACTAAGGAACAGAAGATAATGACGAGCTACACAGTTATAGTTCACTTACAATAATTCCAGCAAAGAATGGGCATGCTTTCAAATCCGGCAGTTTAAGTCAAATCAATTTTGTACAGTTCAAGTTCATGTAATCCGGATATAAAATCTTTCAGAGATTTCACAACAATGACAGATAGCAACCAATGCAACAACAAATGCAAAGAAAGTATAGCCTCTCAATAATGAACAATAAAGACTGAGATAAAATAATCAAGTAAACTGTGACTGAGTACAAACAATAATTAAGCAAATATTTCAACATGTACACGACCTATGTGGGTCCCAACAGTACCAACATATAGCCTAAACATGGTTTCTAGTCAAATTTCCACAACACATAGAGAGCACATAGCTAACAACAAGTTATTCAACTTTACAGTCTCACGGGGAGGATCAAGTCACAATCCCCTCGGTGCACGCCCACACACCCGTCACCTAGCATGTGCGTCACCTCCAAAGTAATCACATGATACCAAATTCCGGAGTTTCATACCCTCAGGACCAGATTTAAAACTGTTACTTATCTCAAAGCGTGAAATTCTTTACTTTGCTATGCCTTTGCCTCGCAATTCGGCCTTCGAATGCCTCAAATCTAGTCACAAATAAATTGTTTTAGTCAATAAAATTTATTAGAATCAATTCCATACGAAAAATGCTAATTTTTCGTAAAAATCCGAAATTTAGCTCAAAAATCGCCCGTGGGGCCCATGTCTCGGAACCCGACAAAAGTTACAAATCCGAAAGCCCATTCAACCACGAGTCTACACATACCAATTTTACCATAATCCGACCTTAACTCGACCCTCAAATCTATAAATCTTATTTCCAAATTTCTAAGTTCCAATCTCCAATTTACACCTCAAAATCATGTAATCTAGTCAGATTATTCGATGATAATTCAATATTATGGAGTAAAAATGGTCACAAGGGACTTACCTCAAGTTTTCCGTGAAAATCTATTAAAATCGCCTCTCCTCAAGCTCCAATTTGTCAAAAAGGCGAATGGGACGAAGTCCCAACTTTATAATTCTGCCCACACCGCCTCGGTCCTGCCTCGATCTTGGCCTTAGACCGTGGTCATCGATCCTGGGCCTCGATCCAGGGCCTCGATTCTAACCCTCGATCCTGGCCCTCGATCCTGGGTCTGGATCTTGGGCCTCGATTCAGAGTTTCAATTCCGGTCCTCGGCCCTGCCTTCAATCGTGGCCCTCGACCCTAGCTCGATCGTGGCTTGACTCTGGGCTCGATTTTTAGGGTCGATTCTGGGCTCAAATCTGGCAGAAGAAATTTCCAGCAGAAGGAAATTGCAGCAGCTGTTGTAGTTTAATTTTTGATTTGTTAACCATCTAAAACTCACTCGAGGCCCTCAGGACCTCAACCAAATATACCAACAAATCCTAAAACATCATACGAACTAAGTCGAATCCTCAAATCACCTCAAATAACGCTAAAACCATGAATTACACCCCAATTCAAGCCTAATGAACTTTGAAATTTTTAATTTCTACAAACGACTCCGAAACCTATCAAATCACATCCGATTGACTTCAAATTTTGCACACAAGTCATAAATGACATAACATAGGTATTCCAATTTTCAGAATCGAATCCCTACCCCGATATCAAAAAGTCAACCCCCTGGTCAAACTTCCCAAAAATTCAACTTTCGGCATTTCAAGCAAGCATTTCAAGCAAAACTTCACTATGGAGTACGGACCTCTAAATAATTTTTCGGACACACTCCTAAGTCCAAAATTACCATACGAAGATATTGGAATGATCAGAATTCAAATCCGAGGTCGTTTACACATAAGTCCACATCCGGTCAACTTTTCTAACTTAAAATTTTCAATTATGAGACTAAATGTATCATTTCACTCTGAATTCCTTCCGGACCCGAACCAACTACCCCGGCAAGTCATAAAATAACTGTAAAGCATAAATTGAGCAGTAAATTGGGGAACATGGTTATAATACTCAAAACGACCTACCGGGTCGTTACATTCTTCCCTTCTTAAACAAATGTTCGTCCTTGAACGGGTTTAGAATAATACCCGGAGTCTCAAATAAGTGTGGATATTTGCTCCGCATCTCCTGCTAAATCTCCCAAGTAGCTTCTCCGGCTGGCTCGCCTCTCTACTGCACCTTCACTGATGTTATGCTCTTTGACCTCAGTTTTCTAACATGTCGGTCTAAAATAGCCACCGACTCTACATCATAAGTCAAATTACCGTCCAGTTGCACTGTACTGAAATCCAGAATATGATACGGATCCCCGACATATTTTCGAAGCATGGATACATGGAACACTGGATGAGCACCTGAGAGACTAGGTGGCAAAGCAAGTTCATAAGCCACATCTCCAATCTTCTTAAGTATTTCAAAAGGACCAATATACTGAGGGCTCAACTTGCCTTTCTTTCCGAACCTCAACACACCCTTCATGGGTACAATTTTGAGCAGGACCTTCTCCCCAACCATGTGAACAACATCACGAACCTTCCTGTCGGCATAACTCTTCTGTCTAGACTGTGCCGTGCGTCGGCGTTCATGAATCACTTTGACCTTCTCTAAAGCATCCTGAACTAAGTCAATACCCAATAGCCTAACCTCACCAGGCTCAAACCAACCCACCGGGGACCGGCACCATTTTCCATACAAAGCCTCATACGGAGCCATCTGAATACTCGACTGGTAGCGGTTATTGTAGGCAAACTCCGCGAGTGGCAGAAATTTATCCCAAGAAACCCCAAAATCAATGACACAAGCGCGTAACATATCCTCCAATATCTGAATAGTTTGCTCGGACCGTCCGTCCGTCTGAGGGTGAAATGTTGTACTCAACTAAACCTGTGTGCCCAATTCTCGCTGCACTGCTCTCCAAAAATGGACATTGGTACACCGTGTAGGCGAATAACCTCACGAATGTAAATCCCAGCTAACCGCTCCGAAGAATAATTGGTACAACCTGGAATAAAATATGCATATTTGGTCAACCGATCTACTATCACCCAAACATCATCAAACTTTCTCAAAGTCTGTGGGAGCCCAACTACGAAATCCATGGTAATACGCTCCCATTTCCATTCCGGAATCTCAAGTCTCTGAAGCAATCCACCCGGCCTCTGATGTTCATACTTTACCTGTTGACAATTTAAACACCGAGCTACAAATACAACTATATCTTTCTTTATTCGCCTCCACCAATAGTGTTGCCTCAAATCCTGATACATCTTCGCGGCACCTGGATGAATGGAGTACCGCGAACTGTGAGATTCCTGGAGAATCAACTCACCCAAACCATCTACATTAGGCACACATAGCCTGCCCTGCATCCGTAATACACCATCATCTCTAATAGTGACTTCCTTGGCATCACCATGATGAACTGTGTCCTTAAGAATAAGCAGATGTGGATCATCACATTGGCGCTCTCTGATGCGGTCATATAAAGAAGACCGAGAAACCACACAAGCCAAAATTCGATTCGGCTCGGAAAAATCCAATCTAACAAACTGGTTGGCCAAGGCCTGAACATCCAATGCTAAAGGCCTCTCTGCTACCGGTAAGTATGCTAAGCTGCCCAAACTCTCTGCCTTACGACTCAAGGCATCGGTCACCACATTGGCCTTTCCATAATGATAGAGAATGGTAATGTCATAATCCTTAAGAAACTCTAA